>NW_017306330.1:1413955-1419214 GCF_000935625.1 Nanorana parkeri | reverse complement strand
ATAGCATAATTTGTGTTCAGTGAGGGCAGAGGAACATTCACATGGTATTACGGACATATTTATAAATTAGTGAATGTGACTTTCACCAAACATTCACTCAGAGGCACCCCTACAGTATTTGCCGCCTGGGGGTAAGCTGCTGGTGACGAACGTTCCTCGGGAGGGTTAAAGGGGGTACTGGTGGGGTGATGACAAATGTTACCGGGGGGGCTGCTGACGAACATTAGAGGGGGGGACGGATGGTGTGATTTAGAAAATTACCAGGGGAGAGTGGTGGCTGCTGCTAACCTCTGACTCCAGCTCTGTCCGGTGTACTGCCAAGCTCCCTGGCATCACTGGTTGCCAGGAACTGGGCAGAACACACACCAGAGTGTCCCTCTCAGCTCCTGGCAACCAATGATGTCATTGAGCTGGGTGGAATGCTGGCTGGGTAGAGAGCTCTTAGAAACCTGGGATGCTATGACTAGAAAGGGGGTGGCAGGCACACCTGCTGAACCCACATCTAACCCAATGAGACACCACCTGAAACAATCGCCTCAAGCTGCCTTATAAGGACAGCCCTGCATTCGCTGGCTGAAACAAGCACTGTTGCTCAGTGCTGGTTGAAACAAGCACTCATGCTCACTGTTGCCTCTCCCTGTAGACTTAAAATGCTTAAAAAGCGAGACGGCCATTTTGGATGTGCTCAGTTGAGCTGATCAACCTACCAGCATGGCTTTTTGAATACCTGACGGAACCCCAATCAAGCAAAGTGAGAACATGCAGAACATGCAAACTTCATGCAGATATTGTCTTGATATTGCCAAAAGAGGAGTCTGCAGGTGTCCACTAACCAAAATCCAACCCTTTCTCCAGGCACACCCCCCACTGCTGCTCTCTCCTTGTGCAGGGTGACTGGTCTTGTTTACGCCCCCTCCTGTACTAAATAACGTTCACTGCTGCTCTCTCCTTGTGCAGGGTGACTTGTCTTGCCTCTGCCCCCTCCGGTAATAAAGACTGGTCACTGCTGCTCTCTCTCCTTGTGCAGGGTGACTGGTCTTGCCTCTGCCCCCTCCTGTAATAAAGACCGCTCACTGCACTCTCTCCTTGTGCAGGGTGGCTGGTCTTGCCTCTGCCCCCTCCTGTAGTTTTCTACAGGCAGCCTGTAGCCGGTGGTACCTGCTGAGGCCCTCCCACAGCTCTGCCCTCTCTGTACAGGATATGTACAGCACATTGATGACGTCACTGCTACTTTTACAAGGTAATTGTTGGGTTGCAAAGGCATTTGGTGCACACAAACTGGATTTACTGATTGTGACTTTGGAGGAATATGTTTAAATTAAAGATTTTGAGCCCGGGGTTTGGCTATATGCATCATATTTGACAATAATGAGGGTAATAAAAGGCAATGATGAAAAATAAAACAGCCAGGGTGGGATATCTGATACAACGGTGACCATATCTCCTTTTGTATTGTCTTTGTGCCTGGAATTCTGCTTTCAGTGCTCACAGCACCGACCTCGGCACGCTCCTTAGCCGGGAACCCAGCAATCCTCTATCATCATTTTCACAAGAATCAACATCATTCAGGACAGAGCGGCGATTCATGCTCGGGTGGAATCCAGGGCATTATGCAGGTGATAGATGCTGCGGATTGTTGTGTTACTCAGACACAGAATTGAAGTCATCTGTTTTGATCTATTATTCCCTCAGACAAGGTGGAGAGAGCCATCGAATGTACTGGCAGAAGGCGCACATCAAAAGGCCAGCTCTGGCGTTGTGCGTGCCGCTAACTTCAACCCCATTTGCTCTAAATTCCTGGAATGTGAGAAGCGGAAGAGCGGGAAAAATATTCAATCTGCGGAAAAAATGACTTGAAGTAAAGAGAAGGAACCACGCCAGGCAGAGAACATCAATGTCAGGAAATAGATGTGGCTTAAATATGGCGGGATCCATGAACATGTCTTCATTTGGGATGGACATCTCCATGCATGAATACTGCACCTGTAGCATGTTTGGCAGTGCAGAGCAACAGAACGCACAGTATGGTGCTGGTGGACTGGTCTGTGTGTTAGGGTAGCATTCTAAAGGCTCGTTCACTCCATGGTGTGTTGAGCCTGGTTGATCAACATAGGCTCAATGCAAAGACACCACCACCATGTATACACCATACATGTGAATACAAAACCATACATGGGAATACAACACCCAACATGTGCGTACAAAACCATACATGTGCATTCAAAACCATACATGTAAATGCAACATCATCCATGTGCATACATCATACATGTGCATACAGCATCATGCATGTGCATACAGCATCATGCATGTGCATACAGCATCATGCATGTGCATACAGCATCATACATGTGTTTACAACACCATGCATGTGTATACACATACCATACATGTGCATACAACACTATCCACATGTATAAAATGTCATACAGGTGCATACAACACTATCCACATGTATAAAATGTCATACAGGTGCATACAACACTATCCACATGTATAAAATGCCATACAGGTGCATACAACACTATCCACATGTATAAAATGCCATACAGGTGCATACAAAACCATGCATGTGAATACAACACCATACATGTGCACACATAAACCATACATGTTCCTACAAAACATTAAATGTGTATACAACACCATACATGTGCATACAACACCCTGCATGGGTATACAATACTATACACGTGCATACAACACTAAACATATGTATACAATACTATACATGTGCATATAACACTATACATGGACATACAACACTAAACGTGTGCATACAACACCTTACATGTACATACACCACCATGCATGTGTATACAGCAACATGCATGTGTATACAGCAACATGCATGTGTATGCAAATACCATACATATGCATACAATACCATACATACAAAACCAGTGTGTGCACGTTATAGGGAGGATACCGCGTGACGGCCCACAAATGAATGGCACCACCATGCACAAGGTACCATGTGGTAACAATACTTGTGCTAACGTGTGCTAGAGCCTGCACTTTACCACAAATGATTGCATCATGCAAGCGTGACACCAGCCTTCAAGGAGGCCCTGATGGTCAGTCTTGGGGTTTAAATTAATATGGAACCTTTAGGTAAGCCGAGGCTTTGGCTATTCAGGACAAACCAACAGCTTTAGGGCTTTAGGGCCAGTGTTCATGGGCTTCGGTTATAGGCATCAGTTTGAGATGCTCCTCAGACCATTCCCATAGAATACAAAGGACTTCTTCAAATATCACAATACCTTGATGGGGGTGTCAGTCCGGAGGAGTGTGTGTTCCCAGGCAGGCTGTATTTGCATGTGGACAATCTTCAGGTATTGCCCACATGTGACGCTGAGCCTCCATGATTTAAAAAACTGAAATCCAATGAATGAAAAGGGGAGGACAAGGACAGTCAGTCTGTGAAGGAAAGTGCTAGAGGAGGCTGCATGACCCTCCAGCCAGGAAATGAGGTGGGCTCTATGTGACTTGCTGCAGCTTCTAATGCACATAGTGAGAAGTTCACAGTGTGCAGTGAAATCAGAGAAAGAGGAGAGGAGCCCGTACAAAAAGGAAGGCCGGAGGTCAGATAGAAGACTGAAGGAAGGCCGGAGGTCAGATAGAAGACTGAAGGAAGGCCGGAGGTCAGATAGAAGACTGAAGGGAAGGACGGAGGTCAGATAGAAGACTGAAGGGAAGGACCAAGGTCAGATATAAGACTGAAGGGAAGGACGGAGGTCAGATATAAGACTGAAGGGGTGAGAGAGAGAGAGAGAGAGAGAGAGAGAGAGAGATCTAATGAAAAAGTTGAATAAAAAAAGTCTTCTTTGAGCTCTAGGTAGTGACTTTGCCCTGACTGAGATGATGTAATCAGTCTGCTGCAGGCAGGAGGAAGCATTTCCTCAGTCTCCCCTCCTCCAGTGATCAGACTGCAACATTGTAACTTTGTAGCAAATCACAAGGTGAGAGACCGCAGCAGGGGGCTGATCCATGCCAAACATTGATGAACAAGCCAAGAACTGCATAGACAGCAGGATTTAAATGACTTTATAATATCGGATTCGGCTACTGGAATAAAAGCGCAAGGTTTGTCCTATAGGTGTGGCTGGCCAATGAGGATGTGAAAGAGTCGAAAGAGGCGACCTGTCTACTGGACAGGCAGCACATTTCAGGGGTTCTCCTTGGTTTGTATAACCCAAATGCAGGATTGCGAATTGAAGTGCCGCACTCTGTTTAATAGTCCGGGTAAGTGAGGGGACAGCATAGAAAGCATAACATCCCCTCAACTGGATATTGGATATAGATGTATCTGGACTCTTCAGTGGAATGTGGTGCTTCAATTCACATCTCTGACCATGAAGTGGAGGGTGACCCTGGATGATGCCTGAACAGATATGGTGACATTCTTCTGGAGATGAGGCATTATCAGGCACTGTGTGAGAGAGGTAATAAATACATTGAAGTGTTAGCATGCTGCATTGAACATGAAAAAAATATATTCAAAGCAAAAAACAAACAAAAAATACAATAAATAATAATAATAATAATATAAAAGGAAACAAAGTATAATTCTTGTTTGGACGGAAGGCCCAGCAGAGAGAGAGTCAGAGACCGGGCGATATCCAGACTTCACACAAATAGCGGTGTGTAGGTCACAAAAGGGATGAAGCCGCCACCACGCCGAGGCAGAAGAAAGACATCGGCGTACAATTGCCGCTCGGCGCAACGTTGAAAGCGTAGGGGTGATCGAATTAAACGGACGCCGGTGCTCGGGACAGAGCCGGAGCCACGCCGACAGGACAGGGAGCCGCGTTCAGAGGTAGCAAGTGCTGCCTTGCAAATGCTATTTTAGAACAAAAACAAGTTCACGTGGAACAAAAACGTGCTGAGAGGCTTCGCGATATGCAAATGCCTCCGAAAAGCCAAGGCCGCTTGAATTGCAAATGCGAGAAAACGCTCCAGGTTCACGGGAGGAAGGAAAAAAATAAAAAAAAGTATTTAATTGTCTTTTCCCTGAAATAACCCGTTTCTGCCGGCTGCCGGGATACCATCAAACCTGGACTGAACCTCACAAATAGTGATGAACCTGCCTATAAGGTGGCGGAACTGTACAATGTATAGAACCCGCTGCAGCAAAACTGACATTTCTAAAGAAAAAAAAATGACATTTTATTTATTTATTTTTAAAGCGCGCAGTTCCCCCTTCCAAACAATACCAGACCCTTTAAGTCTGGTAGGAATGTTAAGAGGGACCAAATT
>NW_017306330.1:1401272-1413873 GCF_000935625.1 Nanorana parkeri | reverse complement strand
TGTTCGCCGAACTAGCGATGTTTGAGTCGAACTCGCGTTCTGCTCGAACATCAAGCCAAACCCTACTCACGAGCAGGTCAGCTTGCTTGCACGGGGCGAGTAGACCCGACGCTGAGAAGTGAACGCAAACAGCAGTTTAAAAAAAAAAAAGAAGACTCCTACATATGCACAAAAACACGCAATAAATGCAGCAAATACAGAAAAACTTCATCAAAGGAACAAAAAAAGATAATGTTCCATGATGAAATTATAACATTTTGGAAAATAAATCTAAAACCCTCCAAAAAAAAAAAAGAATATGTAAATTGTAATTAAAATAAAATGTATTTTCTTTTTCTGGATGGAGTAAGGAATTGCCAGGTTTTTTGTTTTTTTCCCCCCATATGTATCCCAATGAGAAGATTTCCCTTAAAGCGATATTAAACTTAAGAGGTCTTCAAGATTTTTCAACTGCTGATGGAATCACTTACAATGGACGGCAAAGGTGAGGAACATGCAGGCGACGCAGTACAAGGCAGCAGGCGGAAGCTAGGTCGAGGGGCGGGCTTTGGTCAGAGCAACAGTAGAATGGGCAAGACAAGCCGGGTCTGTGTCGGATAATCAGAGTCACAGGTTCAGGATCTCAGGTACACAGGGAAGCTGAAGCGCACTCGGCACTCAAGGCTTGGATGTTGCAGCCTAAATAGCTCATCTGGTGCTGCGATTCAAAGTACATGCACTCCTGTGAGCATGCGCAGACATTTTCCATCTGAAATCTTCCAAGTGCTGTAAATTCCAAACAAGTAACACGATTCCCAACATGTGCGTTTACCTTGCTCTCATAAATGCCGCATTAACATATTTCAGGCGATTACACTTTTTATGAACTATCCTTACAGTTGGAACGGCATCCGTATTAATATTAATAAAGGCCGGCTTTGTTCATAAAACTCAGTTTAGCTGACACGAACTCACATTACTAGGAATATATCAGGAATGACATTTCTCCAGCTCCGCACAAGACAGATAAATTTGACTTCCTACTTCTAAAATGTGTTATTATGAAATGAAAAATCTACCCAAAATTTAATATAAACTTTAAAAAATAAATAAAAAGGAGATAACATAATAAAGTCTGTTACAGGTCATTCTAAAATGAAAGATAACAACAAGGAATGCTAATAAAGTTGACTGTGCTAATAATAATAATAATAATAATAATAATAATAATAATTACAATATTTAAAAAAAATTAAGAATGTGAACTGATGCATAAAAGTCTGTCACCCTAGAAAAGGAAGTGCCTGAACAAGGACCTAAATGTCAGGATCACAAAGGATTATGCTTTGATCTGCTTTGAATCACGCCAATCTTTTTTTAACAAACATACACTATATGGCCAAAAGTTTGTATTTTAGGATAGAAAAAAAAAAGAAGTCAACATCTTACAGCAGCAATTATCATCAAGTCCTTTTTATTCATAGGCAAAGTCTTGTAGCTAAGGTAGGATGTGATATTTAATCATGAGAGTGGACGGGCCGGCTGGAAGCGAGGAAGTCTAACAATGAACTGATCAAGGATTTGTTGGGTAAGAGGCTTGATGTGGTTAGCGGTAGGTGTTAAATGAGGAAAGGAAATGTAACCATTATGTTAAGGCCAAGTAAACAAAGTAATCAAACATGTTCCAAATGTCTAAGTTTTAAGAAATTCAAAACCAAAAAGCTAAAAAAAATTAAATATCACCAAAATACACTATATGGACAAACGTTGGACATCTGACCTTCATACCTACGACATGGGCAGAAATATGTGAGTATCCTTCCAAATTGAGATTGGGTTTACCCGTGAACAGTACTGGTAATGATACCTCATAGAAATACCGTACGAAGCAAGGTCCATAAAGACGAAGAAGGCCTTTCTCTGCTCCAGCATCAATGTGCCCGAGTACTAAGCCAGTTCCATAGAGACAGAAAAGGCCTTTTCCTGTTCCAGCATAACTGTGCCCCTGTGTACCAAGCTAGCTTCATAAAGACATGCTTTGACCAGTTTGGTATGGAGGGACTCATTTAGCCTCCACCGACCCCTGTCATCAACCCTACTGAACACCTTGGGGATAAAGGTCTTCCCAGGTCTTCTCATCCAACAGTATCTGACCTCACATTCACTCTTTTGGCTGAATGCGCACAATTCCCAAAGACGCTCTCCACAATCTCTCATCCAACACCAATATCTTACCTCATGGTCATGACTTCCCACAGATACGCTGAAAATTTTTTTGAAAACCTTTCGACGAAAGAGTGGAGACTTTAGTGCCCTCTGAAGGAAAGGGCAGGGGCAACCCCATATAATTGGCCATGGTTTTTATATGAGATGCCCACCAAGCTCATATAGATGTGATGGTCAGGGGTCCTCAAACTTGTGGCCTTCTAGTGTATCCACCAATCACTAAAACAGTTTTAAAATACAAAAACTGTTAATGGGACCTGACTCCGGGACTGAAGATTAGGTCCAGGATAATGAAGCTGAGTTTATCTTGCGTCACTGCAAGCATATCGATCTTCTCCTATCCCTTGAATAGAAATATAATCCTCAATTACCTGAAATTAAATACCCGACTCTTTGGCCAACTACTTATGATGAATAGCTGGTTGTAACACAGATATATTAAAATACATAACGCCAAACGTCCGCGGTAAGACCTGATTTATAGTCCGCTATATCCTTCCCAATAAGAACACTAATAAACAGGGAGGGGAAGGCCGCCACGCCGAAGCCCCAGAACTTGCGACAGTCATAAGAGTTTGTAAAATAAATTTAGTATCCCGGTATTAATTTTCGGAGCACTATAGGTAAATTGCCATATTACTTTCAGACAAAAATCATCTCCTTATTTATGGGCTGCATCCCTCAAAATGACTCCACCGGCATATTAATGCACAAAGCTCGCTAGCCCTTTCCGATAATTCCCCAAAGATGCGCGCTCCAAACTCCGATTGTGTAATAGTTTCTTAATTACTTGTTTTTTCATACTGATCGATTAGCCGAAGCCTATTTATCATCCCACTTATTAAGTACTGAAAACTAATAAAGACATTAAACTACTCTTCCGCCCGGAAAGTAATTATATTCTGAGTGGCGAGACGGTTCTTATTCAAAATGTTAAAGCTCTCCAATTTTTCAATAACACTGCGGATCTGCGTATATTATCCAACAGACATCTTGTTCTCAGAGGGATGGAAGAGGTATTTTCTTGTGGTGAAACCAGTCATTAAAGTCAAAGACTGCTGGAAATAAAGGGTTTCATTTGAAAAGAGTTCTATTTTTCACACGTACCTTTTAAAGCGGTACGGCGGTCCTTATAGCATTTTTCCCACAAGGCCAACCAAGGGCAGGGAGCAGAATTTCCTGACGCCCGGGATGTGCAGTTCGGGCGCTGGGCGGGTAGTTGTTTTCTACATTTAGCCCTGTTTGTTTACAACTAATCTCGGCGATGTCGGTCTGCAGGTCCTCTGACCCTCTGATGCCCCAGACCTACCTCTCTAACGACCGGCCGACCCTATGTGGAGATTGAGATCTTCAGGATGAAAGTGGGGAACGTCCATTCTCTGCTCTGCTCTGATCCGCCCTAATTAAGAAACTATTACACAATCGGAGTTTGGAGTGCGCATGTTTGGGTAATTATCGTAAGGGCTAGCGAGCTTTGTGCATTAATATGCCGGCGGAGTCATTTTGAGGGATGCAGCCCATAAATAAGGAGATGATTTTATCTGAAAGTATGTAATATGTAATATGGTAATTTACCTATAGGAAATGCTATCACACAGGGGCTTGTTAGTAATTGTGCGATAGCAATAAAGTTAAGTGAAAACAAGGATAAACAATAATAAACAAAAATAAAAAAATAATAGATATCCATCCATCCACTTTGGGAGCCCCCATTGTTCTCTCTCAGCAGGTTTACTATAAGCATAACACCTAGGTAACTAGCACTGTGAGAAAGAGAAGCCACTAACAACCACTTACTGACTGACAGAGGGAACATGCAAATGTTGGCCTCTCAGAACAAAATGGCAATTACCTGTCTGTCATGATGATCCAATAGCTTCAGCACTTTCACTGACCCAGGAGGAGTATCCAGATCGGGCCTACTGACTCTTATGTAGTAAGTTTAAAGTACTGAAGATACTGGATCAACATAATACCAAGGGAAATAGTATCTTCAGAAGGAGGAACAAACCATGGTAGCTTCTATACTTTCTATATTTGTTTGTTGGTCATTCTATTCCCAGACTACGAGCATTATTATGAAGTCCTCTCCCCCCTCCTCCTCTGCAGCTATTACATCCTCCACTCGTTTGCGAAGGCTTCCCCCCACAGTTGAAACATTTGTAAGCTCAGGTGTTGATGCGAAATGGGAAGTCCCATTCCATTTCACCCCAAAAGTCTTCAGTAGGGTTGAGGTCAGGGTTCTGTAGAGGTCACTCAAGTACCTCCAAACCAAACTCATCAAACCATGTCTTTATGGAGCTGACTTTGTGCAAGGAAAAGTCATGTTGGAACAGACAAGGGCCTTCCTCCAAGGTGTTACCACAAGGCTAGAAGAGCACAATTGTCTAAAATGTCTTTGCATCCCTCAGCACTAACAGGATCTTTTACTGGAAACACCTGAACTCAATCATTTGGAGGGGTGTCCATATACGTTTAGTCACACAGTGTGATGATCAGGTGTCCACATACCATTGGTCGTATAATGTATATTGGAATGGGACTGCATGGAGGTAAGTGTAATTAACACACCACACTTACCTCCCGCTGTCCTTTCCAATTATCTTTCATGGAGCTCTCCTTTAATTTAAATTTTAGCCCAGAGCTGGAGCTGTTTCTTTTTTTTCTTCTTTAACCATTCCATTCCTCGGGAGAACACAAAGCGAACAAATCAGTAGAGGTTTGCCACAAATCCCTCGAGAGGAATAGTGATAACGGTAAATGCTGCTGGCCTGTGAATATTGCATAAGCCATAGACATTTTCCATACTATTATTCAAGCTCTTGTATCACAATGAGTTCCTTTTATAGTTCCCGTGACACGGAAAGGCACCGGTGCAGTAAACATAATTCTGTGTGTTGCAGTAATTGAATATGAATACCCGGGCAGCAGAGATAGAGAATATCACATGCTATCAATCCTGTCACCTTCTATACAGCGAACACGGTAGGTGGTCAGCGCAGATTTCATTCTAATACCTCTGCGCTTTTCTCCGGGATTGTGTTTGCCGGTGGCCCTAGTGCTCAGTCAGCAAGCCACACAACAGCTCCTCTTTTGTCTGACTTGAATGACTGTCTGGATTGCAGAAGCTACAGAGATAATGATAAAACCGCACCTGAATTGCAAACGGTTTCATCCGAAGATTTCAATAGCAGTCTGGGCTTATTTATTTTTTTACAGCCTTTTAAAAAAAATTGTTATTCGTACTGACGCTCGGAAGAGCAAGTATGGAGAGTTCAAAGACAGAACTCATGGCACAAAAATTCAGCGGAGCGGCTAGAGACATACAACTGCTCTAGTCCCTTTGGTTGGAAATCTGATGATCTGGGAACCCCTACTGTCTACTTGTCTACAATGCAGAAGAGGAATCTCTGATTACACCCACTGAGGCCTCCTTCCTTTAGGGGAATCCCTGACCATACTCACCGAGGGTCCTTTCTATAGGGGAATCGCTGACAGCACTCATGGAGGGTTCTTTCTGTAGGGGAATCCCTGACCATACTCACTATGCCTTCCTGCAGGGGAAGCCCTGACCACACCCATTGAGGCTCCTTACTGTAGTGGAATTGCAGACAACACACACTGAGGGGTCTATTCACAAAAGAGTGATGGGTTTGGAGAAGGCAGGAGAAGTAAACAAGCTAGGACAACATAGCTGAAGTGGAAAGTGAGCTGAATTGGAGAATTTTTCCAAATCAACTATGTTCTCCTAGCTTGCTTCTCTTGCCTTCTCCAAACTCTTCACCCTTTTGTGAATAGACCCCCTCCTCTCCTCCCTGACCACACCCATTGAGGTTACTTCCTGTAGGGGAATCCCTGACCGCAACCACTGAAGCACCTTCCTGTAGTACAGGGGTAGCAAACCTCCGGCCCTCAAGCTGTGGTGAAACTATAAATCCCATGATGCATCTCTCTTCGGGAGTCATGTCTGTGGCTGTGAGCATCTTGCAATGCCTCATGGGATTTGTAGTTCCACCACAGCTGGAGGGCCGGAGGTTTGCTATCCCTGCTGTAGGAGAATCCCTGACCACACCCACTGAGTCTCCTTTCTGTAGGGGAATCCCTGGCCACATTTACTGAGGCTGCTTCCTGTTGGAGAATCCCTGTCCACATCCACTGAGGCTCCTTCCTGCCACGTACATACAGAAAGCCTGATGTCCAAAAAATTAAAAAATCTCTGCCTGACACCAATCAGAATGGACTCTAAACAGGAAAAAGACCTAGAGGCACCAGGACTTAAACTCACATTCATATAAAGAATGGTAAAAGTGGTCATTCGGAAAGCTCATTAGCTCTTGTTAGGCGGCTCAGCTTCAGGGTTCCTTCTGGGTACCCAGAAGGTCACGCAAGGCAAACCCCAACAGAAGGAGAGTCAGACCAAAAGGTAAAAGAGTTTGAATAGCTTTTACCAATGCATTTCAGGGGCCAAACACACCCCCACCCCTTCATCAGGGATTCAGATATAACGAGAAGCTTGAATTGACTCAAAGAAAGGCTTCCAATAATATTCTGCGTGGAATAACTATACTGAATCAAAAGAAGCCAGCAACCAACACTGACAACACTGACTGGCTGTATAATCATTCCACACAGAATATTATAGGACACCTTTCTTTGAGCCCATTCAAGCCACTCATTATATCTGAAGCCCTGATGAAGGAGGAGTGTCTTTGGCCTCCAAAAATGTGTTGACTGTTTTCTTTGTGCAAACCATTAAAGCAATTTGGGCTCCATTACCTTTTGGTCTGATGCTCCTTATGTTGTTGCTTGCCTTCACCAATCAGAATGGAACCTGGCCTAGAAATTTCTGGTGATGAGCAGAAAGCATATACCAGGTTTTAAGATGGAGAAACATCCACTGCACATTCACCGACACAACTGCCACTAGAAGAATCACTTAAAATCTGCCAAAATCATCCATAACAACAATCAAGTAGGGGGAAAAAAAATCATTTTTTTCCCCAGATATTCCACTTCCTCATTCCATAGCGTCCAAAACAACAGAAAGGTGATTGCTGATTGGTTGACACGGGCTAGACATATAAGCTGCAAAAAAGTTTGGTTTGTATAATTCGTTATTTCGGAATTCAGGACTCAGATCCGAAATTGAATTTGGTTCGGATTCGGACGAAATACGAATTTTGTTAGTTTCGGATGAGTTTACGAATATTCGTTGCGAGTAAAACAGAAAACCATAAACAGATATTAATACTAAAGCTGAGGCTCCCAGACCTGAATGGCTTTCAGGATCCAAATGTCCCAATCCCATTCGGAAATTTGGATCCCGAATGCCATTCCCATCTAGGAGACTCAGCTTCTTTGGGCCGCCTCGTGACTCCACGAGATGATGAAAGGTGATGCGAGGAATCTGACACTGCACTGTTGCCCTTCTGTTGTCTTGTACCAGTCTTGCCCCTCTCCGTTCTGCCCTAACATTGACTAGTCGCTGACGGCCACAATTGGCACGTTCAGACCCAGATTTTCGGCTGACAGTCCGGTCTTTAAACACTTTAACAACAGCGTCTCGTGAACATTTAACACATTCTGCTATTTTGCTGATACTCGCTCCATGGCTCCGAGCGCCAACAATCATCCCACGTTCAAAGGCTGTTAAATCGCGTTGTTTACCCGTATCTTCTGAAACAAATCTCTTCTACTGTCATGGTAAACAACCTGCTTCCCTATTTATAATGGTCTGGCCCTCTAGCAACTTCAGCACCAAATTATAGCTAATTTGTCTACAGACGGCAGGTGGGCATAATAATCTGGCCACTCAGTGTATACTTAACGTAGATTTTCATTACAGCATGTGACTTTTTTGGCCATTCAGATGGCTCCTGTGTTGTGTTTTTTTTTTTTTTAAGCATATAGATCTTTATTAAATTTTTCATAACCAAAAATGGTCCAGTGTACATACATGAAATAGCATCTGCATACATGTCATAATACATGAAGGAGCGGTCATCATTAGTTATTACAGAGACCATCAATATTATAGATTCAAGGATGATAACAACCCCCGAACTCAAGCATGAATAAAACATGTCATATAAAGCAGTATTAACTCCTGGAGGAAACCTGAACCAATGTAGATCAGAAGAAGAGGGAAAAGTGCAGAAAAGAAGAGAGGTAGGTGCATGGGAGAGTATGTAAGGATAAAGAATAAAGAAAAGAGAAGAGGGGGGTGTGATCGTAAGCAAATTCCCAAGGGGATGTATGTGGCCGGATGCAATGTGATTGATTGAAGGGGACATTTCGATTCATCAAAAGGAAGAATGTGGAATGTCAAAGGTCAAAAGTAGGCGTATATCTCAATTTGTATTGCAAGAGCGGTCAACCATGACTAGAGGTGCTCTGTATGGGTAGATCAGTACCGTCTGGTGATATGTCAGGTCTCAGAAAACATCAAGAGGCCCGAGGGAGCCATCTAACTTGGCCATGAGGTACCAGCGGGTGTGTTGGAAAGTAGCCATTATGTCCTTGAGTTTGTCTTGTGACAGTTCAGCTACTAAGTAGTTAGACCAAGTGGAAAAGAACTTTCCCGTGCGTGTTTGATTAAACTTGGTGTCCAGTTTATCAATAAGCATGAGTCGAAATAGAATGTCACGTATATCTGACATGGATGGGGTGGTGGCACGAAGCCAATTCCTCAGGATGGCTTTTTTAGTCGCTAGAATACAGAAATGTTCCCAGGTGGATATGATAGGGTCCGCTACATGTAAGAGACACAGAGCAGCCTGTGAATCCCTATTCCCGTGAGAAATGGAATTCATGTAGGTCAACATCTGAGACCACAATGATTGGATAGAGGTGCATCCCCAGAGTAGGTGATTAAGATCTGGGCGGTGAGTTGCACATTTAGGACAGTTGGTTAGCCAATCAGTTGCTGAAGGCGAGGGAACAAAGTTGAAAGCATAATACGCTCTATGAATTATTTTAAATTGGAGTTCCCTCCACGACTCACAGACTACCGTCTTGCATACATTCCGCCAACCCTGGATGAGGATATCGTAGGTATCCTCCAAACTGAGACCCAAAAAGGAGGCCCATGGACGGACAAAGGTTGGGAAAGGTGGGCTTGTATCTTGTCTACCGTGATCCCGTATGGTCAATTGAATATCGGACAGGGACATTTTGGATGAAGGAGAGGCCATTAGCCGGTTAAATGTTAGCTCTGAAGTTCTGGTAGGTGGAAAAGAAATGTGGTTGGCAATGAAGCACCTGTGTTGTGTTAATGAAAATGTGTGTTCAGACCCATTTGGATGCATTAAACCAAAAACACACATTTGATTGACCAGAAAAGTCACATGTCTGACTAAAAAAACGAAATGCGTATTCGGACACATTTGGAAGCATTGGGATTTGGAAATTCGGATGTGCCCGAATTTCAGAAAATGTGTCCGAATTTTGATTTGGAACGAAACAAATTGCACATGTCTAATACAGGCTGATTCAGTTCCCACGCCACTCTTCCCGGAGCTAAATAATACCGTTTCCACATTGCAGAATAAAACAGTGTTCTGGTAAAGTAAAACATAAAAATAACAAATTCCGTGTCCGACTGTTGAAAAAAAAAGGAAACATTCAGACAAGATCAGCACAAGCCATTAACTTCTGTGAAATATTTCATGTCCCCAGAATGCAGGGAAAGGGTTTCCTTTCAGCCTCACCACTAGATCTATTATTAACGCAGGTGTAACTGAAATAACACACAAAAAAAAGTATTGTGCGCGCAGATAAAAGGGTAATGTCACACTTCTTCAAGGAATAAACCCCGGAACAATGATCAAGATGGCTCAACAGGATCTCTACTTTTACATCTTGCCCTGTGAAAGTAATGTAATTACACCAGTGATAATTGGGAATTTAGGAATGAAAAGGGTATAGCAACAGGACTACCTTAAGAATCGGCCTATATGACAAAGAATAAGAAAGAGATGATCAGTTCTAACCCAAGGAACGGGCGGCAGATTGCAAATTTGAGGTTTTTTTTTTTCTTTTTTTAACCCAAAACAATGAGCATTTAAAGAGTCATCTCACCCAAAACTAAAAGAGTCAGCTCACTAGCCAAGGGCTGGACAAAGCCCAGGAGACGGGTCACCGGGTGCTCCTTAAACATGACAGATAGTGCCCAACTTTTGAGGTTTTCTCTAGTTGTTGTCAATGGAGATGGCACCTACAAAACAATCCTGCTGGCTCCTGAATTGGAAAGATTGGCTCCATATTAATTTGTCCACTCCTGTACTAGCCCAGGGATAGGCAAATCTTGGCACCCTAGCTGTGGTGAAACTACGAATCCCAGGGCTCTCACTAAAATAAGGCAGACCGAGGCAGTTGCCTCAGATGGTAACTCATTGGGTCACTTGGCCTCTCTGGCCAGAGCGTCCCAGGTTGCTAAGAGCTTAGCTTAGGCAAGTAAAGATGAGTGAGAGAAAAAAATAGAGGGAGGGGATGAAAAGTGAGAGAAGAGGAGAGGGAAAGCAGGAAAAAGGGGGAAACAGAATAGGAGAGAAGAGAAAAGGGGAGATGAAAGAAGGGAGAGAACGGGGAGGAAGAGGGACTAGAAGAAAAAGGAGAAAAGAGGGAGAGGAGGGCAGATCATAGGAGGGCGAGAAAATCAGACAGGGCCAAAGAATAGATGAGGAGAGGAGAAAAGGGGAAATTAAAGAAGAGATAGGTCGAAGAGGAGGGACTAGATGAAAAAGAAGCAGAGAAGAGGGAGAGGAGGGCAGAGCATGGGGGGAAGAAGAGAGGGCCGAAAAGTAGATGAGGAGAGGATAGGGGGGGAGATGAAAAAGAGGAAAAGAGAAGAGGGAGATGAGGGGAGATGAGATGAGGATAAGAAAAAGAGGAGATGAGGAGTAAAGTGGAAACGAGGAAAGGAAGAAAAGAGGAAAAGAAGCAGAGAGGAGGGGGGAGGATAGGAAAACGTTTAGTGGAGAGGAGAGAAGGGAGAGCAGAGATAATAAGACAGGAGAGGAAGAAAGAGGAGAGTGGGGGGGGGGAGGAAAGGAAAAGGGAGGAGAGGAAAGGAAAAGGGAGGAGAGGAAAGGAGAAAAAAAAGGAGAGAAGAGGGGAGAGCAGTGGGTTGGAGAGGAGAGAGGAGGGAATGGAGAGAATAAAAGCATGTGGTCGGGGTCAGGAGGGTGAGAGGAAGGTGTGAGGAAAGGGAGAGGAGAGGGAAAGCAGTGGAGAAGATGGGAAACATAGGAAAGCAAGAGGAAGCTGTAAGGAACGGAAGAGGAGAGGGAAAGCAGTTGAGAAGAGGGGAAGCATAGGAGAGTGAGAGGAAGGTGTAAGGAAAGGGAGAGGAGAGGGAAAGCAGTGGAGGAGAGGGGAAGCATAGGAGAGTGAGATGTTGTATGGAAAGGGAGAGGGAAAGCAGTGGAGAAGAGGGAAAGCATAGGAGGGTGAGAGGAAGGTGTGAGGAAAGGGAGAGGAGAGGGAAACCAGTGGAGAAGATGGGAAACATAGGAAAGCAAGAGGAAGCTGTAAGGAACGGAAGAGGAGAGGGAAAGCAGTTGAGAAGAGGGAAAGCATAGGAGAGTGAGAGGAAGGTGTAAGGAAAGGGAGAGGAGAGGGAAAGCAGTGGAGGAGAGGGGTGGAGGAGAGGGGCAGCATAGGAGAGTGAGAGGAAGGTGTAAGGAAAGGGAGAGGAGAGGGAAAGCAGTGGAGGAGAGGGGCAGCATAGGAGAGCGAGAGGAAGGTGTAAGGAAAGGGAGAGGAGAGGGAAAGCAGTGGAGGAGAGGGGAAGCATAGGAGACTGAGAGGAAGGTGCAAGGAAACGGAGAGGAGAGGGAAAGCAGTGGAGGAGAGGGGAAGCATAGGAGAGCAAGAGGAAGGTTTAAGGAAAGGGAGAGGAGAGGGAAAGCAGTGGAGGAGAGGGAAAGCATAGTTGAATGTGAGTGAGAAGAGTAAGCAGAAGGTAGCACAGAGAAAGAACATAATTTACATATTTATAGTAAATCTTTTTAACCCACACGTACGCATGTTTGGCATTTTTCTGTAATTTCCCTTCAAATGATTGTAATAAGAAAATAAACTGGCACTATCTAAACAGCATTAGGTCCTAGGTGTCACGTAATAACACCGTCTGGGCTGAGCCGCCTGCGTTCCGCACAGTCCGCCATGTCAAATAATTAACCGTCAGACATAAAGAAATAAATAGACGGAATTGCAAACTCAAACGCCTTCAAATTGTGTCTGGATGAAGCGTCAGAAAAATATGTTTAACTAATTGTGTGATGTGTGTGCAGGCTTGTATATTCCTCATTAATCTATTACTACAGGCCCCCTGCCGTGATTCTGTTCTCATATTTAAGAAGATTAAAGCGAGGATCTTAAATGCTGCAGAATC
>NW_017306330.1:1364183-1401250 GCF_000935625.1 Nanorana parkeri | reverse complement strand
ACACAACCGTCGTCTTATCAAATCTGCTAAGAAAGTGACATTGGTTTTATGAGCTAATAACTGCCAGGCCGGAGTGCTGAAGGAGCCCAGGAGATCATAATATTGTATATACCAATGCATTTACACCTTTTCTCTTTCCGAGATAGGTATCCGACCGCTAGCGACAATTGCCCGCAAAATGGCCCCGTCATTCGTCAGGGTCGTCAAAGCATTGTCACTTAACCGCTCGGCCCGCAGACTCTCAGAGATAAACCTATAAAGAGTGACAAATATATGTCCCATTCTTGAGAAGTTTAAAGGGAACACCACATTAATTGTTTGATAACATCTTGTTTCAGTCATTCTAGTTCCCATTACTGCAAGATGAGAAATGATGGTAGACCCATTATTAAAGGAAAATTCCAACCGGGAAACAGAACTCGGTTATTATTGTGTTATAGGCACAAGAACTGTTATACAGATTTTTTTTTCCCGCTATGCTTCTGTATTGAAGTCAGTTTTAAGCCAATGAGTACATATCACATTTTAGGCTAGGTTCACACCGGGGTGATCCATGACTGCCCGGCTATAGTGCACGATGATCACGCGGTCACGGAATCGCCCACCACTCCCGATCACGTTGGCGGTGCCATTATTTTGTAATGGCACCCCAGACGCGCTGGGCAGATCGCATGATTTTCCCGCCGCAATACCGCCCGTTTAATTTAACACGATCGTGGCTAAAAAAGCCCTGAATCGTGTGTCCCGAAAAAAGGTACTTTTGTTTAGCGATATATGTAAAAAATTAGTCAAGGCGACTGGACTTGCTGTATTTTTCTTGAAGACGTTCCACCGGTCATCAGACCAGCTTTCTCAATTCAGAATGACTTGTACAAAACATTCTCTGGGAATAAATATGGTGAATGTTGCTCCAATCCACATAATCTGTTCGTCACAACCAGGTGTTGATTGCATTGGCATAATCGGAGTCTTGGAGGTGTTAAAACAGCATTGTATGTGGCAGACAATAGATGTCTCTCCCCTCCCCCACCTCTATTCAAGCTTGGCTTCTCCATTTTTACATAAATGGCCTCTTTCACACCTCTTTTAAACCAGTCCTCCTCCCTGTCTAGGATGAATACTTGACTGTCTTCAATGGAGTGACCCTTTTCCTTTAGATGTAGGTATACTGCTGAATCCTGACCAGAGGGTTTGGCTCTTCTATGCTGTGCCATACGCTGGTGTAGCTGCTGTTTTGTTTCACCAACATACAATTCTGAGCACTCCTCACTGCACTGGACTGCATACACAATGTTGCTCGTCTTGTGTTTTGGCGTTGGTTCGTTTGGGGGATCCTCAAAATGCCCCTCAATAGTAGCCTGGCTATTGCACCCACCCACTTCTTACTGTGCCCTTCGATTGGAGGGGACACAGAGCCAATAAAAAACTGTCTCCCCGCATACAGGAGAGAGCTATTGATTCCAACCAACTAATCGATAATGAGAAGAGTTGACAACTCTTCTCATCAATTATCGATCAATTAGTTGGTTGCAGCGCTACTAGAAGTTTCTGGGTATCCTCCAGCCTGGAAATGAGGCAGCCTCTATCTAACTTGCTGCAGCTTCTAATGCACATTGCGAGAAGCTCCCAGTGTGCAGTGAAATCAGAGGAAGCCATTTCAGTCCAGGAGAGGAACTGGTACAACTGTGCAACACTGAAGGGAAGGCCGGAATTCTGGAGCTCGAATGGCAGTAGGGTTAACAAAACTGGACTGGATGCAAAGAGCTAATTCAAAACTCCGTATGTGATAATAATTATTGCAATAAAGCACACACATTATCCGTCGGCCATAATAAAGGCATATAATTACAATGAAGATTCTGGCGATGTTTCATTAAACACTTTTTCTTGGACTTCATTCTGCTGCTTGATGGACAGTTATTAAAAAAAAAAGAGCCCATTAGGACCAACAACATAACCTTGCGTAGATTGCGATCACCTTTGATCGGTACAAGCGGCGCATCATGGAGGTGAGCAGCGTTGAAACGACGTTGGGCATATATTTGCATTCAGCCTGCATCCTTGGGATGGGGGCTGTTATTAAAGCCGTGACTGTAATAGCAACTCTTTGGTAATGCAATTAACGGAGGTAAATAGAATTTGATGACACCGAAGGGCTCGAGCTGACACTCTCTGGAGAAGATTAGGCCTAATTGGCCCCACATTTCGGATACTCTTGTGTCTCTCTGAAATACTCATTAACTCCATTTGTGGATTACACTTCACCCCTTGTGTTAGGAGAGGCGTCTGAGGCTCGTGCTAGTGACTTTTATGGCGAAGACGCATTCGGCGTATCATAAACCGTATTGTGAGGGCATTAACCTCAGAGCTCCAAATTAGCTTGCGTAAAGGTGAGCGCCATTGACGGGGACAAGCCTGGTGCCGATATAAGAAGTCCTCTAGAAAATGTCTGAGGCAAGTTACTGTGGCATCCCTGTAGTCAACCAGGGCAAAATGTGACACCGGAGCTACAATTTGATGAACTCCAATACTAGGAGCCCATATATGCTGTTGCGCTTTACTGCAGGCATTGCAACATACTAAAACATGTGTCCAAAGTCTTGATATTTAAAACAGTGTCCATTTCAGATTCCCATAGAAGCATGTTTCCAAAAATACAAAATGTCAATGTGTTTCTGTTTTCTAAGCATTGGGAGATCCATAGAAGTCAATGGCAACCCAACAACATGCATGTAACATGGGTTTTGGTCCAGTGGCAACAGGTTTTAACACGCCTGGGTAAATGGCTGTTAACTCTATTCACTCCAAATCCCATGAAAAATCCATGCCAATGCACCAAGGAAGCATACGTTCACACATGGTGTTTTGGTGCCATTAGTTCCTGGGCCACACAGTATCATTGGTTGCTAAGATAGAGGCGGGCACACCATACCAACCAATGACACTATGGTGCCACCAGTGTCTTAACAACCAGTGACACTGTACCGTCCAGTCGCTAGCATCCTACCAATTGATGCTCTGCAGGTTGCACAGACTCATTGGTTGCTAGGACATAGGTGGCCCTGATTTTGGTCAGCTTGGACGTTCGCCAAACTTAGATTTCTGGCTTGGTTTGGTGAACGTCCAAGCAAACCAAACCAGGGCCAGTTTGGTCGTCACTAGCAGAAATTTGCTGATTACGATGGAGGGCAAAGTGAAGGATAGGGGTGAGACACATACAAGATGCCACCTAGCTTAGGGAACTACAGGGGAGGGGGGGCAGGATCGAAAGTTCATACTATAGAGCAGATGTAGGCAACCTCGACGCTTTATGTGTTGTGTAACTGCAAGTCATTTGGGGCATTGCAAGACTCTGGCCAGTCATTTATTTAAGTAAATGGGTTTCTGGAGTTTTTTGTGGTGGACGGCAGACTTTACATCTCCCTTAAGGTGAGTATTGGAGTAAAACTTGATTTTTTTTAGTTGATATTTTAATTGGCTATTCATTTTTTTTTTTTTTACATTTACGAAAACCCTGAGCCTGCTGCTGGGCGCCACCATCTTGAATGTGAAGTCAGTAGCCCCAGCTGACTCAGAGCTGTCAATCAAATGACAGTCTGTAGCAGAGGTAAGCAGCACTCCAGTTATGGTGCAGCTACAAATCCCACCACGCTTCTGCCTTTGGGAGTCATCCCTGTGGCTGTCAGAGTCTTGCAATACCCCATATGACTTGCAGTTGACACAACACATGGAGCACAGAGGATGCCTACCTCTGTTCTATAGTATGAACCTGCCTACCTCTGCTCTATAGTATGAACCTGCCTACCTCTGCTCTATAGTATGAACCTGCCTACCTCTGCTCTATAGTATGAACCTGCCTACCTCTGCTCTATAGTATGAACCTGCCTACCTCTGCTCTATAGTATGAACCTGCCTACCTCTGCTCTATAGTATGAACCTGCCTACCTCTGCTCTATAGTATGAACCTTCCATCCTGCCCCAGCAGTTACATAAAAGGTTTTGTACGCAGGTGAAGGGCAGTGTGGAGGAGCTGGGCCAGTGCAGAGAGTAATTAAGACACTCCCAGAAGAGGGGAGGGCTATGCTGTGCAAGAGGGGAGAGACCTGTGCTAGGGAATCAACTGGCCACATTTTACAGCAAGTTGAGAGGCACATTGCAAATCCATAAACAATGATTTTTTATTTGAATAGATTATTCATTATTTATGTATGTTGCAATTTATTTTGGTTTCAGTTATGGCTTAAAAAAAAATCAGTAAAACCCCTAATAATAATAATTGGCTTGATGTGCTTTAGCGCGGGAGCAGCCTACACCGGTAAAGGTTTCAGGAATGTCAAAGAATGGCAAATTAATTGTGCATTTTTTCAAAGGGCACAATAAGAAAGAAAGAAAAAACGAATAAAACGAGGTTAAGCCCGTCAACATTTTGATGACGGCCCTCTGGTAAAAATTAGACTGCTATTATTTACTGTCATTGCAGAAGTTCATTATGAGCCTCTTTGATTAGCCTGCTGTGTGTGGCAGCATTGTCGGTGTCAGGGTAATAATTAAACAAGACACAATTAGTGACTGGGAGCCGCTGACATTGTTTATCATTACGCTCGGCGGGGATTGCTGCAGACCGGCTCAGGTTAACCGCTGATGTCACTGTAACATGAGAAGCAATTTGGCGTTTTGTGATCGGAGTGACAGGTCCCCTTTTCATCTTCGCCCGGTCTGGTTTATTTGGCATAGAAAAGGCCTTGTCTGCTAGAAATTAATTCCAAGGGAGAGTGGGGAGATGAGGAACTGGACCACGACCATTCTCTAGTCGAAGAGAATGTGGGCCTGATGCCTCCATTACCGCATCTCTTCACAAAATGGAGGGCCCTTCAAGGGGGTGGGGGGTGCCCAGAATGAGAAAACCATGTGAATGAAGACTATTAAAAGAGCGTCAGGTAATCATCTCAAGAGTGCATACAAAATCTTTATTTGCTCACAAAAGATATGCACAGCCAACATGTTTGAGGGTCAGAAACCAACTTCATCAAGGCTTAAACAATGGACAATGGGACACTGAATGACTCTAAACTTACAGGCCCTGCAGATAATCCTATTTCTCATAGAGGAGGGGAAATCCATGGTGTCAAAAGATCTTCACCAGCAATTCAGCATTGGCCCAAGTAAAATATAAAATAGAAATGAATCCCAGGACTGGATGCAATGATGACGAGGTGTCTTGACCATGCGTCCATGCCTTCTGCTACACAGTGGTGATTGGCAGATAGGTAGAGGGTTTACTGACAAAGACGAGGGGTGAGATTTTACCCTGACCCTGAATCTGCAAACGCACACACAAAGGCATAACAAAAATCACAGGGATCCCTTAAGACAATTTTGATAGGACCTCCATGAGTGGCAGGTGTCTTTACACCCTGATAATTATGGTGGTCAGAGGTGAGCTGCCTACAATGTGCTTTGCACATTCCAAACTGCATGAGAGGGGGGCAGGGCTAGCTGCTGAATGGAAGATCTCACACTACGAGCAGCATAAAGTAAACAAAAACCCGACCCTGAGCAGAGACGGATTGATATTCCTGTGGAGGGAAATTTGAATTGCTAGGTCTCTGGCCCATTAAGCAGTATCCCCAGAAAAGTGAAAAAAACAGCACTGTGAACACTGAAAATGCACACACACATACATCCTCACTGCACCATTACATTAATACAAAAACTGGCAATCACTTACAAAGATGGAAATGTCCTTTAAGGCTTGTTCATACCATGTCCGCTGAACTGCATGTTTCACATGTATGGTGTGATCAGGGTATATAGATAGATTGAATTAAATTGAATTGATATTTTACAATGCCAAAAACTTTGTAACGCCACAAGGCATCCCACCACCAACAAAGAACAGACAATGACGGCATGTGTGAACAGGCTATTACTTCCTGTCAAGATGGAAATGTGGAATCTCTCCAACAAAGACATAGACAAACCATTGCTAACAACTATTTATTGTTGCCTGTGCCCTTCTGCATCAGATATCGATCAAATCTGGCCCCCCTCCCCCCAAAAAAACCCCACTGTGTATTGGGTTATAAGCTTAAACTCAGGAAGAACCAATCTCAACCTTTCACCTCAAAGAGTGAGTGACCTGCAAGCATCTGCTTGGGCCACAGCTATGTGTACGTCACCTGATCTGACCAATTTTGTCAGATCTGTACCGCATTGCCCACGTTGTTGTCGCTACTTGAAGCTCGATGGTTTCTCTTTAACAGGCTCAGCCGGGCCATAAAACAAATCACATCTGTTTGTGGATAGTAATTATACCTATCAATTAGGGGGGACAACGTGCTAATTGCGTTAGCCTCTTCCTTGTTCGCCGTTCAGGATGGCTAGTTAATTATGCTAATTAATTTCTCTAATTTCTGACCTACAAAATAAAACAACCTGTGTTAATGAAATATTCTCTCCCCTTCGGAATGTCTTTATACAATTAAAACTATCAGACGAGTCACGTTGGAGAGCGCAGACAATTTGTAGGCCTTCTCACTGTAATGCGTTACAGCCGTACGGCTCCAGGATTCACCTCAAGTTACAGAATAAAGGTAAAAAATCAAATCAATTTAAAAGAGAATTATGGGGTAACCTTTTTATGCCATAGTTCTCTTAAGGGTCACAAGAGGACAAATTCTAACGTCCTCCCGTGACCCAAAGCTCAGTATATAGCGAGCTATTGCTCACTATATACCGAGATCGCCGCAACCGGGACGCATCCCGACAATGCTGTTGAGATCCACCCAGCTGCGTGAGTGACAGCGAGCTCCGCCTATCTAGAGGCAGAGCCAGCTGTGCCCGCCCCCTACCCCGTCCTTTTCTCCACTCAGTGCTGAAGGAACAGAGCGGGGAGGGGGAGAATCCCTGCGGGGAGAGGTGGCTGACAGTCACCGCTCTCTGCAGGGACATGATTGGAAAGTGAGCGAGCAACAGTATGCTTTCTCTCACTTCCCGATCTATAGAGCCGACCTGTGACAGTTTCGTTGTCACACGTCGGCTCGAACTATGAGCTTGAGTGAAAATCACTCATCTCATAGTTGTCCTTTAAGGAAAACTCGGGGCATATTCTCAACAGACTACATGGGACACATCAACTAAAACCCACAGCACACACTATATGGCCAAACATTTGTGTACACCTGACATCACACCTAAATGAGCTTGGTGGGCATTCCATTCCAAAACCATGGCCATTAACTTGGAGTTGGCCACGCTATGACGATAACAGCCTTCGCTCTTCTAGGGAGACTGTTCACAACATTTTGGAGTGTGTCTGTTGGAATTTGTGTCCATTCATCCAAAAGAACATTCATGAGGTCAGGTACTGATGTTGGATGAGAAGACCTAGTTCACATTTGGTGTTCCGAGTCATCCCAAAGGTGTTCAGTAGGGTTGAGGTTGGGTCTCTGTGCAGGTCATTTGAGTTCCTTCACACCAAACTCCTCAAATAATGTATTTATGGACTTGACTTTGGGGCACAGTCATGCCACCATAGAAAGGAGGCTTCCCCAAACTGCTGTCATGAAGTTGGAAGTGCACAATGGTCTTGTGTATTGCTATAGTTGTAACAATAATCTTCACTGGAAACAACCAATATCAATTATTTGGACGGACAGCCACATAGTTTTGTGTATACGGCTAAGTGTAATGGTCAGGTGTCCACATACTTTCATGGTTAGTCACCATTGATAGCCATCAGTGTTTTGCTGCTCTTTCACTGCAAGCAGGGGTGGGACAGCACATTACTCTTTAACCCCAAGATATGTAGTATTGTCATACACCTAGCTGCACTGTCTGGCACATTCAGTGGGATCACATAAGTAGCTGGATAGATTTCCTAACCTTTTTGCAGGTAACAAAAGTATTTTAACTTTGTATTAGGCCACTTGCCTGTAGTTCAGCTTCAACGGAGTTCTTCTTTAAAGGGCAGCCCACCCACAATTACAGTTCAGATATTGGCAGGAAGCAGAAGGTTCAACCTCCAATTGGCTTATTTTATCTCTTGGGAACTCTGCTAGCCTGATTTTCCAGCATCTGCATGGGATCACATTCATGAAGACCATGGGAGGCGGGCGGAGCTGGGAACTCAAGAACATCATTGCCAGAAAGTCACTGAAAGCTAATAGGAACTGGCGGCTCATTCCACTTGCCTGCCGCTACACAAATCTGAAAGATTCCATTTTAAGAAGGTTCACCTTTTAAATTTAAACCAACCTTAAAATAATAATAATAATATAAAATAATAATACAATAATGTACCTCACAAGGCCTCCTGGTATCAAAGAGCTTGCTCTCTAAATATTACAGCCTGCAGAGGACGGTTATTACCTGCCATGAAAATAAACATACAAAGAGCGTATTGATCCGCATACTGCATGCTGGTAATAGCGCTTCCACGGAGGCACTTATAGCAGGTATTGGGTAATTTGTAGAACACATCATTATCGAAAGTGTTATGCACTGTAAAAACTCATACCGGCACAATTAAAACTAGTTATGTATTGACTTATTGAGCTTGTTCACCGGGAGACCGCCATCGCCGAGCAAATGCTTTATTGGATCACAGCATTGGGTTTTAATTGCCCTTTTTGAGAAATGCAGCTAAGGAATATTCTGATCGTGCGCCTGAACGCCACGGGATGTACGCATTCAAGAAAACCGGCTCAGTGCAAGTCATGGCGTTTCCTGATAAAGTTTACTCGTCAGTATGTCTGTGAAGATTCTCATTTATCCAGGTCATGCTATAGCTATTAGTAGTTAGTCACATTCAGCTGGGCTTGTTCTGTAATGTTGAAGATGTTTCAAAGCTTCTCCAAGCCACGTCTTCATTTCTAATGAGTATCAGGAGCATACGCCAACATCTATATATCCATACAGGTAGCACGGACACCTTAACCCAATCACCATGGAATGTCTCAAGGCAGATATTGATTATCTAAGAAGAAGATGGGAGGTGTGAAAGTTGCGGAACCAATTTTAGTTACATTATCCCATACTTTTAGATTGTAAGCCCTCAGGGTCAGGGCCCTTCTTTACCATCTTGTCTTGAATTGTATTGTGATTGTAATGTCTTCCTTATATTGTAAAGTGCTGCACAAACTGTTGGTGCTATATACATCCTGTATAATAATAATAACTAGGGATGCACCAATACCGGTATTTCGATATCGTCGAAACGAATTGCACGTGTCTAATATCGAGTACTAATAATCTTTTTTCGGTACTCGCCGATACCGAACCGTGTAAAGACTCACCAGCCAGTTTCCCGATTAGCAGGGAAGCCGTCCCCATGCTTCTCCTCACTAGGTGACGAGAAAGCATGGAGCCGGCTGTCTGGCCAATCAGGAAGCCAGGCACTGTGTAATGACGCAGCGCCCGGCTTCCTGATTGGCCTGGAAGTTGGCTCCATGCTACCTCGTCATGAGGTGACAAGGGAGCATGAAGCCGGCTTCCTGATCAATCGAGAAGCCGGGCGCTGCGTCATTATACGGCGCCTGGTTTCCTGAATGGCCGGGAAGCCGGCTCCTTGCTCTCTCGTCACAAGTGACGAGAGACCATGGAGCCGGCTTCCCAGGCCAATCAGCAAGATGCGCTGCCCGGCTTCCTGATACCGGAAGTATCGGGCTAGGCATCGAAGCATTTGGGCGAGTATGAGTACTCGCCCAAATACTTGGCGTTGGCACCAATACCGATACTAGTATCGGTACATCCCTAGTAATAACAACAATAATAATAATAAAAGCATTTTCTCAGTCTCCTCTCCCCCAGTGATCAGTCTGCTGTAGGCTGGTGGAAGCATTTTCTCAGTCTCCTCTCCCTCAGTGATCAGTCTGCTGTAGGCTGGTGGAAGCATTTTCTCAGTCTCCTCTCCCCCAGTGATCAGTCTGCTGTAGGCTGGTGGAAGCATTTGCTCAGTCTCCCCTTCGCCGGTGATCAGAATGCAACATTGTAACTTTAAAGCAAGACACAAGGTGAGAGCGTGCAGCGGGGGCTGATCTGAATGGAAGCCTCAGCTGTTCTGAGTTACAGGTTCCCTTTAAGCAGCAAACACAGCCTCCTTGCACACTGGACTCAGACTGTTACATGCGGAACAGGGGAAGCTTAAGGCTCCTGCGCTGTTTTAAAAGTATATAAATAACATTTTTATGACATGTTCCTTGCAAACCACTCTTGAGAATAATTCTTTTCTTCCTTTTCAATTTTCCGGAGAAAATTATATGTTACAGGATATAGAAAAGCAATATGGACGCTGGACGGATTTCCAGTGTGGTCTCGTCAGGTACTTACCGGATAAGGTATAAAATAAAAAGCTATTACTCAGAACTGTGTGTGTACATTGGGGGATGCTAGATTGTGACCTCTGGTGGGTCAATGACTGACGTGAATTGGAAAAACCTTGCATTGTACTATATCGAAATTTCCAATGGTGCTTTTAAAATATAATGGTAAAATCATCAGCAGAAAAATCATTATTTAGCTATTGCTAATATTCATTACTGTGTGTGAAGAACTGAATAGGTTTGTGCTGTATACATGAGACATGTGCACGGCAAAAAAAATTGTTTTTTGATGAAACAAATGAAAACTAAAAATGTTTCCATTTGTTTCATCAAAGAAAAAAACAACTCTGCGGTTTCAGGTTCGGAGGCTACAAGCCTGCAAATCCGAAACTGCACACTGAAAATGTAGGCCACCGGCCTTTGAGTGCATCTTGGTATACACCAAGATGGCGGCTTCCATATGTTCGGGCGCCTCCATCTTGGTGTATACCAAGATATACTCAAAGATGACAGTGTACCTGCGCAGAACGCGCCGGCGGCTGATAAGGCCACAGCTCGTTCAGCATGTGATGTCACACTGAAAATGCAGAACGCGCAGCCGCCATGTAGGCCACTGGCACGTTCTGAGCTTCCACGCCGCCATCTTTGTGTATATCTTGGTGTACACCAAGATATACTCAAAGATGGCAGCATGCCTGCGCAGAACACGACGGCGGCTGATATGGCTACCGCTCGCTCAGCGTGTGACGTCACACTGAAAATGCAGAATGAGTGGTGGCCATGTCGGCCGACAACACGTTCTGCACTTGCACACCACCATCTTTGAGTGTATTTTGGTATAAACCAAGATGACGATGCCCCTATGTTCGGGTGCCACCATCTTGGTGTATACCAAGATATACTCAAAGATGGCAGCATGCCTGCACAGAACACGACGGTGGCTGATATGGCTAACGCTCGTTAAGCATGTGACGTCACACTGAAAATGCAGAAGGAGCGGGTGGCCATGTGGCCAATGGCGCGTTCTGCACTCACACGCTGCCATCTTTGAGTGTATCTTGGTATAAACCAAGATGGTGGGGCCTGTATGTTCGGGTGCCGCCATCTTGGTGTATACCAAGATAACGCCTCTTGCCAACCAGTTGTCCGCTCTGTCCAAAATGTGCCCCCATAGGACAACTGCTTTACAAGAGGCCTTTAAAGTACCCTTAATTGTAAATATGTGAAACCTGTAACTTTATTTTTTAGGTCTTGAATAGAGTGGGGATGGATGAAAATGTCGGTCTGTTTTTATTTCCATCTCTGTAACCATTGGGGAGCTCTTCCCTCACTTCCTTTGTGGTTTTAAAGACAGTGAGCAAAATCTTTCCAGCGGGGGCGACAGTAATCTTATTTGGACACCAAGACAACAAAGTAAGTGAACTCTCTCCAAAGAGGACCCCCTCCTCCCAAAGTAAAAAACAAACACACCATCCTTTGTGCTAACCAATAGTGATGAGCTCGGGCATGTTCGCAGCTCCACGTGCTGAGCCCGCCAGGAAGCTGAGAGCGCCAATCACAGGTACTGAGACATTATCCCGGTCCACAGCTGCAGCTCGGGAAATGTCTCCGTGCCTGTGATTGGCACTGCGGCGATCTCAGCTTCCTGGAGGGCTCGGCACGTGGAGTTGCGAACACGCCCGAGCCGATGACTACTAACCAAAAACCAAACCAAAACATGTTTTTGTTGATGTGTGGCTTGAACGGAACAAAATGGTTGCCATGTATCTGCATAATAAGACATGATTAAAAAAAAAGCGTTATAAGATGCCTAAAAATAATGTGTCTTATGAATGTAAAACGTAAAATGTTCAATATCTGCTCAAAATAACATCCTGTTAAAAAATAAATAAAAAAAATCCTAAAGAAAATAAAATGAGATCTAGTCAGGCCACGTATGAAAGATGGAACTGTGCCATTAAAACTTACTTTAATGTGAATGTTACTTAGAGATACAGAGTTATATTTGTATCCAGATAACTAAAACACTATTTACAACTTCCTTCCCTTAAGTTTGTTTATGATGGTTTTGCCTTTGGGTTGAACATTATATCTATAATGGGAAAATTCTTTATAACCAATCAAAAGGCTATATACTCTTTACAGTTAATACCCATTTCATCAAAGAGAGCCTTCGGGGAATGCAAAACTGTAACTATTTTCTGAAATGTTATTTACACTCTCAAGATGTGATAATGTATTTTTCAATCTCCGGCCTGATCTGCATTTGAGAAATGCTAATTACATTTCAACACCGAGGAAACTGGCGGATGGCTCTCCAAAGACCGTGCCGTGTAAATCCACCTACGACTGGAGTCAAACGTCCTTTATGATAGGGGGGGCTATACAGTTCACGTTTCGCACGGTGACAGCCGCTACATGCGACCTTTGAGCGGGAGTGAGAACTAAACTTGGAGTTTGTACATTAACTGCAGTCGGGTGTGATTAGAAATCTATGGTCCGTATGTAAGATGTAAAATTGGCATTTTACTAGGGAGACAAGTGTTGGCACAAAAAAAAATTCTACGTGGGGTTTTACATTTAGGATTCAGATCCAACCAATGAAGAAATGCCAATATATGAATATACAAAGAATTAAATACAATAAATAAATAATAAAAAACAAAAAACCAGCAATAGAAGAGACTTTATGCCCAACATGTCGCCCAAAGGTAACATGTGGCCCTTTGGTATTTGCTATGGGACCCTTTAAAGACCCCAGCAGTAAGTCATAGAAGCATTCATTTGTAAGGAGTCTATAATGACATATACTGTATCTAGCAGTCTCATACAGTAGTTCCCAGTCTTTTCTATCTCCTAGTTTGTCTTCGGTCTGCAACCACCACTGTTGCATGTCTGCAGTCTCTGATTATTTCCTCTAGTACAGGGGTAGCAAACCTCCGGCCCTCCAGCTGTGGTGGAACTACAAATCCCATGAGGCATTGCAAGGTTCTCACAGACATGACTCCCAAAGAGAGATGCATCATGGGATTTGCAGTTTCACCACAGCTGGAGGGCCAGATGTTTGCTACCACTGCTCTAGTGTGTCTGTAGTCTCTGACAGCAATGAGCCATATACAGAATAGTATGTGCACCCCTATGGAGCTGTAAGGGGCCACAACTGAGGCCTCTTTCATCCTATAAGTGGACACCCACTGTTTTACACTCACCTGTCCCTTAGCTGTTCCTCTGATCTTGGCTCTTTTGTAGAGCAACATCTTCTCATCTGCCACACTTGTGGGTGTGCTGAATGCCTGTTCCCCTGCTCAGCACTGTGGTTCCTCTTGCCACCCCCTATACCACTACAGGACACAATAGAGATGAGGGATCAGCAGAAGGGACCACTGCCCATGGCAGGGGACACATGCATGCATTATTCCTGGGAGTGTTGAATATGAGATATCTTTAGAAGGTTGGTAGAGGGAAAATCCAAAGAATGGGTGTTGGGACGAGTGGGTATAAGGAACCATGTCAATGGGCTTTTGTTCACTTGAAAGGGGTTTTGCATTGCTCTACAAGTCTATGGTAATGAAAAACTTGCTTGAAACAGGTGAAATGATGCAGGCCAAAAGAAGGTCAAATCCCATCAACACAAGCCCAAATCCCATCAACACAAGCCCAAATACCATCAACACAAGCCCAAATCCCATCAACACAAGCCCAAATCCCATCAACACAAGCCTTATTTCCTCTTCTTTTGTGGACAGAAGACTTTCATTCAGTGTGATTGCCACCATGTTGAAACAATCAAGGACAGAGGAAATATTAGGTAGCTCAAAAAACATGTAACGCAGTCACGTCTGGGACATCCAACCAATATGCGCCTCCCTTGGTGATCCTGCCAAGAAGGTTTTGTTCAGGCACTTCTTGTAATAGGGTGACAAATGTCTCTCAGTTGTTCTCTCTGTCACAGGTGCCCCTGCTGGAGACAACAAGCTGCCCTGTTGGAACACACTGCACTAACATGGGCCACAATTTACATCATTAGGTGCAGTGGAGCGGGTGTATGTAGACAGGGAGTGGCTGAAAGAAGCTGGAGCTGATCAGCAGCACTGAGATGCAAAAACAGACAAAAGTGATATATTATGGGGAAAAATTACAATTGCTTATCATACACACTGCTTTGGCAAAATGTCATGCCCTTTGGATTCACATCTACAGGCCAGCTATCATTTTAATCCCAGAGTCCCATTGTGTTCTGACGGAATGGAAAATGACAGAACTGATACTGTACGCTTCCTAGAGAGTCAGAGGCCTCCGAGCTATAGCACATGAGGGGTTAATGAGGTGCGCTGCTCCTCGGTTTGACCCTGGCTCAAATCGCTAGTTTACGATGAGGCATTAGACAGCCAATGGAATGTTTCCATCTGTCTTTCCCTAAAATCTCATTTGTGGCAGCGGGCAGCATGGGAGGACCCTGGTGGGTGCTTGGCTGCTAAAATCTTCACACTTATGATCATTACTGGTGACAGTGCAGCAGCTCCGCTCATAAGTGGCCACTTTGGGAGGGAGAAGAAGAGGAGAGTGTTGTCGGGCTGAGCCGCGGATTGAACCTTGCGAGATGGATTCCGGGCCGCGTGGCTCTCAGCGCCGTTTGCAAAGTCCATCCTTCACCGAGACAATAAAATGAGTCACTGATCGCACTTAAAAGCCTGCGTGGCTTATTTACGGCTTTGTTTAGAAATCATGAGGGGCTGGAAAGGGGAGGGACCGGCATATAACCGATTTGAGAAGATGGCGAGTGGGTCCATACCTTCATATGTGCTCATCTACATAACTTGAAACAGCAAAGTTGGACAGTACATGCCAAAATATAAATGCAAAACTCTTTTGTCCCAACTTCCTTTGTGAGGGTTGCTACACTGGCTTCACATGCTATAGTGATCACTTGCCTTCCTTGCTCTAGTGGTGCATCTCCTAGGACCTGTGGCCATGCTCGCTTCTAGGTTTTGCCCCTAGTATTGCAGTCATGGCTAGACAGGCAGAGCCAGACCACATGGCTGAATCCTTAGAGGACTAGCATGCACTGGACAGATGCCTGTGCATTACTAGTCCTCGTCACCAAGCCCCCATAGGTACTGCTCCAGATGTCTTCCTGGCATCCTGGTTGTATTTCGCCACTCTAGTCGCATGGTATCCTGGTTCACAGTTCAGCCACTCTGGTCCTATGGTATCCTGGTCCACAGTTCCACCACTCTGGTCCTATGGTATTCTGGTGTGCAGTTCCACCACTCTGGTCACCTGGTATCCTAGCCTGCAGTTCCTTCACTCTAATTACAAGGAATCCTGGTCCACAGTTCTGCCACTGTGGTCACCCAGTATACTGGTCTGCAGTTCCGCCACTCTGGTCCCCTGGTCTGCAGTTCTGCCACTCTGGTCCTCTGATCTGCAGTTCCACCACTCTGGTCACCTGGTATGCCGGTCCACAGTTCCGCCACTCTGTCCGCCTGGTATCCTGGTCCACAGTTCCGTCACTCTGCCCACCCGGTATCCTGGTCCACAGTTCTGCCACTCTGGTCCCCTGTTCCATCTCTCTGGTTGCCCAGCATTTGGGGTACTCAGCTCCACCATTTCAGTGTGCCTGGTATGATGGCACTTATCCTGTTCCTTTATGCTACCACTCCTGTCTTGCCCAGTTTCCTGGTACACTTCCCTGCAATGTCAGTACCCTGGTATTCCAGTATGCAAGTCCTGACATTCCAGTTCTCTGGTACTCTATACGCCACTCAATCTACAATGCTCTCAAGTGCCTGACAGTACTGCTCGAGCTTCTTGCATCTTTTTGCTACATTTGCTAGTATCTGGGGAGGTGACTTTGGTGAAAACTGTTATTCCTTAGATTCTACTCCTTAGCGAACCTAGTCATAGTCGGGGGAGGGTTCTGTACTCTGCAGTCACCCCCTTTGTTCCACTTTATATGGGAAGTAGCCACCCACCCCCTCCCCCTTCAGCTTCCCACAATGAGCTACATTCATATGTGCTGACCCATCTAGTGCCGGCATCAAAAAGTTCTGTAATCCTCCCAATAACCACATAACCAACCATGGGCTCCTTGAATGACAGCGGGGCCAGGAGAAATGGGAGCAGCACTGCTAATGCCAAAGGGCATGCATGCACACTGGTGTATGTAGGCGCTATGAATCCCGGGAGATGTAGCCTGTGTAGAACAGTGTCTATGGCCAGAATACACTACTCGTAGCTCAAAACCAAAAGTGTGAAGGGATCTTCCATGGATAGGTGGTGAGGGAAGAATATATATCCAATATACAGAAAAAGGGTGTTGGCTTTTGAAGAAGGTCGCCACACTTTTCCAGCAAAAGAAAACCTCTCCTTTCTTCCTTGAGTGTGACTTGTAATGTATTTTGTCTCATTCCCAAGTATCAGATATTAGCTGAATATTGAATTATGAATTAGTATGTAATGGGATCTATTAAGACTGAGTAACAGGATAATTGAATGGCGAGCTAATTTGAGGGCTAATAAAGCATTCATATATTTTGTGCCCCATCCTCTCTCTCTCTCCGTCTTCAGTTTGAAGAGTTATTTTGTGAATCGTGGATGCTGCAGAGAGGAAGTGATCACTATATATTATATGTAGATATTTAGAATAATCAGAAGTTTAGGGGGACACTTCACACAGCTTAGTTGAACCCTTCCGGGATTGAGGAATAAGGTAAGCATCACAGCTGATTCCTTTACCCCTTGACTTAATGGTGAACTCCAGGCACCAAAAGGTTAATACAAACACATTCCTTCATAGCCACAATCCACGTTGTGTGCACCAAATGCCTTTACAACCCATAAATTGCCTTGTAAGTGTAGTTATGGCATCTCTGTGCTGTGCATAGCCTTTGCAGGGAGTAGAGCTGTGGGAGGGACCCAGAAGGTCCCACCCACTATAGGCTGCCTGTAGAAAACTACAGGTGAGGGCGGAGACAAGACCAGTCAACCTGCACAAGGAGAGAGAGCAGTGACCGGTCCTTATTACAGGAAAGGGGGCGGAGACAAGACCAGTCACCCTGCACAAGGAGAGAGAGCAGTGACCAATCTTTATTACATGAGAGGTGGCGGAGACAAGACCAGTTGCCCTGCACAAGGAGAAAGAGCGGCAGTCTTTATTACAGGAAGCACCAAGTCTCACACTGGATTAAAGCACAGATCTGGAAGAAATGCAGAAAGCTCACCAAGATTCAAGGAAGAATACACATGACTCTTGTATTCAGGCAACATTTGCTTCTCATGGAGTTCAACTTTAACAAGCTGTGGGGAAGCATTACTGCAAGTGTACTTAAAAAAAAAAATCCTGGAGTCCAGCTTCAAAGCTCCGCTTTAAATCTTTCATTTCTTGTTTTATTTTGTTTCATCCTCTGGTCATGAAAGTATTAAACATCCTTTATTAGTTTTACAGGCTAAAACACAGGGCATTTGCGGAGTTAAGTCTAAGTCATTAGTGGAAGTTAAAGGGCCTTAGCACAAAAAGGTGGTCTCCTGTGGCGTTTCACGACGTGCCAGGATAGTGAAAGATAGATGCATTCTTATTGGTTCCTAACAGGATAGCATACTCCTCCATCACCCTTCTGTATTCTTCTTAATTTACTTCGGGGAAATGAGGTCAGCACCTGCAGTTTTGTGAATATACCCAATCCAATTTTCTTTGTCTCCCTCCTACAGCCTTGCTTGTTTAAAGCCCGCATTTAGAAAGAATGGCTTTTTTTTTTTTTCCTCTGCCTGCGACAAAGCACAAGTTAGGTTGCACGGCTAATGCAAAGCAATCTAGCGCGCAGATGAAAGAAGTATAATAAAAAGAGAAAAAAAAAGGCTTCCTTACATTTAACTGGCAAATAAACATCTGCTTGTAATGAACATGTTATTAACGTTATGGATAGCAAGACACTCAATCAATCTCATTTCCAGATTGTTAAAACAGCTAATGAGCAGTGCAAAGCATTACTACAAGCTAAACCAAATTGAATGGAGCCCTGGATGTCTCGCTATTGTGCCCGGGCTTATCTGGTATTCCAGTCAGCTTGTAATGAAACAATAAACCCGATCCATCCTTCCGAGAGGTTTAGAAGAGAGAACAAATAAAGTGTGCTGCAGTTCACATGTCTCTGGGAAGCAAAGTGCTCATGCAGACATTAGACAACAGACCATCAGACGTTCCACCTTTTATCAGCCTACATAGCTCGGCCGAGGGTGTCTGATGGGCCTCAGGGAAGGGGCCATTGGTGGCCCAGAAGGTAACATCAGCTAAATTTTTCAGGAAAGGGGGATTATGGGAATAAGTGCGCTCCATGTCACACAAAGTATCCTGTCGCTGGAAGCTAAAATAAACCACAGACTTGTTGTAGGGAGTCACCCGCTTTGCTGGCTGGACCAATGAGATGGGTCTACTTTGCTGCTCCCTCACGAATCATTGAAGCACAGCAATGTTGGTGGCCAGCAAGGATGCGGTTCCATAGAGGTAAGTGGAAGCCTCTGCTTGGTGAAGGTGTGTCAACAGCGGCAGAATCGCCCGTGTGACACCACCCTTAAATCTGAACTCCGCCCCTTACTTCAGTCTTGCACAGTTGTACCGACTCCTCTCCTGGGCTGAAATGGGTTCCTGTGATTTTGCTGCACACTGTGAGCTTCTTGCAATGTGCATTAGAAGCTGCAGCAAATCATATTGGGTCCATCTAATTTCTTGGCTGGATGTACAGCATCATCTAGCACTTTCCTCCCCAGCTGGATAGTCTCTGGCTTGCCGCTTTCACTCACTGGATTTGAGCTCTTTTAATCATGGAGGCTCAGCATCACATGTGGGCATCACCTAAGGCAGAAGTCGCCAACAGTCTGCAGAGTCAATAGCTACAGACCTCCAAACTTCATGTGGCCTTCAGATTGGCACAACAACAGTGCGTAGAGAGCTTCATGGAATGGGTTTCCATGGCCGAGCAGCTGCACCCAAGCCTTACATCACCAAGTGCAATGCAAAGCGTGGGATGCCGTAGTGTAAAGCACGCCGCCACTGGACTCTAGAGAAGTGGAGACGCGTTCTCTGGAGTGACCAATCACGCTTCTCTGGCAGTCCGATGGGCATGTCTGGGTTTGGCGGTTGCCAGGAGAACGGTAATTGCCTAACTGCATTGTGCCAAGTGTAAAGTTTGCAGGAGGGGGGATTATGGGGGAGGGGGTTGTTTTTCAGGGGTTGGGCTTGGCCCCTTAGTTCCAGTGAAGCGAACTATTAAGGCATCAGCATACCAAGAAATTTTGGACAATTTCATGCTCCCAACTTTGTGGTAACAGTTTGGGGATGGCCCCTTCCGATTCCAACATGACTGCACATCAGTGCACAAAGCAAGGTCCATAAAGACATGGATGGGGGAGTTTGGGGTGGAGGAACTTGATTGGCCTGAACAGAGTCCTGACCTCAACCCCATAGAACACCTTTGGGATGAATTAGAGCGGAGACTGCAAGCCCGGCCTTCTCCCCAACATCAGTACCTGACCTCACAAATGGTCCAACATTCCCATAGACACACTTCTAAACCTTGTGGACGCCTTCCCAGAAGAGTTGAAGCTGTTATAGCTGCAAAGGGCGGAGCTAACTCAATACTGAACCCTACAGACTAAGGCTGGGATGTCATTAAAGTTCATATGCGCGTAAAGGCAGGTGTCCCAATACATTTGGCAATATAATCTATATATGATATGACCGTCACATCTATATATTTCCTATGATGTACAGTATATAGGATGTAATGGTCACATCTGTATACTTCCTATGATATATATAGGATATAATGGTCACATCCCTATCCCTGATATGTACAGTATATAGGATATAATAGCACAACTTACACCAAAACTCCTTTTCCGTGCACCCAAACCTGACACTCCGCGCTACCTACAAATCCTCCATTCCCATATATCAAGATGTCCCCATGCCAACTCATCCCGCCTAGTACCAACAAATATCTATCATCCATCTAACAGTTACTTAATTGCCGCATCATTTTTTTCCCCCCTTCTAATAGTGTTTGGATTACTTTAAATACATTTTCGTACTTTGGGGGATAAATCGTCAGCCGCCTCGCACAAAACTTCGGCTTCGCTTTAAATTGCACAATAGGTCTTCTGGGAAAAGAGATGTTGACAGCTTTAACGTGTTAATGAGTAATAGATTGCATTAATAGCTAAACTCTTATCTATGTTTCTACTTTATGTAACACTCAAAGACAAAACCGTACAAAGCACAGCTGGTTTCATATTAAGTACTCCTTTATGGAGAAGTGACAGCGTACCCTGGGGAACGCTGAGAAGGTGCTCGATTGACTTTATTATTTGCAGGCAGAGAGGAGGGGAAAAAAAAAAAGAGAAAAAAAGACGTATTATGCACATAACATATGTAACATATGTATGATGTGCGCAGCGTGTCAAAGCGATATTGCTGCCATGTGTTTTCCATATACAGAATCCATATTATGGGAATATTAATGACTAATGTATATGCAGGAGGTACGGGGAAGGGGTAATAAACGAGATATGCGGAATAAATAACCTACGCGCTTAGATAACCTTGTTATCGTATTGAATACACTGCATCAAACATGGGCCGGGAACGAGGCTTGTATGGGGAATTTAAAGCAGCTGCAAGAGATGAGTATTACATTTTTCCCATTGGTCCTAAGCTGTACTAGAAAGCCATCTGCATCAAAAATTGATGGTTCAACTATGAGTGAGACAAACCCACCCCACCCCCACCCCCCACCACCACAATCCCCATACTATGCCCATGGGTTGCTAACCCACGACTAGCCTGCTCTTACTTCACTGTGGCCCTTGTCACCTAAGTATGGCTTTAGTCCCCCTTTAAAAATCCTATGCAAATGCCGACTTTCTGTAAGTCAACATTTGCATCAACCTAAGCTCAGACACTAAATTGTAGGAAGCAGTAGGAGCGCTCAACTACAACAGATTTTAAAAATGCTTTTTTTGTATTATTTTTACATTTATTTTATGCAATATTTTTTTACATTGTTTTTTTTTTTTTTACTTTAATTGCTATCACATAAGGGGGCTTACAAGCTATGTGATAGCATGTTGGTTTTGACAGGTCCTCTTTAAGGTGTTACTGGGGGTTCAAAAGACCCCAATTGTCACCTTTCCACTTTAATTAAGCAATTGAAGTGCAGATCGCACTTCAATATCTTATTGCCAGGCTTTAGGAGCTGAGCAATGAAAGCTCAGAGACTGGAGGTGATGCAATATGCGTTGCCCCCGGTCCCAGAGAACGGGGAGGTGAAGGGTGAACGGACAATTGCTGCTTTCCTCCCCAGCTTTCCCACCAACACCCGAGATGCCGATCCTGGGCCTGCAGGAGGGGCAGCAGAGCCCAGGAAACATGGTGGGGGTGTAAACAGAGTCCCAGCTTTCTGTTTTTTTTTTCAAATTCTTTATTTGTAGGCAACAAGGGTGGGATACATTGCAAGGGAGCACTTGCTAAGGCCACATGGTCTCGCAAAGTGTAAAAAAAAAAAAAATAACAGACAGTGAAACTTATAATGCCAACATGGCAACATATTGCAATATTAGGTCTGGTAATCACATTTGTCCCCGCCCTTAAGGCATTTTTTTTAGGTGAATCCACGTAGAACCAACACTGAAGTCGAGGCCAGCTTTCTGTTTAAATGGGCCCGCTGCCAGTGACGTACTATGTATGTAACTGGTCATAAGGGGTTAAGGTCAAAGGGGAATTGTTATGTTTTTTTAGAAAGTGTCACGGCCAACAATGCAAGGGTATATTTGCTACACAACCATATAGCATATACTCCATTCTAGAGGCCCCAAACTTACCAATGATCTCTCGAACCATCAAGGCTTGTTCGGAGAGGAATGTAATGTCACTAAATTATAAGTGGAGTTTTCAGCTAAACAAAACTGTTTTCCCATTTTTCTCCCAGGTTGACCCTTTACAGAGATGATGAAATATAGATGTGCGCCATCTCGGAGAGCTTGATAAACCCGTATGCATTTCGCCTTCTTTTTTTTTTTTACTTCCCATATTCAAACCATCTCGAGTGCTTTCTGTCGGATAGCGGAGGATTTGTCCAGACCTAATTTGTTAAAAAACACAACGGCACTCGATGTTATTTTGTTAAAAGCCGAAAAGACAAGCTCTCTTCACAGGCGAGCCGCCCTGGTGACAGCCCGGCTCAGACCACAAGACATCTGCACATGGTGAAAGGTTCAGCCTGAGAGTGCTAATCAGCAGGGAGACGGCAATGTCAAAACTTATTTCTCCCTTCAATGGAGGAAACTCAATATGACACCTGAATACTAAAAATAATACGGCTTTGCAGCGATAGCCCAGAACACCAACCTTTTTAAAACATTTTGCCCCCCCCCCCCTTTTTTTTTTGAATGCCTTGTTCTACTTCTGCCTTTGTGTTCGGGGTCTTTCATGGATTGGTGAAAGGCAGCTGGATCAATTAATATGGCTGATGTGAGCTGCTGGGGAAGCAGTGCATTGTGAGTATGAGCCAAAAATGTTTTTTTCTCATATCAGTTACATGCATGAAAAACTCTGTACTCTAACCTGTTGCTGTATTAAATAGTCCAAAGCAAGCAATTCTTGTAAAAGAGGGGAGTATATTCTTATATCTTCTGCTGCTCGTGCCACTGAAATGGTCCGCGGAAGTGTCCCCCAGAAAAATTTACACTTCCGGGAGTGTTGATCTCCATGGTCCCTTCTTGGAAACTATGCGGCGTCTGCTTACAGCACCTTTTTCCACCCGCACATCTCCCCCTCCTAAGACCTACCACATCTTCCCCTCCAAGGACCCTCCACATCTCCCCCTCCTGAGACCCTCTGCACATCTCCCCCTCCTGAGACCTTCCACATCTTCCCCTCCTAAGACCCTCCACATCTTCCCCTCCTAAGACCCTCCACATCTTCCCCTCCTAAGACCCTCCACATCTTCCCCTCCTAAGACCCTCCTCATGTCTTCCCCTTTTGAGACCCCCGCACATCTCACCCTCCTGAGACCTTCCCCACATCTCCCCCTCTTGAGACCCACCACCCGAGACATCAGGCCAGAACCCTGGCCTGACTCCGGAGACTCTGGAGATCAACACTTCTGAAAGTATGCCATAGTAGAGGTGATTCCTCATCAACCGATGAAGTTGATGGTTCCATGAAATTGTGTGTGGATGCCTGGGTGCCTCTCATCAAGGGAAGTGATACTATTTAATTGTATTTTGACCACATACATGTGTAGAGATTGACATTTCTGGTGAGTTAACTGGTGGAGGTCTTATCCCCGTGTCTGTTGGTTTGTGACTGTCATGGGAGAGTATTTGTTGCCCAGCAAACTTTAGGAGACCATTTCTCAGGAAAGAGTGGTGTTCACCAACAAATAAATGTCTGGACAGAGTTGGAATTGATTAGCAACTCTGTCAGGTTTTTATTGCTGCCTCTATGTAGGGCCCCTGTCCTAAGCTGGGGTGTTCCTAATTTATTTCAGTGTACGTTGTTCATGTTGTTGCAAGGCTGTAGCCAGCCTGAGCTCTGTTCCCCCTATGCTCAGCTGCTTGATTGTTTCTGCCTGTTACTGTGAAGGAGGTTCCAGTAATTGGAGGGGAAAGGACAACTGCCAAGTTATAAGTATGTTTTTGACCGAACCAATCCTGACCAGTGTCAGTCCACAAGACTCAATTACAAACACACTTGTGAGTTTATTGACGATAAAGCCCACTACTCCTGGGCTTATGGCCAAAGGTGATGTGTGTTTAGAAGGATCTCTACTTGGGCCTTGCTTCAGACTGGGTCATGTGCCAGAGGCCCAAAAAGTTAGCTACCAGCTGGAGGAGATATCTGGAGGAAACTGGGCCAAAGGTCAGAGGACGCCGCGGGCTCGCAGGGACAAGGTGAGTGTCACTTTTCTCTGCAACCCCGAGTCTGGCTCGGGGTTACCGCTCCTAGCATTGAAAATTAACCCCGAGCCAGACTCGGGATTACCGCCAGGGAGGTTAAAGGGCCTACATCAGAATACCTTCAGAATACCTATCCTATTTTAATGTCGGATCTCAGCCAATGAAGGCCAGGAAAACAGCTGTCCAGTCTGTACTCAATTGGTTCGCAGGGGGTGCAGAGGAGGCATTAGGGGTCTATTAGGCTCCTAATTTCTACATAAAGGGGACCTATCACCAAAAATGTACTGTCACATAGTCAATGGACCTGCATTAGATATGTTGACCGCAGCGGTTCTTAGACCGCCAGAGCATGGTGAAGAAAAGTCTGTGGGGACCAGTCTAACAGCCCGGTGGGACCAAGGAAAAGATGAGTATATCTGCTTTATTTGAGCCTCCTAGACAAAACAAGCACCTAACCCTTGCAGTGTGGGGGTAGTCCCACTTGCAAGGGTAAGTTTTTTTAAATTCCCAGAGTTCTTTCTTAAGTGGAAATTGAATTTTAAAAAAAAGTGTTAGAACAATAAAATGTAATCAATCAAACAAAAAAAGTAAAGCTCACAGTCGCATACGAACGCAAACCCACACATAGGGCATGCATGGAGTCGTAAGCGGCAATTAAACAATACATAATAGGTATCGCCACACGCCAAAGTGAGATAAATAATTCTAGGGCCATTATTTATGGTTAACTGTAAATTGATGAGCTGTGAAGGCGTTTAAAGCATCGCCTATGGACAATTTTGGGTATCACAGTTTGTCGCCATTTCGCAGCTGCTCGCAATTTAAGGTCTCAACATCTTTGGTGTCCATAAACTTGCCTCATCTTTTATATTTGATAGAAAATGTGAAGATGGTATTGTGTTAGTGTGGACTAAAATTAATTTAAATGTATTACTGAAAATACAGATTTGATAAACAGTTTTGCTAGCATGCATGTAGAAAATAAATAAATAAAAAAAGGGCCTGGGAGCAAAAGGGTTAAAACGTTTTGCTCTAAAGGCTTTAAAACTTTCAGAGTCATCGACCCAGAATGAGTGCGCACAGATCAGGAGCTTGGAATCCCCTCTGACTTTGTTAACTGAAGGCCTGTTTCGGGTCAGTGACTCAACGCACTGAAACCAGAGACAGCAAGCCAGCTTGCACTGTCAAAGTAAACTCAGCAAAGGTAAAACAAATTCGCTGAGCGCAAGTTTCCTTTAGGGCCCATTTACATTTTTTTGCAGCGCTATAACACAACTGTGTTCACGGCCATTATGTTGCTCATTGCGATAAGACAGCCTATTGAAACGAAGGGGCTGGTAACTCTTCAAATGTGCCAAAAATGAAATTTGTAATGCCACACACTATAATGAGCTGTATTGCCTGTGTGTTGCCTTAGTGCGATGAGCGGAGGTTGAAAATGAATGGTACCACTAGGCAGTCGAATATGTAATATGCTTTGCGGGAATATCTGTAAAAAATAAGTCAAGGCAACTGGACTTGCTGTATTTTTCTTGAAGACGTTTCACTGGTCATCCAACCAGTTTTCTCAATTCAGAATTACTTGTACAAACAATTATCTGGGAATAAATATGGCGAATGTTATCCCCCCCCCCCCCCCCCCACACCTATATTCAAGCTTGGCTTCACCATTTTTACATACATGGCCTCTTTTAAACCAGCCCAGTTTGCAGGAATGTGCGCATCAGCACAATGCAGACGTCTAAATGGGCCATCAAGGTATAGTCAAGACTTTGTCTGTGACCGTTGGGGAGATAAACCTTTAACGGCATCTATGGTCAAAAACTAAAAATAAATCTGTATTTCTATATTGAGTTTCCATGAGTTCCATCCCGCTCCTAATAACCAGATCCATCTATAAGTTTGTAATTGTACTTACTGAAGATGCCCATGGGATGTCGTCCGAACTACAACACAATGTCTGAACAATTATCATTGCTTGCTGGAAGCAATGCTTGTTGGGATATCTAGCTTTGAGACATGGAGATCCCATCACATCAAGCAGGAGGGAAAAAGACGCAAAACACACTGGGAATCCAGGAAGTTGTTGGAAGTGATGAGCAGTAGAGCTGCAGCTAACGATTATTTTCAAAATCGATTAGTTAGCCGATTGGTGAGAAGAGAGTAAAGAAACCGTAGCTTCCATGGAGTAAGGCTTGGAACCCAACGAGACAGTACAACCATCCAGGATACAGTGAGAAGGGACTCAAGGAATCAATGAGCCCTCCAACCGAAAACCTTCTTAGAACAGAAGGTATTGACAAACCCTCCATTGTCTGAGACTCAACCTGATTATTGTGAGCAAATCCCAACATTCACCTCGTGAATTGCCCTTGTGAATTGTCTTCTGTTGTATGGATTATGTTCAATTAAACCGTCTGATTAGATTTTCTCCCAATGGTTATTTTTTTTTTTTCTGTAGAAAAAGTTCCTCTTCTACAATCACTCAAAGAGATAATTAGCGAATTACAAAAATAATAATGAAAAAAAAAAGTTTTGTAGTTTCATGCACAGCGTTCATTATGGGAACAAGGGAAACAAAATGTGTAAAAAAATAAATAATCAGTTCCATATCCCCCGCGGTGCGCGCCAGGAAGGAGCTGCTACAGAAGAGACGCTTTAAATACCGTCGCACAGCTGAGCCGCGCCTCTGCAAAAAAACATGAACTTTTTTTCCCATCCTTTTTATTCATTACTTGTGTAGCAAAATAACACACTGCAAGCTTGAAACAGCTTTTATCACACTTGTTCCCAAGAAAAGGTAAGGCGAGATGCGGGAATGTGGAATTATGTCGGGGTAGAGATAATTAAAAGACTCGGATTCTGAAACAAGAAAACAGTCGGACATTATAGAGCAATAACTGGCGACAAGTGAAATCAATGAAGTGCTAATTCTACCCAGCAGGCAATGCATTTAAAATCAAAAAGTCTACTTTAATGTTATATGACAATTTGTAATCCCCTGCAGCCAGATTTCACGAATATCCTCACGTGGGGTTAACATTATTTTAAATCTGAAGCTTTTATTAAAATATTCTTTGATAATCCTGCCATAAGAGTCCAGGTTCAGGCACTTCCTGTTACAGGGTGACAATGCTCTGTCCCGGTCTTCAAATTGTGCGCCTGTGTTGTCACCCTGTCACAAGGGCTTCCAATAAAGACTGCAGTGGCTGTTTCAGCACATATTGGTCATGGTCAACTGTTGTCACCATCAGGAAGCCCGCCTTGAGAAATTGCATGCAGTCATCGCTGGAGTGCATGTGCAAGTGGGTTCAAAAAGGCTGTGGTAGATCATCAGTGCAGAATTTCCAGGCCTGTACACCTGCTGTGCCCATTATGAGGGGCTCCCACTATCCCTGCATTGAGTTCCCGGGTCTGTATACCTGCTGTGCCCATTATGAATGGTTCCCACCTTCCCTGCATTGAGTTCCCGGGTCTGTATACCTGCCGTGCCCATTATGAGGGCCCCCACCATCTCTGTACTGAGTTCATGGGTCTGTACACCCGCTATGCCCATTATGAGGGGCTCCCACCATCCCTGTGCTGAGTTCTCGGGTCTGTACACCTGATGTACCCATTATCATGGATTCCCACCATCCCTGCATTGAGTTCCCGGGTCTGTACACCTGCTGTGTCCATTATCATGGATTCCCACCATCCCTGAGCTGAGTTCCTGGGTCTGCACACCTGTTGTGCCCATTATCATGGATTCCCATCATCCCTGAGCTGAGTTAGTGGGTCTGCACACATGTTGTGTCCATTATGAGGGGCCCCCACTATCTCTGTGATGAGTTTCTGAGCTTACTCACCTGCTGTGCCCATTATGAAGGTCCCCACCATCCTTGTGCTGGGTTCCCACGCCTGTACACCTGTTGTGCCCAATATTAGAGGCTCCCACCACCCCTGTACTGAGTTCCTGGGTCTGTAGACCTGCTGTGCCCATTATGAGGGTCTCCCACCATCTCTGCTGGCATATTATTATTTTTTACTAATAGATATTGTAAGCACTAGAGTTCCTATATATATATAAAATGTTACTTCAGCTGAAAGATAGAAGTTAACTTCTGATTGGTTGCTCTGCATTACACTTTGGTGTATGAAATAAGCTCAGTGCTGTTACCTTCCCATCAAGGTACAACAACCAGGAAGGAGCTGGGTCAGCGGTATGAGAGAACTGGCGCTGAACCGTCACCAAAGCCGAGCAAACTCCAAAAATAACCGTCATCGATCGGGCCCGGTGAGCCCATAAATGGGGAGGGAGCGGCGGTCTGCCACGAGGGTGAATTTTTCTTGCTCTGGCAGTAATCAAATACAGTTCATCTGGGAGACGGTCGGCCAGACAGCCTTCCAATGGAATTCCACCTCCGGACTGAACTATAAAATACTTTATAGAGGGAAATCAATAAGGACGAGCGGCAAAGGAGCCGCAGGAGCGTGAGAAGCAGCAACCGCCGTCAATATGCGTGTCGGCCGAAGATGAGAAATTTACTCCGTGCAGCGCTGGAATGTGGCGTGCGATAAACACCATATCATTTATGGATTAGGCTATACGTTCAATAAAAGGTTCACATCATGTAAAGATGAACTCCGGGTGCAGAAACTTCATTTCCATATATTCCTCAAAGGTGACACAAGATATAAAGCCACTAAATGCCTCTGCAAGTCGTGTTATTCATTGTAGCCGTGATATCATCATCGCCATGCAGTGTATATATAGCCTATTTAGAGAGAAGAGCTGTGGGAGGGACCCAGCAGACCCCACCCACTACTGCTCTCTCTCCTTGTGCAGGGAGACTAGTCTTGTCTCCGCCCCCTCCTGTAATAAAGACCGCTCACTGCTGCTCCCATTCCTTGTGCTCCCATTTCCCTTCCTGTAATAAAGACCAGTCACCCTGCACAAGGAGAGAGCAGCAGTGAGCGGTCTTTATTACAGGAGGGGGCAGAGACAAGGCCAGCCACCCTGCACAAGGAGAGAGCAGCAGGGACCGGTCTTTATTACAGGAGGGGGCAGAGACAAGGCCAGCCACCCTGCACAAGGAGAGAGCAGCAGAGAGATCTCAATAAATGAATGCCGTCATCTGCTTTTCTCTCCAGAGGGACCGAGCCATCTTTGATCAGGCATCATCCAGGATCACCATCTACACCCTGGACTCAGAGATAACACAATCATGTAAATCCTGGTGGCTCTGCAGTTCTTGGCCGTGTTCACACATGTCTGACACAGGTCAGCCCCTCTCACCTTGTGACTTGGTACAGGGTTTTACTGTTGCAGACTCATCACTGGGGGAGGGGAGACTAGGGAAATGCTTCCTCCTACCTGTGGCAGACTGATTACTGGGGGGGTGGGGGAGGAGACTGAGGAAATGCTCCCTCCTGCCTGCAGCAGACTGATGACTTTATCTAAGCCTAGGCCCAGCCACTGAATTGGAGCAAGGATGACTTTGTAATGATAACAGGTGGCAATGAAAAGCGATAGTGTTGCAGTATACGGCGACACGTCAGAAATGTACTCACGCAGACTTGTGAAGTTACTGGCAAGCTTTAAAGGCCTGCAGGAAACAAGGCCGCTCCGGAAAAACTTCTGCAGAAAGTACATTTTAATAGAGTTTGCACATCCTGGCAGACCTTGGCGGAATCTGACACAAAATAATAATAATAGTAGAAACTGAACTCGGCGAGGAACCGGGATGAAACGGGAGAAGCCTGGAGGAGATCAAGACACGGAGAGGGCAAGGATACGACAACCCTAATTCACCTAACCGATTGAAAGAAGACTCAATTTCAGCGCAGAAAGGAACAGTGGTAGGTCTGTGAACTACTCACAATGAAAGACCTTCTCCACTGCCGCTTCCCAGCCTCAAAGAGAGCAAAAAAACTGCACTGCCAATGTGACATGTATGCATTATTTATGGGGGCCCGGCCCGAGCTATGCTAAATAACACCGCGGCGAGGGAACGGGGCGCCAACCGAGCTCCTGGAATAAATGATCGCGCTCCTATGAATTGTGTGCGCTTGAATTGAAGCTGAACTGCTGGATAGATGGCTGAAATACCTTGATGTCAACGGGCATTCCTGCCAAAGGATTTCTAAGTCTGTACAGCCAGTCTTGTGATATAGACTGCACTACCAGGTCCTAGAACTCCATTGGAGTTCATCAGGACACCTTGGTCAAGGACACAACCCCACCCTGCTGATTGGACAATAAAGGGCGACACTCTGTCTATCAATACTACTCGGAGTATGTGTGTGTGTGTATATATATATTTATATATGATAGATAGACAGACAGACAGACAGACAGACAGACAGACAGACAGACAGATAGATAGATAGATAGGATAGATACACTATACTATATATTGCCAAAAGTATTGGGACCCCCCTCAAAATCATTGGATTCAGGTGTTCCCTGAAATTTCCTTGTTACTAAATATTCCACGGTCACCTGTTAGTAGGGTTGCCACCCATCCGGTTTTGACCCGTACAGTCCGGTTTTGGTGTGTTGTTTACGGGTGCCCAGCTAGCCACAAGACACTTAGTGCTGACACCGGCACTTTCAATTTTCTGACAGGTGCGGCTGCCGAGGTCCTTGTCAAGCAAGATCTCGAGCAGCCACATCGGCCTGAAATCCGGGTCTTCCTCTGAGCAGGGGGTAGCCCGTGCCTGCGTCCAGTGGCGGCGCTCCTCTGAGCAGGGGGTAGCCTGTGCCTGCAGCTCAGAGAAAGAGTCGGGTTTCAGGCAGACGTGGCTGCTCGAGATCACACTTGACTAGGACCCTGGCAGCCGCACATGTGATCGCTCCTCTCTTCTAACTCTGGTGATCTATCACATAGAGAAGAACGAGGAGACATTCTGCTCTATGTCATATATCACCAGAGTTAGAAGAGCGGCCGGGCTTTAGATACCCGTGCAGCTGAAGGGAAGGCATGAAGAGGAGGGGACACAGAAAATAGATGAGCTGCAGGGGGAACGAAGATTTACAGCAGATTACTTCCTGGCTGAGTTGCTGTTGTTCCCGGTTGCTTCCACTTTGTTATAATCCCAGTAACAGGTAGGGTTGCCACCTTTTCTTCAAGTAAAACCCGAATAGTCTAGCGCCGAGCGTGGCAAATTTTTTTAGGGGGAGAATATAAAGGAGAGAGTAATGTCTTCAGGTGACCTGGTAGTTTGTGCGGGCTATGCGACACTCTGGTGGGCTGTACATTTCAGGTGGCCTGGTAGTTTGTGCGTGCTGTGCGACACTCGGGTGGGCTGTACAACTCTTGGGTGGGCTGTGCGACAGTGACACTCGGATGGGCTGTGCGAGCCTTGGGTGGGCTGTGCGACACTCGGGTGGGCTGTGCGACATTCAGGTGGGCTGTGTGACAGTGGCACTTGGCTGTAGCATACCAAGACATTTTGGACAATTTCATGCTTTGTGGGAACAGTTTGGCGATGGCCCCTTCCTGTTCCAACATGACTGCGTACCACCGCACAAAGCAAGGTTCATAAAGACATGGATGAGGGAGTTTGGGGTGGAGGAACTTGACTGGCCGCACAGAGTCCTGACCTCAACCCGATAGAACACCTTTGGGATGAATTAGAGCGGAGACTGCGAGCACGGCCTTCGCCTCCAACATCAGTACCTGACCTCACAAATGGTCCAACATTCCCATAGACACACTCCTAAACCTTGTGGACGCCTTCCCAGAAGAGTTGAAGCTGTTATAGCGGCAAAGGGCAGAGGCAACCCAATACTGAACCCTACGGACTAAGACTGGGATGCCACAAGTTCATGTGCGTGTAAAGGCCGGTGTGCCGATACTTTTGACAAAGTGTATATAAATAGAATATATAACAATGTAGCACTTCCAACCCGCACAGGTGAATATAGAAGGGGGCTACATTGTTTATATACAGTATAAGCACTAGGCATTAAACTGACATCACTCTACAGTGAAGCAAAATGTGATTGGCTCATACTGCTGAACCATTCCCAGTTTGACTCCTGCTAGGTAGGAAACTGAAGGCTGATATGAAAAATGATTCAGGTCCTTATACTAGCTGGTTAAAAAAATGCAATTAATGCACAAGTTGGAGTATTTTAATGATCTATGTGGGGGTTTACTTTAATGGGATAAAGAGTAAATTTGTCGACCACAGATCAGGAAGTGTGAGCTTTACTGGCTGGAGAGCTCTGGCTCTGACTCAGTAGTGGGTGTTTCTGCAGAGAGACCACTGTCTCCACACAGAAAGCAAGGGTCCTTCTCTGCAATATGCTGGCAGGGGACAGGATTTTCTGCTCAGGCTGTGGCTGCTTTCTAAAGAAAATGAACTTTAAGACTTTGCTCATTTTTGTGTTGATGCAACTGGAATACATTTTGCTGAATTTAGTTAAAAGCTGAGTTGGGCTTTATTATTGTTATTTTTTCATCATCATTATTATTATTATTATTAGCACCATCATTATTATAATTTTATCATTGTTATCATTATTTTTTATTAAGGCTTTCTTGGGCAAACTGACCGGCCCAAGTGGCTCCGTCGGGTAACAAAGGGAAGTAGGGGAGGAGTCGGGTGACGTCACAGACATCGACGTCACCGGGCACCTCCCCCCTTCCCTTCGTTAGCCGTCACGGACATCGGCGTCACCAGACTCCTCCCCCCCTTCCCCAAGTGGCTACGTCGGCTAACGAAGGGAAGGGGGGAGGTGCCCGGTGACGTCGATGTCTGTGCCGTCACCGGACTCCTCCCCCCTTCCCCAAGTGGCTCCGACGGAACTCCCGCAAGACCCGGAAGCCAGCGGAGAGGTGAGCACCGATCAAAAAATTGTAATTGATCAAAAAAATTAACGATTAATCGAGGAATTAATCCTTAATTTCCGCAGCCCTATTTATTATGATTATTATTATTATAAGCACCATCATTATTATTTTATCATTATTATTTATATCATTTTTATCATCATCATCATTATTATTATTATTTTAAGCACCATCATTATTATTTTATCATTACTATTTGTATCATCATCATTATATCATTATTATTTTGTCATTTTTATAATCATCTTTTTTTTAATCATCATTTTATCATAAATATTTTTATTATTATAATTGTATCATTATTATTTAATAATAAATATTATTATTTTACATTTATAATTATAGTTTTTTAAATGTGTATTACTATTTTAAATGTCATTAAAATATATTAACAGTATAGCAATGCAGATGAGTCCCAACACTTGTCTGTGCCCCCAGAAAACGGATCGCGGGATGTCCATGCAGGTAATACTGTACATTGAATCAAACATCGGCCAATTACATTTTTTTCTGTTCTGATGAAGAAACATTTCGGGATGATCCCGGCTACATAACGAGCCGTACAAAACTGATGAGCTAATTTAAGAGGCAAAAAAAGAAAAGGGTCATTATGGCTGTAATGAATGGGCTTTCTCTGACAGTGGGTCAGAAGAGGACACGGAAGGCCGGTGCTCTCCCTCTGCTCGCTCGTTTGGATCGGAACGTATGGAAATCAAACTGTCATCATTGTTACTTATATTGACATATGGCTCTGAGGTCTGCGAGGCACTGAGCGGCTTACACCTCACCTATATTATTGGCCTCTTCAGCTACAATACTGAACTGTGTGCACCAACATTGCTTTAAACATATTCAAATATAAGTGAGCCTTTTGGCTGGCAGAATATAAGGTTCCACCCCATGGCGAGTCCCTCATTTCCATTCAATAGACTTCCTGTGCAAAGGTTAGGGCGTCTCGCCAGTCAGTCAAAAATGTCACCAGTCAGCATGACCGGATTATAGCCTTGCAATTTATGTAAACATTTTTTAGAGACACATAGAGCTTTCTTTTGGAGGTATATAATCACCACGGGGCGGGGGGGGGGGTTTTGGGGGGGTTATTTTTTTACTATATAATGAAAAAAGTACCGAAAATGTAAAAAAAAATGGCCTACGCTATGTTAAACATTAATTCTTACCCATATTTTTGGTAAAATATAAAAGACGGGGTCACGTTGGGTAAATAGAAACCAAACATGTCAAACCTTAAAATTGTGCGCTCCCGCAAAATCACAAAAAAACAACCACAGCAAAAATTAGCCATAGGCGACGCTTTAAACGCTTTACAGCTCATCAGTTTAGTGTTATCATTGATTAATGGCCCTAAAATTATTGCTCTCACTCCGACATTCACGGTGATATGCAACGCGTGGCACAATAGGCGCAATTGTCGTCCTCGCACATAGGCGCACCCGACGCATGTTTGCGTGTGTATGTGGGGGGGAAGGGGACTTACTTTTTTTGTTGTATTTTATGCTTTTATATTTTTATTTATATTCTTTTTTTTTTACACTTAACTTTATTGCTACCACATGGGGGGCATAGAAACACCCTATGTGATAGCCAATTTACATGACAGGTCCTCTTTATGGAGACATCAGGGGTCCCCCCTACTGTCACCTAGGGATCCCCGGAGAAGCTGATGAAGCACAGATCTGTTTCATCAGCTTCTCACCAGCTTATGACGCTGGAGAGTGACAGCAGAATGCCGAAGTGATCTAACATACATTCGGGAACCTGAATTTGGGGACCAGAGAGGAGATCAGAGGGAGATTGCGTACCGATCTCCCTTTGATGTGCTGTCACAGAGCAGACGTGCCGGACCCAGCCACACCGGGCATAGCGGATCTCGGAACCAGCAACGGCAGTGGCAGATGCTGCCTCAATGCCAAAGCAATGAAAAAAAAAAACAATACAAGCTAGACGAGAGGACGAGCGGATTTTTCAAGCCCTGTATATATATATATATATGGCGTTATAGCCCTGTATAGGCGTTATAGCCCTGTATGGCGTTATAGCCCTGGCGTTATAGCCCTGTATAGGCGTTATATGGCGTTATATATATATATATATACACATATATACATATATACACACACACACACACACACACACACTGAGTGGCCAGATTATTATGACCACCTGACGTTTGTAGGCAAATTAGCTATAATTTGGTGCTGAAGTTGCTAGAGGGCCAGACCATTATAAATAGGGAAATTAGTGAAAAATGGTATTGAGAGCGCTACTACTGTACTAGGCATGGAGGGAAACTCACGTTTATGAAGTCATCTGTGGGAGGAAATCCCATGCGGACCCTGGGTGAGTGCAGACCTGAGGAGTCCAGTGGTCTGGTGGGTGAACTGTCTGCGAGGACGTGGGCTGTGGCGGAAGGACAGCTGTCTCTTGCAAGGACTCAGCTGGCCAGGCTGGGTCGTTGCAGCCGAGGGCACTGTGTGTCAGAGGTGCTGTAAACTGTCAGCTCTGTGTCAGTCGGCTCGAGGAGCGGAGCGGTGGTTCGGGCAGACACGGACGCTGGCGGGAATGACAGGAGGGTCAAAGAGCACTGAAGGCAGTGTATGCTGGGTCGGTAGCTACGCGTTTCGAGGCAGGGCCTCTTTGTCAAGCTATGAACAGCCGGGGTGAATAGAATTGCGGGGAAGCACTTGGGTTTAAAAATGAAAGCTGGGCGGAGTTGCTACCATAAATAGGGAAGCAGGTTGTTTACCACGACAGTAGAAGTGATTTGTTTCTGAAGATACGGGTAAACAACGCGATGTAACAGCCTTTGAAAGTGGGATGATTGTTGGCGCTCGGAGCCATGGAGCGAGTATCAGCAAAGCAGCAGAATTCGTTAAATGTTCAAGAGCGGCTGTTGTTAAAGTGTTTAAAGACCGGACTGTCAGCCGAAAATCTGGGTCTGAAAGTGCGAATTGTGGCCGTCAGCGACTAGTCAATGTTAGGGCAGAACGGGGGAGGGGCAAGACTGGTACAAGACAACAGAAGGGCAACAGTGCCGTGTCAGATTCCTCGCATCACCTTTCACCATCTCGTGGAGTCACGAGGCGGCCCAACGAAGTACTGATGGGGTGGTCATAATAATCTGGACACTCAGTGTATATATATTAGCTAATAGGACTACCTAGGCACTGTTGGTTATTTTACACATTGCAATTCACAAAGCTCTAACACCAGCCTAGGGCACTCTGGGGGCAATTCAATAAAGCATGTTGGGGTATTATGCCGCAGACAAAGGCCTTACAGACCGTTCTATAAACCAGTTGCAAGATGCGCCATTTGCTGCACGGACCGGAGGGCAGATTCCTAACAAATGTGCATGCATTTCACTTTCTTTTTCTCGTCATGTGACCGTTATTTTTAAACTTCATTGAACTCACCTAAAAATAACTGTCACTTTTTTTTAAAAAACAAGGATCCTTATCCTGGCGGAATGTGTGGAACACCCCCTCCTATGTTTAATGCAATGACAGGCATGTGTCTGAGTGCTCGGGAGCGTGCGGAGAGCCCGGTCTTCCGTGTCCACAAACGCAGAAAATCAATACATTCGCTTTATGGCGTTATCACAGATTGCTACACGCCGGCAATTAAAGTGAAGCAACCTAGCAGAGGAGAGATCTCACGTCGTGTAAAACTCCATGATGGAGGCGTCTGTACATATATTACACCGAGATCAATGGCTGCAGCGCGGGGACTTAAAGGGGCGATGCCCTTGAAATGTTCTTTGCGTAACGTGTATGTAGAGCTTTACAATGGACTTCTCTTATTTGCTGCCTGAAAATAAAGTACGGATATGGTGTTTCTTAGATCCTAAAATACCTGCTGATCCTTCCAGAAATCTTGTGGGCTAATGACTTCCTGTGCAGTCATCAGTTACATTATTTTTAATTAT
>NW_017306330.1:1357916-1364112 GCF_000935625.1 Nanorana parkeri | reverse complement strand
TCATAATTATTTCTTTTAATTAGTTATTATTTATTATTATTATTATTACATTTTACTGGCTGCGTTTCAGGTTCCATTAACAAGTAGTGGCACTGCAAGCATGTTGCATGTTTTTGACATGTTGATTGTGAACTATTTTTTTTGCCAGATCAGCCAGAAAGCCGGCTCTATGCCTTCTCGTGACCTAGTGACGAGAAGCATGGAAACAGCTTCCCTGCTAATCGGGAAGCCGGGTAGTGAGTCTTTACACGCCTCCCAGCTTCCTTAATGGGACTTCCGTTATTGGGATTCTGTATTGGGCGAGTACCGAAAAAAAATATATATCAGTACTCGTAACCGAAAAACCGGTATCTGTGCATCCCTATATATAACACTTTCACAGAGGGAACAGCTATGCGGACATCTGAGTGTTAGAGTTGCAGAGCTTTATGGCCACTAGGTGGAGCTGAAGAGCTCAGGAATGTATGCTCTTTAGCTCCACATAGTGGAGGCGAGGAGCACAGCCATTCGCAGAGCTAATCCCTCTGCAAAGGTTTTACAAATACACCCTGATCATTGGAACTTTGATTTGGGGAAATTAAAACGATTTGTGGTGCTGGACCTATATTCACTATAATTATGACTATGAGGGGTAAAAATAAGATGATACAATGTTAATAAAGAGGTGAGAGGTATCTTTATGACCATAGCAGCACCCCATATGCGGCCCGGAATATTCTATAATTTCCTCTTCTAGTCATTAGGACACAATGTACATCACTTACTTTACAGCGTGAAAATAGGAGCGCGCAGGATCAGAGCGGTTTTCTGGAGCGAGCGTACGGGGGATGCTTACAATAAACGCATCCGCCAGAGGAATTCACGCTCGGTGGAAGTTCGCTGATCTGAAAGGACGGCTTTATTGCTCTGTCTAATTGTTATTCTTCAAGAACAAACCCGAGTGTTCGCGGGCCGGAATCCTGCGGCAACACGCGGGGCTTTTACGAGTCGTTCTGCTCCAGTCGGCACCATGAAAGTTTTCAGAGCGTGCGGAGAGCGAACAAGTCATGGGGTCATGCAAAGTCAATCAACGGCTCGTCGGCCCGCTGGGGACTACAAGCCCCAGAATGCCCTGACAGGACAGGAAATGGCTAAGAGAAAATCTAGACAAAGAATTTGCATTAAACTAAAACTAAGAATCCGTCCAGAACTAAATAATTAGTTTTTTGGTCTAACCGTATCGTAGCGGCTCCTCTCCTGGACTGAAATGGCTTCCCCTAACTTCACTGCACACTGGGAGCTTCTCCCAATGTGTATTACAAGCTGCAGCAAGTCAGATAGAGCCCGTCTCTTCCAAGACTTGCATGTCTGGATGCCACCAAACAGTAGAACCATTGCCATTGGATCGGGGTAAGTACATGTTGGTGCAAGGGGGGGGGGGGTTGGGTTAGGTCAGGGGAAGGGGCAAATGGATGAATGGTCTTAAAGTGCACCTAACCTTTAATGCAAAATGATGCAACGAAAATGTGTGTGAATGGTCCCTACAACCCTGAGCTGGAACATCCATGTCTGGATGCCACCAAACAGTAGAACCATCCCCATTGGATCACGCTGGTGCACGGTGGGTTGGGTTAGGTCAGGGGGAGTGGCAAAATAGATACATGGACTTTGTCTTAAAGTGCACCTAACCTTCCATGCAAAACAATGGAACGAACATGTGCGAATGGTCACATCAATTCATCTATGTCATGGTGCGTAGTCGGGGGATGTAATTTGTCTAATTTGTGCCAAAAATTGCCATCTGACAAAGCTGAAAGGCAAGATATGTATTCGAGATCGGAGGGTGCTCTGTGAATAGAACCTTCATATGGAAATACTGTAACCAAAGGTGGGGAGGGCACTCTAGGTACTGCCAATGGAAGCAAACATTCTGTTTTCCTCGTCCTCCATTGGAAGTTCCTTGAGTGCTCACTAGGGATGCACCGATACTGATATTGGTGCCGCTACCAAGTATTTCGGTGAGTACTGGTACTCGCCCAAATGCTCCGATACTTACCCCCGATGCTGGTGCTGGTTCCATTAGAAATGTGTCTGAACACACGATTTGTTGCATATGGGGCTGCGTAGCAGCAGACTGGTTTGGGTGCCCATGCTGACCCGTGTCCACTACCAAAATGCCTATAATGGGTACATGAGCATCAGAAATGGACCACGGAGCAATGAAAGAAGGTGGCCTGGTCTGAGGGATCACGTTTTCTTTTACATCATGTGGATGGCCGGGTGCGTGTGTGTCGCTTACCTGAGAAAGAGATGGCACCAGGATACACTATGGGAGGAAGACAAGGTGGAGGCAGTGTGATGCTTTGGGCAATGTTCTGCTGGGAAACCTCGGGTCCTGCCATTCATGTGGATGTTACTTTGACACGTACCACCGACCTAAACATTGTGGCTGTCCAACTACACCCCTTTCATGGAAACGATATTCCCTGATGGCAGTGGCCTCTTTCAGCAGGATAATGAGCCCTGCCACACTGCAAAGATGGTCCAAGAATGGTTTGAGGAACACAACAGTGAGTTTGAGGTGATAACTTGGCCTCCAAATTCTCCAGATCTCAATCCAATCGAGTATCTGTGGGATGTGCTGGAGAAACAAGTCCGATCCATGGAGGCCGCACCTAACAGCTTACCAGACTTAAAGGATCTGCTAATGACGGCTTATAGCCAGATACCACAGCTCACCTTCAGAGGTCTAGTGGAGTCCATGCCTCGGCAGGTCAGGAAAAGGGAGGGACCTGCTCAATATTAGGCTGGTGGTCATAATGTTATGGCTGATCGATCTATTGCTGAGAGTTGTCAGTGCATAAACATCACTTAAAGAAGTAATTTAAGCCCCGGGAGGAGACATCCTATTCAAATGCTGCTTTAACCTCAAGCCTTAGAAAGCCCTTATCAATTCCATCCAGATCCAAGGCGGATTAGGCTAATTCGGATGGAAAGGAGGGCATGCGGATGGGAGCAAAAATAAAATAAACTGTGATAGAAGTAAATAATCTGATGGATTTAACGCCTGCTGCATATTCACACCGGTGCTTCGATGTGACCGATGACAGAGGAAGCAGAGACCGAGAGATAGTTAAACAGCACAGACATCAATCAGGAAGGACACTGCCAGTGACCCCGTCAGGTGCTTATTGAATTCCGGCTCCCATGGATTATACAAAATTCAGACTGGGGCATGCTGAGCAGACTTTTTGAGTTTTACTGTTGCTGTTTTAGGCGGATTAGTAACGAGCGGATTGGTCGTCGGTAGCATTCTATAATGAAACCTTTAATACACCTCCAAAAAAGTGCCCTTCACCCCCACCCCCACCAACCTCCCAATCAGGGGACCCAGACACATAAAATATATATCTGGAAAAAAATTGGATTCCCATATCCAGTGCGCTCCAGTGCAGTTTGAGCCCGGAACGCACTGGATCGCACAGATCAAGCCGGGCAGCATTCTGGGGCAGAAGGGGGAGTGTCGGCACCATTCATGTCAATGGCACCACAGAGACACCCCCTCCCGTCCGCAGTGCATGCACTATTTTGTTAGATCGCACTGCACTGGAATGGAGGGCATTCCTGCACCTCTTGTTCCGGTGCAAGTGATTGCACTGTGGGTGGGGGGCATGTCTGCAGTACCATGGACATGAATGCCCCCTCCCACCCCAGAATGCAGCCCTGCTTGATCTATGCGATCCAGTGTTCTCAGGGCTTGAACGCACTAGATATGGTGTGGATGGGCCCTAAAAGCAAAATGCTAAATACATGTGAGCTGTTTAACCTGCATTTCTGTCCATCCAGTTCTGAGACTTACACAGCTCAGCCACACAATACAGCTCTGACTGGCAAGGGAGGGGACCTGATCCCCCCTCCCCACCAGCCTGTTACTGGACCATTAAAGGAGAAGCAGCAGGCTTCTGAGCTCATATCTCCTTCTCACACTGTTCTCTCCTCCAATGAGCATGTTCCTTGCGCTTCAACACAACTGATTCGTTCCGTGGGCTGCTGCTCCTGCACCCAATCTTAGCTCTGCTGTATAGGGGGCTGCAATATTCAGGTACGTTTCCTTCTTGCATGTAAAGGGAACCATTTAAAGGATGTGCTAACGAAGACAAAGCTGAAACAATAAGCCCAGGGCCAGTTGGCCTTCGGCACCGTTCTCCTTTAAACCGGCTGGAGCTTAGCGGTCCTTTAATACAGCTGAGCGCCCACCATGCTATCTTCGGCCCATCCCGGCGGCTCCTGGAAGAGTATGTGGAGGCATCCGTCATACTGTCAGGATGCAGGTATTTGCGAGCGGTATTCCCAGTGTGTTTGTCTCCGCTCCGCTACAGCAGGAAACATAAACCGCCGTTTATTACTTCTCAAATAATGTGGCAATATCTATTTGATTACACCGGCCCCACGAGTAATCTGAGCGAGATCTCTCTTCCCCCTACGCCGGGGCCAGTCGAGCTACCGCAGCACGTCGAAGAAAAAAAAATAATGATATTTATTAGGCTCGGATTTATAGGACACGATATACTGCTCAGGAAGACTTATAATGAAAATGAGAGCTCGGCGGCCTCAATTGTCTTCTTAAATGAGGCGTCTCCAGAGAGAGAGCGAGCGCTGAAAGGAAGAGCAACGCGGTGCAATTTGGAAGGGGCTTCTGAAGGGGTTTAGAAGAGGAAGGGCAAACGGTGACATTTTGGGGTCAATCTGAATTGGGGGGGGCGCACTCCAACTATGGATCTTAAGCCATTTTTTAAGCCCCATGAAAGCCTTCCCTGAAGAGTAGAGACGGTAAAGCCGGAAAGGTAAGTTGGGGGTGGGCAACTCCATGTTAATGCCCATGGTTTTGGAATGGGATATCCAACAAGCTCATAGAGATGTGAGGGTCAGGTGTTGACAAACCTTTGGTCATATAGTGTATGTAGGGGGTTCTTGTTGATTCCCATGCAGCCTGTTCAGGACAGGCCACCAGGTTCTTTGCTGAGTAACATCATTAGCAATATTGAAGGGGTGATGGATGGAAAAGTGCTGAGTATTTTATAAAAGGAATGGCGACTGGTTATTAGGTGGGCCTTTGCAATATGCGGAATGATGATTCTACCCTGTACATCAGACCCAGGACACTTGGCACCTGTCCGGCAATCTCCCCAGGTGATCTGCAATGAATAAGGTTTGGTATACCAGCCAAGTGCTGGCGCTGAGCAGGTGACTGTACCAAGCAGGCCGGGTGATGGCTAACTAGTACTGTGGATAATTGTATCTCTGCCTCAATGTTCCTGGTTGGTAAGACTGTACAGTTAATTAAACCTTGCAATGCCTGTCATCAGACTTGTTCAACGTTAATTAAGTAAACACAGTTACTATATTGCAATCAGCTTCCTTTGATGTCAGTTTCACCCTCAATAATACAAGAAAATTGGCCCCAATTATAAGCAGTACCAGCCTCATTAGTTCAGTTAAGAACTGTGCAAGAACAAACATTTGTGATCCAGGGCACCTTCAAGTGTGTGTAAACCCCAACAATGAGCTTCTTTTATATGCTCCTTTGTGTCGGGTTAAATATACCATTGAAAACTATTTGATCTGTTTGATCAATTAAAAAGAAAATGGCTGTTGATCCAGACAGAAATCTAGTAGCATGATAACTCCCTGTACTCTCTGTCTGGGCTGACTTATCAGTTACATTGTTCTCAGTTCTCTCTTTGCTTAACATCTCCCTATGTTACCTAGATGAGGAGATGGCGAGGAGTTTGTAGATCTAACACACTTCCTGTCCTAGAGTGACAATGCTACCCCTTCATAGATACAGTATAGCAGGGGTAGCCAAACCCTGGCCCTCCAGCTGTGGTGAGACTACAAATCCCATGATGCATCTCTCTCCGGGAGTCATGTCTGTGGCTGTGAGAATCTTGCAATGCCTCATGGGATTTGTAGTTCCACCACAGCTGGAGGGCCGGAATTTGGCTATCCTTGCAGTATAGTGAATGAGTAAGGGCCTGTGTTGCCTGGATGCCAACACAAATCCTGGACAGTGTCATATGTTGCACATCTATCCCGATATTGCGGTGTCCTGGGCTGTGTTGCACGATCACAGCATCACCCTTATGGAAGTTACTGAGCGTGTGCAGTAACAAAAAAAGGGTATTCATTAAGGGGCTCATGGCCACAAATGGGGGTT
>NW_017306330.1:1345888-1357901 GCF_000935625.1 Nanorana parkeri | reverse complement strand
GGGGCATGCAGGAAAATGGTGTTTCCAATGTGGGCCATGGGCCAAGTGACAATGTCCCAAGGACTGGGAATTATGGGGTCGACTGGCCTTTGTCCACTTCAAACAGGTTTTGCACTCCCATACAAGTCTATGAGAATGCAAAACCTGTTTGAAGCCGGTCAACTGCAGGTCAGTAGCAGGTCAGAAGGAGATCAACTGCAGGTCACATGCAGGTCAAAGGCATTTGTCATTGAGTTATGCATGGTCTCAGAAGCATCTCAAACTGATGGCATCAACACAAGCCCAAAGCCTGCCAGCACAGACCCTACATGTACTACTGGCAGGATCTCTTGGTGAAAACAAAAAAAGAAATCTAATGCAACCACCACATCTGAGGACTGGTAAGCTGCAATATATCACAATTTTGTTCTTGGGTTTAGATATTCCTCAAGGAACCAAAAGGGGTTGTATCCAAAATGGTCACCAAATGGCAAGCTGGCAATAATATTTAAAGGTACACTCCAGTCAAACTTGAATAATAAAACTTGAAACCAATACAGGAAGTGCACCCTACTTGCCATGTGGCTTGCGTTGCCATCCAACACAAAGTATCTTCTCACAGCCGCCAATCAAATGCAAACCTGCCGTGGCACAGAAAGCAGAATGGGAAAGAGAAGAAGCAGCAGAGAACAGGTCTCAGGAAATGCATTTCCCTTTGACCATGTGAGGTGCTCTATGGATTCTGCCTGCAGTAGACGTACAACCCAGCACTGGAGAGAACTCTGTGTTAGACATTTTGTGTCTAATGGACCCTGATGGTTGCCCTGATTGACGCTTTCCTCCAGCTTTCATAAATGCGATCCATCGTATATATTGACGTTATTCTGCTTTTATCGCAGCGGGAAGAGGAAGGAGGAGACCTACACTGTGTAATTCATCCAGGGAAGGTTATCAGAGCTCTTCTGTACGAGTATGTAGAACACTGAATTAATTAGCAGCGGTCAATGCAGTAATCGTGCTAACAGGGTTATCTACGCTTCCCGGTAATCTATAATCCAGACATGACGGAACGTTCGGGACGTGAAATCCAACAAATGGATACAAAAACGCTGTCATTCCACAGGTGGGAGGAGAAGGTGTGAACATTCTCAAAGTAACACTGGACTCACCAACCAATGTTTTTCCTGGACAATGTCGAATGTGATAAAGAAAAGATTGGACATAATTTCTATTGAACTTTTTTTTTCCTGCACAATTTAAAAGAAAATAAGTAGCTACATTTGTATGTTCATTATCAGTTTGGCCTGAGGAAGGGACTTTGCTGTTCCGAAACGTCACTCTGATGATGTGACACCGATGAAGTCAATAAATAATGACATGTCTACGTGCTGGAGTGCTTGTGACCTTTTTTGTATTTTTACATGTGTATCCTCTCTCATTGCTCACCTCTGACATCACACCGCATTTGTAACAATGTGACATACATATAATGAGTCCGATGATGCCACAACCCCTATGCTGCAAGATCTTAAAGGAGAACTATGAGGGGGGTGCTTTTCACTCACCTCATAGTTCTAGCCGACCTGTGACAATGAGACTGTCACAGGTCGGCTCAGTAGATCGGGAAGGGAGCGAAAACATACCGGCGTTCGCTCACTTCTCGATCCTGTCACGGCACAGAGCCGTGACAGGGGAGGGACTGGATTCCCCCCTCCCCGCTCCGATCCTTCAGCGCTGACTGGCGGGGGAGGGGGCGGGTACAGCTGGCTCTGCCTCTAGATAGGCAGAGCCAGCTGTCACTCACGCAGCTGGGCGGATCCAGACATAATTGTCGGGATCCGCTTCAGCTGCGGCGTTTCAGTATACTGAGTATACTGAGCTTAGGGTGACGGGAGGACGCTAGTTTGTGTGCTCCAGTTACCCTAAGGAGAACTATGGGGAAAAGCCCTAACCCCATAGTTCTCCTTTAAAGCCCAACTTCACTCCTGGGGAAAACCCTTTTTTTGTCTTAATTATATTTACCTTTTTTCCTGTTTTTAGGCTGGTCCTGCGACACCCAGGGTCCCGCATCTTCTGAGACTGTGGGCGGTCCTTCCTCCTGGACAGCTCAGCGCCCACAGTGTAGGCACGGTGCCGTCCAGAGGTTCTGTGATGTCATGTCCTCTAGTGGTGGGTACATGATGGCCATGGGTATCAAAATCGAAAGAGGATTTGCGGCCAGGATCAATTAGCTTGCAGTAGACAACATGAGTACTGCAATTTTTTTATATATAATTTCTATTGTTACGATAAATGGGCTGCTGAAGTTTAATAATGACCAAAAAAGAGAAGTTGGATTTTAAAATAGAATTGTGGCTAGATTACTCACTTGCATTAGACATGAGGACGCTGAGAGATATTCCACAGCTGGAGCAAAAGGTGAGAGAGCTGAGCAGTCACCGCCTCAGGATTGAGGATTGGGAGAGTACATCTTCTTTATTCCGTTGCCTAGACCAAAACAAGCAGGTAACCCTTGCAGTGCAAGGGTAGCCCGACTGCAAGGGTTAACGTTTTAAAATCCTGGAAATGTTCTTTAAAGCAGTGGTCCCCAACCCCCGGGCCGCGGGACCGGTACCTGTCCGTGGATCAAATGGTACCGGGCCGCCCAAGGAACATTAAATTATTTCCATTTTATTTACTGTGGTGTATTTCTCTCGGGTTTGTCCGACTTTCCAGGACGAGAGGTTAACCGGGAGCTGAGAGACGTCACCTAAAGCCGCACCAATACAGCACATGCGCAAAATATCGTGATATCGGGGCGGTTTTAGGTGACGTCTGGAGCTGAGCGGCTGCAAGCGGCAGTGGCGTTGTAGCTTTGGTAAAGAGAAGGTGTGTATCGCTCTTCTCTCTGTTCACCGGTACTTTCTCATGTTTAACAGTGCTTGGTGTACGTGTATATTGTGTTTGCTCAAATTTAACCCACAAATTAGCAAAAATGAGTACGAAACAGACGTCGTTAGAAAGTTTCCTTGGGAAAAAGAAAAGTCCCAGTGAAGAGACAGAAGAAGGGCCTTCAACATCAAAGAAACATGTAACTTTTAACAGACAATACCATGAGTCCAACTTGAAATATGGATTTATCGGGACAGGTGATTCCCACACACCAAAACCACTCTGCATAGTTTGCGACGACCAGCTCTCTAATGAGGCAATAAAACCTTCAAAACTGCTTCGCCACTTGAACGCAGCTGGGCCGCGGTAAAATTATCAAACGTTGACCGGTCCGCGGCGATAAAAAGGTTGGGGAGCACTGCTTTAAAGGACTGCCAGGTTGAAGAGATTCTGCTCTCCATAGAAAGTAAAGGAAGTTGTTATTTCAGTGCCTCTGGTATGAACTTGGAAGATTAATTTTTCCACAATGCATAGAGTTATCGAGATGCCTGATGGCTTTTTATAAAGTAAATGTACTGCTTTTTCAGAATATGTTAATACTTTGAAGGAGAAGGAGAACTATAGGGTAACCTTTTTATTCCCATAGTTCTCTTTATGATTAGGGAAGGACATATATTAACATCTTCCCATGACCCAAAATTCAGTATATAACGGGCTATTGCCCACTATAGGCTGAGAGCACCGCAGCCGAGACGCATCCCAGCAATACTGTCAAGATTCCCCCCCGCTGGCCGATTGACAGCAGGCTCTGCCTATCTAGAGGCAGAGCCAGCTATGGCCTCCCCCCTGCTAGAGGATCGTAGAGGGGAGGGAGGGGGGGATCCCTGGGGGGAGCGATGACTGACAGTCACTGACAGTCACCACTCTCTGCAGGGAGTTGATCCAAAAGTGAGCGAGTAGCGGTGTGTGTTCGCTCACTTCCCAATCAATAGAGCAGACCTGTGACAGCTTATTTATCCCAGGTCGGCTCTAACTATGAGGATGAGAACTTCACTCACCCCATAGTTCTCCTTTAATGTGCATAATCTGACCAAAGGCTCACTTTAACATTTGGTAGATAAGCTTTAAATTAACCCTCACTGACCTCTGTTGCTGTATGCACTGTGGAGTAATGCATCCTTGAAGTTTACAGCAGTATTACTTTCAAGTGACACCATCAATCTTAATGGCAGTTCCCTGCAATAGGAGCAATATCATACTCGCCTCTCCGGCAGCCTGTGTCTCCTACCTCTCCTCCATCTAAGCACTCCTGTCTCTGTCAGATACTTCAGCAATCAACACTTCTAGAAGTGTTGCATGTTTATGGTGCAATACTATCCTCCAGATGGGATACATGGGCACCTGACACTCCCAGAAGTGTCAAATTCTGACAGAAGCTGCAGTGCTTAAACACTGGAAAGTTGAGAGCAGCAGCTCTCCTATGGTAGTATTCTGCCACAAGCAACTGTCCGTGTTGCTTTCAGTTTCATTTCTGACGGTCAGTTCATGCCTGCCAACCTATACATATCTAATGTAAACAAAGAGCAGGTGCACAGGAAGAGGGTAGAGGAGGTCAACTAAGAATTGAAGGTAAAATAAGACACAGACAGCAAAAAAAGAAAAAAAGCAAACTGGCACCATACTTACTCTAAAGAAAAAATGTTGGGGGCTTAGATACACTCTATGGGGTACATTGATAATAAATCAATGTTATTGATGTTTACATAAGATTCACACATTTTCTAATTGGGTACAGTTGGGGAATGTGTGAATCCTGGATGAAAGCTGTGTGAAAATATGTATAACTAACCTCTAAATGTTAGTATTTTGGTATATTGAATTAATATGTGAAAAAAAAACAAAAAAAAACATACGGACTAAACTGAGGAAGTATCTATTGAGTGCCGGTGTTCTGTTGAAACCTCCAACTCCTTGAGATCTCCAACCGCCTGACTTTCGGTTTACTTAGAACTAAGTGGTTTGGCGGAGAATGGTCTACTGCACGTGCGCCACCCACGGCATTTCCCTATACACATACTACAAAACAATAAAGTATTACAATAAACTAGGGTCACACTAATCCAGCACTTTATTCATCTTCGTTGCCCCTCTCAATATGTCCGTCGCTTGCGGCCATATTGAGTGGGGGCAACTCAGATGAATAACGTGCTGGATTAGTTTCACCCTAGTTAATTTTAATACTTTATTGCTGTGTAGTATGTATATAGGGAAATGCCGCTGGTGGCGCATGTGCAGTACAGCCTTCTCGGCCAAACCTATGACGTCTAAGTAAACCGGAAGTCAGATGGTTGGAGATCTCGAGGAGTTGGAGGTTTCGATAGAACACCGGCAGCACTGGGTAGCCCTTCACAGTCAGTACAAGGGAAGATAAATAGCGGTCCTCAGTCAGGAAAATCAGGCGCGGTTTGCGTCCGCCCCGTCCAGGTAAATGGCCGCCGGCGGTTGTCAGTGCCGGCGCGTCTTGTGCACGTTAAGTTCTCATCACAAGGACGCTAATGAAATGCTCCTGAATGAAGGTCCCCTTTGTGCCTGCCGGATCAGGCCATTGTTCTGCCGCTCCGACGTCTCAATGCAGCCAATTCATTCGCCGAAGAAAGCCGAATAATGGGCGACTCAGTGAATTTTGATTAGAAAGACTCGTGAAAATGGATCTGCATTGAAATTGTCAGTGTAAAACTAAAACACAGTAATATTGTTCCGCCACGCTTTAATTAACATTTCTCTTCTTCTCCTTCGCATTTCAGGAGCAAAAAAAAGAAAAACATTTTTTTTCGGATTCCGTAATCACAGGGACGGGAAAAAAAAAAAAAGCACCAACGCGACAATCGTCAAACGACCACATGATAAGCGATGATGAAAAAGCGGTGTTTATTTATTTAATTTTTTCATCGAGGGTTATAATGGGCCCCAAACGAGGACACTCGGCGGCGGAGGCGCAGGTGGCGGTGAGGATTACGCCGCACAGCCAAGAAACGGCGGGGCTTATCGTTGGCTACCTTTGGATGCCTCCTGCTAATTTTACAGTCATTTCTGCACCTGAAAGAGATCTCGGTGACACCAACTTAATTAAGTTTACAATGAAAGCTTTCCAGGCGGCGTGACGCGTTGTACGCCGAGAAAAAAAACGCAATTAAGCTCGCTCCTGCCTCACCTAGTGCTGGCTGGAAAGCAAATATCTCTACCATTCACATGGGTACATTGCTTGTCATAGTGTCAGGGCATATTTTATTTAGCTGGGTAAGAATTTTAAAGGTATTGTCTATGTGGGAGATTTAGGCCATCCCCTTTTTGGAATGCTTAAAGCTGAACTCCGGGATGTAAATATTGTCCTCATACAAGAGTCATGTGTATTCTTCTTAAATCTTAGTGAGCTCTGTGTATTTCTTCCAGATCTGTGCAGTAATCCAGTGTGAGACTTGGAGCTTCCTATAATAAAGACCGTTCACTGCTGCTCTCTTGCCTTGTGCAGGCTGACTGGTCTTGTCTCTGCCCCCCTCCTGTAATAAAGACCGTTCACTGCTGCTCTCTTGCCTTGTGCAGGGTGACTGGTCTGGTCTCCGCCCCTCCTGGTGTAGCATACCAAGTATCAAAAACACACTGATCTGCTAGTTATTGGACCTTTGTCTGAACCTGACTACTCTTGTTTGTCACCTTACTATTCCAGCCTCCCTCTTGAACCTGAGGGCCACAACCTGTTGCTGGTTCACGGCAAAGAAAACCAGGACCGCTAGGGTTCCAGGACTATCTCCACCCTGAGCTCTACTAAAGATTAACTGTCCCTTAGACTCTGCGCTTTGGGTGTGCCTGCATCACCTGCCAGGGGGCACCATATCACTTTCCCGAGGTCTTCTGACTGGATAGGCGAGTCATTCTTCCTTACTGATGAGCGGTCCTCAAAGATGCAGAGTGACATTGATATGTCAATGTGCTCTGGAATAAAACAGATTTACTTAACAATCTGCTTTATTCCATCACAGCTGCTAGACCTGTTCCTGCACTGGTCTACCCTTCGCTCCATTGGTCTAAGGACCACTGACATTGTAATGTCTAATGAAGCACCTACATTAGATGTGAGGAAGTTAAGGGACATTTAACCAGCTGGAGCGGAGGGGAAGAGGAGGAGATTGCTGACCATTGGGAAAGTGGGGATCAGGTAAGTAAATCTACTTTATTCCAGTCCCTAGACAAAAACAAGCACTTAACCCTTGCAGTATCAGGGTAGCCCCACTGCAAGGGTACTTTCTAGTTTGCCAGGAGATGGGCTTTAAGGGGGTGACTCTATTAAGCCTTGCATTCACAGTAATGTCCTCCGCCTTCTGGTGTTATGGTAAGCTCAGAGTACCTGGCAGGGTTTACCTTCTCCCAGCCAGGATTTCCCGAAGATCTGCTTCTAATGAATCTCACAGGGTCCAGGCCAGTATGGTTAGTAATAGTAAAATATTCCAGACCAGGACTTCCAGTGTACCCTAAGGCTGGGCGTGTTGTTTCTGTTTCAGAAGGGTATTTAAGCACTAGCTCTGCAATGATGGTGCTGTATCTTTTTGCCAGCTTTCTGTTTGTCTAAGAGCTTATACTTCTGCTGTTTTGTCGTTGCTGACCTGGACCGCCTGACCCTTCTTCACTTGCGGCCCACCCTGATCTTTTGCCTGGACCTGATTTTGCTCTTGTCTCCTTTGTTTATCCTCTGATTAATCGTTGCTGACCTGGTACCATCTGACCACCCTCTGCTAGCCTCCTGCCTTGAACTCTGCCTGGATCTGACTACTGTCTCCTCATTGGAGCCCTTGTGTTCTCGTCCGTCCCTCGGCAGCGCAACCCTGGGGATCCCGACCTGGTACCAGCAAGCAGCCTAGCCCATCTCCACCATCAGGAGCTCTGGTGAACACCGGCTGGTACTTAGACTCCGCCCATCAGGGAAGCCTGTGTCTCCTGCCAGGGGGTGTCACCCTAACATCTGGGTTGAGTAACACTGGGCATCTTGTGGAGCAATAGAAGTACTGAGGGGGGATCAGTCCTGATTTTAACATGAGTATTGCAACCTTAAGATTGTTTCTGTTTTAAAATAAATGCTGGAATAACAATTAAAACCAAATCCCAGACTTGGCCCTATGTGGGACACTTTAGTAATTATTATAGACACCAATAGCATTTAGTGAAGCTCTTTAATATCTTGCCGGTCCACATATCCTACAGAGGCAGGTTAAGCAAAGCGCAAACTGTGAACGCAGGAGGAGTAAATGTTGCGCGGTTATCTGAAGCGTAATTGCAAAATAATTAGCCAGACTTTTTCGAGAAATAAAAACGGTGTAGAGGAACGTCACTACATTTAATTTTCATGCTACGGTAGTTTCCCTTTAAGAAGCCGTAATTACAGTATCACAACACTGAACTACTTGCTGCAACAATGTAAATAAGCTGTGACATTCTATTCACGTCTACCTCCTGATACTGGAAAATGTAACTGTCAATGTCTCTTCCCTTTCCTTGTCTGCCCGCGTAATTACTCAGAAGCGTTCAACATTATAGCTTGCACACATGAAAACAACCGCATTCCTGCACAGGTGGGAACACATTTCTGCACAGGTTGTAACAATTCAATGTTGCTAGTTCACAGATTGTGATTTAATGTTGCAGCCACTTTGATACACGTTGTTTGATGCTGCATTTTAATAAAGCTTTTGTTTGTGGACACCGTAAAATTGTTTGACATCTCATTCCAAAACCATGAGAATTACTTTGGAGTCACACACCCCCATCCCCGGCTCTACAGGGAAGTAGTTTTGCAAGATTTTGGAGTGTGTCTATGGGAATTTGTGCCCAATCGGATTAAAGAGCATTTGTGAGTTCAGGTACTGATGTTAATTGAGAGGACCTAGTTTACAATTTGGGTTACAATTCATCCCAGTAGGGTTCAGGTCAGGGCTCTGACAACCCAACAAGAACTGAGAAACGGTAATATACAGGGGTACAAGTACTCCTAATAACGAGATGACTCAGGGATCTATACACACACACACACACACACACACAATAGGTTGGACTTGATGGACATGTGTCTTTATTCAACCTCAAATACCATGTAACTATGTAACCCGCTACATACACTATATGGCCAAAAGTTTGTGAACACCTGACCACTAGATCTACATGGACTTATTGGACATCCCATTCCAAAGCCGTGGGCATTTATATGGAGTTACCGCCTCTTCTTTGAGTCTAGAACAGCCTTCACTTCTCTTGGAAGGCTTTCCATGTGTCTTTGGGAATTTGTACCCATTCAGACAAAAGAGTATTTGTGAGGTCAGGTACTAATGTTGGATGAGAAGACCTGACTCACATTTGGATGTCCTATTTATCTCAAAGGTGTTCAATAGGGTTGAGGTCAGGGATCTGTGCAGCCCACTCGAGTACATCAAACTCATCAAGCCTTGTCTTTATGAAGCTGGCTTGGTACACAGGGGCACAGTCATGCTGGAACAGAAAGAGGCCTTCCCCAAACTGATACCACAAGGTTGGAAGCACACAAGTGTCTAGAATGTGTTTGCATGCTGCAGCATTAACAGTCCCCTTCACTGAAAACAAGTGAATGCAACCCCTTTGGAGGGGTTTCCACATACTTTTACACATATAGGGTATCTCTAATGGACTCTACAGGTGAAATTTCTGTTCTTAGTTCTCAGATTTACACGTATAATAAGTCAGGGGATTTCAGGGGACAATAAGTCAGGGGATTACATAGCTCAACAAATGTGACCTAGAACTAAGATAGAACTATTGGTTTTATGCATTAGGATAAGGCTTTGAGTGAGAAAGAATAAGGTTTTTTTAGGGCTTAAGTGACCCCAAAAGGCCCAATACCGTTGGAGTATCCAAGATATATAGAAAGCCAGGGGCTGAGCTGGTCCACCAAACTCGACCTATAACTAAAATATCACTATTAGGTGAGGTGACTCTTTCATTTTATGCAATAAGATAAGGGTTTGAGCAAGGACGCTTATGATTTGGTTTAGGGCTTAAATAACCCCAGAAGGCCCCATGCAAGATCTTGCTGGAACTTCTCACATATGGTCTTCTCACATATAACAAGCTAGGGGCTAAGTTATCCCACCAAACTTGACCTATCACTAAAATATCACTATTGGGTGAACTGACCCTTTTTTGCATTAAGGTAAGGCTATGAGGGAGGAAGCATCCTTATACTGGTGGTTTAAGGCTTAAATGACCTCAGAAAGTCCAATCCACTAAGCTACAATGATCATTATTTTCATCCACAGGAGCTAAAAGTTACAGTCACATATCCAAAAATAACAAACTTCATGGCAACATGTGTGTTATACATTAGTGAGCGGAGCCGTATCTCTTTTGACGAGTGTGATCAATTATTTTTCCTGAAATTAAGATGTTTATGAAGATCACCAAACCATTATCCATTTGCACCTATTGAAACAAAGGCAGATCAAGACTTCTGCTTTTGCTCTAAAGGATCCAAATTATCATTTTGTTTGAATTTGTGCATTCAGGCGAGTGGTTGGAGCTCCGCTTTAAGAAGAAAGAAGGCACAAGGGGCAGTGCTTCTCTAGACTCGCAGAGTGTGATGCTCGATACAGACTCAAAGGTTTCTGCGTTAAGACAAAGCTGCAAGCCAGTCGGCGCAATGTATGTACAATGCTCTCTGTGCATTGCAAATCAAGAAGTGCTAAAATTTAAAACAAAGTCCGGACTGCTCTGGTATTCCGTTTCATGGCTCGTCAGATTCCCGGTAACCGGCACCACTGTGGTCACAACAAAAACATTACCATTAACCATTGTTGTCAGGCTCTGAAAGCTTGCCATTAGATATAAAGAGATCCTTTATAGTGTCAGTAGAGATTGCCATCTCTTAGATCAGGGGCATTTCTAGAGATGAAGCCATGTTTAGAGGGGTTGATATTCATCATTCTCTTTAAAACACATCAAACATTTTTTTTTTACTTTATGTTCCGTGTGCTATGTGGAGGTAAACTCAGGGTACACAGTATGTCAAGGGCTAAAGGAGCATGCTTCCGCTTTAAAGTAAACCACCTGTCTCAAACCTGGACAACTCATACTGAGCGTGTGGTGGAAAGACGAAAGGGTTGAGGTTGCTTTCATTGAAAGACTTATGCTAATGTCCAGATCTGGATCAGGCTCGGAGTCCAGTAGCTGTAACCGCAGGCAAAGTCGTAGTCAAACAGGTCGAGTTCAGTACACAAGCAGACAGTACTAGTATAGGAGCAGGCAGAAGCGTAGTCAGAGAACAAGCCGAGGTCAGTAGCCAAAGGTATCAGGAATGAAGTGGAAGACGATGAGAGTAGTCGGTGAATCAGCAGCCAAAGGTCGGTACATGGGTAGCAGTATGAGTGGATTGTATCACAGGAGGAGCAAGGAAGCAAGCTATTGGCGGGAGCACAATAATCTGGCAAACAGGAAGTGCAGAGGCATGGCTTAAATAGGAAGTTCAAGGTAGGAGGAAGTAGTTCAGAGTTCAGCAGAACTAGATTTACCTGAGGATTACACTGGAGAGCAGGCAAGGAGCTATCCAAGGTTCCAAGGTGGCTCAGCAGGTAGAACCACTGCCAGCTACAGCAGAGGCCCTGGGTTCAGATTCGGCTAAATAGATTGGAAGTTCTAGAGATACAAGCCGCTGGATTTATAATATTGTAACAGCTATGGAGCTCTGGTATTTGATGCTGTTATGAACACTCAGAAGTTGGAAGACTGTAAAAGTCCAGTTTATGGACCAAGCATGGTCAACACAGCGCCCAATAAGGTGTTCCTTCACATCAATGTAGCAGGAGGGGGCTGCAGTCCTCGAGGCCACCAGGAAGCATCCTCACAAAACATGTAAGTCAAGAATAGAGGGGACAGCGCCCACTCCAAGTGTAAAAACGTTTTTAATGGTAAATGTAGTGCAAATAATCTGACATATAACTACTCACATTTCGATTAATGGCACACATATATCAAAAGGAGACCAGAAAGCTGATGTGTTTCGGGGGAGTTTCCCCCTTCCTCAGAGCTAATATGTTAGGAGAGAGCAAACAAACAAAGCAAAAAAAATAATTATATATATATATATATATAT
>NW_017306330.1:1336741-1345863 GCF_000935625.1 Nanorana parkeri | reverse complement strand
TTTACATGGCAATCAATCAATTATTAGCCAGCCTATCAAAATCAAAATATCCATGCTAAGCCACACCAATAGGGGCACAGATGTCCAGGAGCTGAACTTCCATCTCGAAAATGACACCACCACTCACCCGCAGGGGGTCTGACCATCCTCCTCCGCCACGGCAGCTCAAAACGCCGACAACACGAGTAAGCGCAAACTCGAGGCTGCATGTCATCAGGGGCTGCTGGTGGCTCCTCCCCCATGATAACGCACAGCCTCGAGTTTGCGCATACTTGTGTTGTTCATGTTTGTTCATGTCTGGCCTGTCAGGTGGAGATTCTGCTATCGGAGGTAAGTATTGGGAGTATTTGGACGAGTACGAATACTCGTCCAAATACTCGATATCGGAACCAATATCGATACTAGTATCGGTATCGGTGCATCCCTAGCTACTTACATTTGGCTTGGCTACCTAGACACCTGTGCCCTCCTCCCACAAAGGGTTAAACTGGTCCCTAGACAAAAAATAAAATAACAGTTGATAGAACAGTCAATGAAAAAGAGTCTGCAGTTTCCCTTAAACATGACGGCAAAGTACAAAGAGGAAAACACTGACACGGGGAAATCTGTAGTGAAATCAATTAATTCTAACATGTTTTTGGTACATCTAGACTGAATGGTAACGCGCGGCTGCACCGTCTTTCGCGGTTTCTGCCAGAACAGGTTGTGCCTGCAGATTTTAAAACACCAGGGTTCGATTCACAGACAGAATATCCTTCCAGGTGAAGAAACAAAAGGCGAAAAAAAAGAAAAAAAAAGGCAAAATTGCAGCTGCGAGGTAGTAAGCCTCCGATGCCGAGACGGTCCCGGCGGCAGGCCGCGTCTGGATGAAAGGCGGAAGTCCTGAGTCCTGCGCATTCTCACGCAGTAGCCGGAGTGGTATCTAAGGTTATCAAAGCTTGTGGCTGTGGGGGACATCTTTAATCAAATGTAATTTCCTACGCTACAGCGATGAATCTTACTGTGCCCGCATGAAGGTACTTCTTCACCAGTGACACGCTTACATGTCTGGGAAAAACGCAACGACCGCGACATGTCAGAAACGTTTGGCGAGTGCTGAAGCGATCTTAACGGACCACTAAAACTTACAAAAATGGACAGCTAGTCATAGCGTGGTGACTATTGACAGTTTAAAGTGGACCTTTCAGTAATTTTACAAGTATGCATGAATGAATTCCTCACATGTCCCAGTAACCATATCATTTTCCACCTTTTATCAATAAAAAGCTGCCCATGGGCTCCAGTTCATGACTTGGCCTTGCCTGAAATTATATCAAGCTGTTTGAAGCAGTTCCTCAGTCTCCCCCCAGTGATCCATCCTTAATGTAGTATTAGCTAGGAATGCACCAATACCTTTTTTCCCTGATTGAGTATGAGTACCAATGCTTTTCCTCAAGTACTCACCGATACCAATTACTGATACCTGCCATGTGACAGCTTTCCAAAATAATACAGACTAATGATTTTAGGACAGTGGTAGAGTGCCAGGGCCCGGTCACAGCTCTGACTGCTGCAACCCTGGCAGTTCTGCCACTGACTCCAAGTTGTAGAGGGACTACAAATCTCAAAAATACATTATATAGCAATGCAGAATACCACCAGCTAGTTTTACAGGAGTACAAATCTCCGCAATACATAATACAGTAATGCAGAATAATACCATTAGCTATAGATGAATACAAATCTCAGCAATTCATTATACAGCAATGCAGAATAAAGTACAGGACAGAAACAGCAGGCAATATTCCTAAAGTAATTGTGGAGTTCAGGTGCAGATTTGCTGCACCTTACCTGTACATAAAGTGCTCTGCTGCTTCTCTGCTTCGGGGTGCCATCCTAAATGTTTCCATTAAGATAGGGAGATATACGAATGGTCTCAGGAGGGGGCCATGTGTGGAGAGTTTCAGAAGAGGGAGATGTGCAAAGGGTCCCAGGATGGGGAGATATGTGGAGGGTCTCAGGAGGGGGACATGTGCAGAGTATCTCTGGAGAGGAGATGTGCACAGGGTCTCAGGATGGTGAGATGTGCGGAGGGTCTCAGAAGGGGAGGGTGTGTGGAGGGTCTCAGGAGGGGGGATGTGTGATGGAGAGGGAGATGTGTGGAGGGTCTCAGGAGGGGGAGATGTGCGGAGGGTCTCAGGAAAGGGAGATGTGCGGAGGGTCTCAGGAGGGGGACATGTGTGGGCCAGCAGAAGCGCTGTAAAACAGGGGCGCCTTGTGGTTCCCAAGAAGGCTGCTGAGAGATCCTAAGCAAGCGCGGGACCTAAGACAGCCACTTAATTTGCATAAATGAAAGCGCCACTATTGGTTTTGGGTAATGGAGCATTTGCAAGTACGAGCAACATGCATGCACATTACCTAGCGAGCGTAACATGAAAAAATACTGGTGACATGTTCAAGTGTGCAGTTTAACCCTGTAGAAGTAGCAGCCATTAGACCTCACCCCATTTCCGGATTCGCGGTAAGGCTAGTTGGTATCACCCCTGGCCACCTCTCAGCCTACGTGGCCTGCTCGGATTACTGAAGCCTTTCTTCGGCGGCGTTGTAGATGAGGCCCGCCAGTTATCTTGGCCGTGCTTAATCGAACTGGCTTCAATTTAGATTTCATTATTTTTACACGTGATAAGCAATGGCACATTATGTTTTAATCTATTTCTGTAGAACCAGCATCTCATCTTCTCACAAAGCCCATTTCAGAGGGTGTAATGAATATTTATGACCCCAGACAACGGGAATCTGACATTTAGTGAAATGTAAAGGTAGCGATTCCGAGGTAACTATTGATTTGCGGAGCGACTGGCTTGCACGGTGATTATGCTGTCTGGTGTAGAGCGGCTTACTAACAATAACCCCGGATTGAGCTATTCCAGGTCTTTAACTTCTCTATCAAGATGACAATCTGCGATTTAAGCACACCCAACGCACGCAGCAAGCGGAAGGCGGCCATTTTGTGGCTCGACATACCGGAGGAATGGCGCCAATCAAAATAACTGCAAGGCAGTGACATTTCGAGGCACGGTTATGATTCATGAATGACGCAGGACAATTTAACTTTGAGCCTAGAAATCAGCTGAATGTAGTCCAAGGGCATCAAAACAAAAGGTGTGCGAAGTCTTAGGCCTCATTCACTCAGCTTAGAGTCGGCCCGTACAGATCCGTGCGGCGTGCATGACCGTATCAGACCGTTCCCGTTAAGGGCAGGTGCTGCGTGTGATTGTAAGCAGCAGCCTGCTCTTCCCTATGGGAGGACGCGGCCTTACGCCGCTGAACGCTCACCTGAGCTGCACATCCGTGTGGGTGTCTGTACTCAGACGCAGACAGGATGGATCCTGTGTGCGTCCGAGTATGGACACCCACACGGATGTGCAGCTCGGAAGAGCGTGCATCGGCGTACGGCCGCGTCCTCCCATAGGGAAGAGCAGGCTGCTGCTTACAATCACACGCAGCACCTGCCCTTAACGGGAACGGTCTGATACGGTCATGCACGCCGCACGGATCTGTACGGGGCGACTCTAAGCTGAGTGAATGAGGCCTTACAGTTCTTTCATTAGAAAGAAGCAACAGCCTGAGTAGTAAAGCATATGTGCTGCCAGCATGCTACAGAGAAGCTCCCTTGATCTGGAAGCAGCAGTATCTCTGCAGAATCCTGACACACCCCATAGTGTCAGACCCATGCAAGCAAAGCTCATGCTCTTTGCTGATTGGAGAGCTCCGGCTCTGACTAAGCACCTGTCATGTATTTAGCTCATTTAAACTGAAAGTTCAGTTGGTTTTTAAGAAACTACATCTCCATCTAAGGCTGCTCTGTTCAAAGGGGGAGTCTGATGGGAAAAGGGGGGCTCTGATGGGAAAAGGGGGGCTCTGATGGGAAAAGGGGGCGCTCCGATGGGAAAGGGGCGCTCCGTGTGGAAAGGGGCACTCCGATGGGAAAGGGGCACTCCGATGGGAAAGGGGCACTCCGATGGGAAAGGGGCACTCCGATGGGAAAGGGGCACTCCGATGTAAAGGAGGACTTTAATGTAAAGAGGGGGTCTCTGCTGTGAAAAGGGGACTCTGATGGCAAATGGGACCTTCATTTGAAAAGGGGACTACATTGTGAAAAGAAAACTGATGTGAAAGGGGGGATTCATACGGTTTTTGTGATTTTGCCCTCTTTAAATTCATACCATTCCCTATCTAGAATAAGGGTGTGGTATGAATTTTATATATATTGGGGAGGAATTTGTCATTTTTTTACATTTTATACTGAGGTGCCCCCACATTTTGCATACTTTTAAACAGTGCAAAAAGGTTAACAAACACTGGAATCAACTACCACAGCATTGCAGCATTGTACAAATTGTTACTTTGTAGCTGAATAGTGCAAGTTGTTTCCACCACACTATAATGGTCGCAGAGACCAAGTACACAACATCTACAAGCGGCAATGAATTTTTCTTGCAGGAACTCATAAAAACCTTTCCGACAAAGGCCGTAGTAGCCAAAGTGCCGGCCTGAGCAACGTAGTTTCATAGTTTATTCTGAAATAGCAAACTCTTCATCTTTTCATTGGGTCCCCCCCCCCCCTCATGCCTCCCTTTGATGAAGTCTTCAGCTTACTTGTAACAACTCTTTAAGCTTTACATTCCCATCATCCTTTGGCCTGCATCTCATTTGCACAATGCGGTTATGCGGTGATGCTCCGCTCCCTGCCAGGCGGTGTTAAAAACAGCTGCAACTATTTCACTCCGACACCTCGATCTCAGCAAACTTTAGAGCAGAAATTGTGAACAAGTGCTGGCAAGGTGTTTTATTCCCCATTGTGCTTCAAAATCAGCACTTCCAAAACTAACAGCTCACTACTTGCAAACACTCCTTACACAGCTTGGAAACAACACAGTGGTAATTGATTTTCAAGCCTAAATAGCCGCTCTGATTATTCCTTCTAAGGTTCTGCTAACAGCTGTTCATAGGGAGCAGTGAAATCGAAGAAGTGGGCGTTGGTGGGGATTGAACCCAAGACCCCACAGCTGCAAAGCAAGAACGCTGTAAGACTATACCTGGCCGTGTGGAGGCTTCTGCGCACGTGTATACGCCTGTCTTCCGCATTTGCTGGAAATGGGCGCTATTGTGCATGCACAATCAACGCACGTGCCAGCGGAAACGTGCTAACGTGGCGCACAGGAAGTGATGCAGCTTCTCTGGATTGATGGCCCTATTTAAACTTGCCAATCCTATGGATCATTGCTGAATGGTCTTTCAGCTCCTGTGTGTCTGTTCCTGTGCCTCTGTCTGTTCCAGTATTCTGCTGCCTGACCCGGATCTTCTTGACTACGCCTGACTGCTGCCGCCCCTGACCTCTGCTTGCTCCTCGACTACTCTTCTGCCTGCCGCCTTGTACTTTGCTGCCCGATCGGTGTTGACTCTGGCCTGCCTGACTCGTCCTGCTCCAGCCGTGTTCCTGTGGTCTTCCCAGCTCCATCTACACCTGCTTCCTTGGAGACGTTGTCCCCTCCTCCTCCCCTGCTGCTGACCACGGGCCCCACCTCCTCCTCAACTGCCGGGTCCAGCCTGCTCTACCGCCGCTGCTGGCTCTCATTGACTCCGTGGTAAGGAACGCGCTGCTGCACAGATTACCGTCAGTGATCTGAGCAGCGGCGTGTTCATCTTCAGACGCCAGTGAAAGCCACCAGCAGAGGATCCCATAGCGACCCAGGCGGCCCGCACGGCATCTGGCCGGGCCCCACTCTGCCCGGGCTCCATAGCGGCCGCGTGGGTCGCTATGGTGATTGTTACGCCACTGCCCTGCACCCTCTGGCACCGGTGCTGCTCTCTGTCCTCTCACTCCCTGTCACCACTCTCAGGGGTGAGGGACAAGAGTTGAAAAGGAGGCCTCCTCACTACTCGATTCTCTACCAGGTACATGATAATAATGATAAACGCTAACTACTATTTTTCAGCGTCAAATCTTATTTGTTTATTTATTATGGGAGAAATTTTAAAAATGCAGCAGTTGGTCAGTTTTGATTATACTCCCCCCCTCAGAGTACCCACATAGCTATGCACCACTATGTCCATGTTAATAACAGCAAAGGATTATGGGATTGAATGAACAGGTAACAGCGATACAGGCTTATTTGGATTTTTCTGTGATATAACTTGTATATAATGGCACATATGTAGTCTAACCTCTCAGGAATTGATTTTTGTGTTCTTATTTACTTGTACACATTGTAACGTGATAGAAACATCAGCAATAAACTTTTTACGGTAAACTCCAAAACAAAGACTAGAGGCCACCACCGAAAATTGGTGGAGAAAAGATTTAAGGGGTTTTTTCGCTGCCACAAGCAGTGCTATCAGCTGAGAGTGTTGAATCATTCAAAAAGCACGTGTACAATTTCCTCAGAGACCGTAACATACAGGAGTACAGGTACCCTACAAAACAAGATCACACATGGACTCAAACACACTCATACACATGGAGAATCACATACATACATACACGCAATAGGTTGAACTTGAGGGACCGGTGTCTTTATTCACCCTCAAATACGATGTAACTTAAACAATATTTTCTCATTTATTTACAAAGACAACTGTAGAATGTTCTCCAATTTGGGGTGCCCTGCTTTAATGATGGACAACGGAATCCTAAATAAGCGTTGGGTTTATTTACAAATAGGGATACACATACATTGTAATTACAATTAAGGGAAATGGAGAGGGGATTTGGAAGGGGAAGTAGGGATAGACATAGGGTTGCCACCTGTTCACCCAGACAGTACGGATTTTGAATGCTGTGTCATAGTTTCATGGTAGCTGAAATGTGATGTCATGTCATGATGTCAGGCAGACAGGAGCAACCAAAATTAAGATAGGGGCTCATGGCCCCCCACTGAAAATAGTCTTGACTGTGGTATTTACATATGAATGGGTGACGCTATTTACATATGAATGAGCCACAACTCGTTCTCCCAAAAAACTTTCTGTGCGCCGCTAGAGTGTTCGGGTTTTGCTGGAAGAAAAGGGGGCAACCCTAGATGGGCATTGAGGTTAAGATCCTTCAGCTAGCAACATCATTCTCTCTCTCATTCACACATGTCATGGCCTAGTCTCTGTGCACAGACCACTCCCTTCAAGCAGGTCTCAGCGAATCACACTCTTGATTGTAGAGTCCAGAAAGACTTTGTCTTGTCCAAGAGGTCACAAGGGTTACCATTATTCCTGCTTGTGAGCTAGGTTTGTGCATATGATCACACAGGAAGAAGGGTCCTTCATATGTCCCTGCCCCCATCCCAGCATGTATGCTGCATTGCTGAACAAGTGTGGGCAGTAAATACCAGCAGGGGGTCTGGATTATCCAAGGAGATAACAAACCTCAGGCATATCTTTATCCATCAGTGTCCCTGCCCCAAGAGCCCTTTGATGAACCTCATGTGTGTATCACAAGGCCACATGCTGATTGTTCAGGAGTGATCAGAAGTCAAGGAACACCTTTATATCAAAGCTTTTACATGGATATCAATTTTATCGGCTCCAACAACAACAGCGAACCATGATGATAATCAGAAGGATGTAGTTCATACAACTTTTGCAGCAAAATGAATCCTGATTGGTTGTTACATGTCGCTATGAGGCCTTACTAAACTATAGCCCACTCAAGGGCTCATATAGATGGGTTTGTGTTTGTGTCTGAGCTGCTCTTCTTACAAGTCAATGTGAATGCAAAAGCAACATGATGCAGCTTGAAGCATGACAGAAGCATCTTGAGGCAAAAATTAGAAAACTCAATAGCAAACCAAAGAAACCCCAAAACAAGTCAAACCAACTCAGCAGACCAAAGACTGCCAGACACAAGTCACATCAACTTGGAAACACCTGAAGATATTTAGCATTTGACCTTCTTTTGGGGGTACATACGTTCTAATTTCCCACCATTTGTATCATAAACCTAAATCACCCTCAAGTCACTTCTTGCAATATTAAGCAGCCTTGTCCTACCTCTGCTTGCGCTCTCCACGTGTTCGAGTTCTTCTGGAAACTTCAAGACCTCGGGGAATTTTTCTTCGCAGATTTCTGCCAGAAAATGCAGCAAGGTGGTCTTCTGGTCCGAAGATTTTGTGTCTCGAATCTGCCGGAGATCAGAAAATAATTGCATCATAACCCATGTATCGAAGCTTCCATTGCAAAGCAAAGACATTTCAGAATTGATTTAGGACAATGCAAGAAATCAGAACCTGAACATGCATCACTCACTGAGCCGTGTCTCTCCAAGGCCACTCAACAGCAGGATTTGGGGTTCGCCTCTGCCACCCGCAGGTTTCTCACAGCCTGATGCCCCTTTTTTGTAAATCGCCTGAGACCATTGTGGCCAAAGTGGGCTCACTTCCAACTCTGAGGAAGGACTCCTAAATATCCTTCTAACCTCATAGCTCTATATGCTCCCGGGATGTTGTAGGAGAACTTTGACCTCCGTCTTGTATAGCTATTCCACAAAGCAGATTTTTGTTCTGCACTCATACATCTCTACCCACGAATAATATTACAATGATTTCACATAATCTAGCTTGTAATTTAAAGTAATTCTAGAGTCAACTAAAAAAGGTAAAACATTTAAATAAACAAAAAGTTACGTATGACTGTACTTTGTGTACCTACAAACTCACACGTTGACCCTGCCAGCCAAGTCTGCTTCTTTTACTAGTGTCACAGTGCTACCCCTTCACTTCTGAGCAGTGTTGCCACCATCAGGCCAGCTGTGCCCATGTGGATGGACGAGCTGATGCTGATTTTTTGCTGCTGCAGTTAAATTACATTTACGGGTCTTTTCCCTCCCCCATCCCATGACTGGACAGTGAAAAAAGAACACTGATGAGCTCATCTCTATGCCACTCTGCTTTCTACTCCTATAGGTATCTCCATTATAACAGATGAGCACTATAGCACAACTGATTAGCTAAATCTGAGCTCCAGGCAGACATTAAAAGACATAGATTATTGTTTATCTTTATTTATTAACAGATCATTACATGTTTTTTTTTTTTCTTTAACTCAAGCAGTGCAAGTACCTCAATTTGATTTTGTATCAACATTTTGAAATC
>NW_017306330.1:1320661-1336688 GCF_000935625.1 Nanorana parkeri | reverse complement strand
TATTATTGGTAGGGATGCACCGATACCACTTTTTTACGACCGAGTATGAGTACCAATACTTTTGATCAAGTACTCGCCCGATACCAATTACCGATACTTTTTCTTAAAAGGACAGGTCACATTTTTTCTAAAGCAATACAAACTAATGACTTAAGGTCAGTTTCTTAATATTATGATTCATTAGATGACAAGGGAGCATGACGCCGCCTTTCTGGCCAATCAGAATGCCGGTGCTGCGTCATTTATCGGCACCGATACCGATACTAGTATCGTTATCGGTGCATCCCTAATTATTAGTATTTAAACAAAATGTAATATAATTTGTAATCATTATTGTTTATATATTTTTAATTATTGTTAGTGGTATTTTTTTTATATCGGTTGAACTTGATGGACTTGTGTCTTTTCTCAACCTGACTATGTCATTTTGCCTGGGCTTACTCTTTAGTGACCTATTATTGAACACAGAGCTGCATGCATTTATGTCTCGGCCCGGAGTTCAGCTTTAACTTTCTTCCACCATTCCCTCTATTGTTAACAAATAAGCATACAAAGAAAGGGTCATAGCATTTTAGGAGGAAGCGAATCAATATTCAATTAGACGGCAACAAGGAAAAATCTTGAGAAGCAGTTCTGGAACTTTGCGAAACGCTTTGTCCGTAATGAATTGCGAGCTCGCTTCTTTAAAAAAACAAAACAAAAACACTTCCAAAACCAAAGTTTCCAGGATTAGAAGCCCCGCGTTCGCACTAAGCACTTGCCGTATAAAGCCGACGGTAAATGTGGTTTTTGTTAGATAGAACGGCGAACAGTCCGCAGCTCGCACAACAAATAATAATTACGGGGACGTTGGAGACCTTGACGGAACAATGAATTGGAGGGTGTTTGGCCCGGCGCCATCGCCAACGTACAATACCTAGAATTTGTCCGTTAATAAAACGTTTGTATTATTTTACAGGAAATCATACGGTATTTAACGTTGGATTATGAGTCTATTGGGCTCGCAAATGAAAATGTAATGAGTTTATTTGGCTGCCTGCTTTAAAAGGAACACACAAAAAAAAATATTGGTTTGTTTCCAAGTTTTATTGTTTTGTTATTAATGAAAAAAAAAAGACTTTTGCTTGTTGTGACAACAATGTTGATGCTTAATTCAGAAGCGGCATCCAAAATCTGTATGCAGTCACTGTGAAAACAGAAGATGGTCCTCGGTACAAATCGTGTCGATATGTCCCTCTTGGGACCCCCCCTGTAAGGGCAAAATGGCGGCTGCGCATACTAGCAAGCCAGATCTCCATGTGGCCGGAAAACGTCCCATTGTAAGCAGGCGCACCCAAACCGAAAGTGCGCGGAAACATTTGCATCGGCTGTCACACAGGAAGTGATGCTGCTATCTGGATTGAGCTCACCATATAAGAACGAGTCTGCCCTTGCTCCTTTGCTGATGGTCTTTTCAGCTTGTGTTCCTGTGTGCTTGTTCCCGTTTGATTCCTGTGACCGGCCTGACCCGGATTGTTTTGGACTTTGCTATTTGGATTGCTGCCTGCCCCTGACCTCGGCCTGTTTCTGGACTTTGCCTTTGCCTCCTGGTTTTTGTACTCTGCTGCCCGGCTGGCTCTGACCTCTGGCTTCCCTGAACTCGCTCCTGCCTCCTGTTCCTGTTTCCTACCATCTGCTCGGTGGACCTCTGGCTTGCGGACTACATGCCATTGTGATGTCTCCTGCACGGTGTCGGTTCCCATCAGTGGCACTCGTGCTCCTCACTGTCCGTCCGCTCCCTGCCCTCACCTATAGGGGCAGAGGGACATGAGTCGCAAGAGAAGCCTCCTCACCTTCCAGTCTCTTACCAGGTACGTGACACATCCCCAATTCAACAACAGTTGGCAATTCAATTAAAGGAGCCAGTCCGAAAATTCTCAGCTGAACAGTGACTCACTGTTTGGATATTCTGACAGCCGCACACCAGCTGCCTTCAAGATTAGGGATGAGTTCAGGTTTGGACTCGACCCATGCCAAGCACACTTACATCATCTGCGCTACAGGCAAACCCCACCCCACAGCTGCTTGTAAACAAAGGGGTGGGATGCTTGTGCTGATGTAATTTACCTAATATAGGCATGAAGCCATATAAGGTCAATGACATCACTGCATCCCGCCCCTTTGCTTATGTCAAGTTGAGGAGGGGGAATTCCTCACCCCCCTGTTCTGGAGGTGGAGGAGCTCAGGTCCATCCCTAGGCAGGATACAATGGACCAGCAGGGGGAGAATAAAAAAAAAATGATAAATGTATGACATGCCCAACTCTCCTCTCTGGAAATACTCTGCTCTGCTGGAGGACTCTACTTCTTGCTCTGTCTACCTCTCCTTTGCTAAAATGATTTGCTGAAGGACTCTACTCCTTTCTCTGTCCACCTCTTCTCTCCTAAAATACTAATACTACTGTAGGAATCAGTGCCTCCCTATAACTCCCCTCTCCTCAAATAATATGTGCTCCTGGAGGACTCTGCTCCTTCCTCTATTTACCTCTCCTCTCCTGAAATACTCTGCCCTGCTGGAGGACTCTGCTCCTCCAATTATTTAACTCTCCTCTTGTAAAATACTTCCCTCTGCTCCTTCCTCTATCTAACACGTCTTTTCTGAAATAGTCTTCATTGCTGGAGTACTCTGCTCCTTCCTATAACTCTCCCCTACTCAAATACTCGGCACTGCCTTGGGACTTTGCTCTTTCCACTTCTGTTTGTCCCTATCACTTACTTATTACTCGTCATTACTTCTGAAACATGGAGGAGACACAACAGTCCTCCTTTATGATCAGTAAAACAAAAGAACGCGGAGCACGTATATAAAGAATCGACAGACTAATTTATCCGTGAAAAAAAAAGAAGATATTTGTTGGAAATACACTAAAAAATATACACCTACCAGCACATGATCCTCTAGCGGGCCTCCTGCTGCGGCTGTTTTCCATTAAGCATCTATTAGATTCTTCAAAACGATCTTGTAAAATTTAAGTGGACTACAGAAATGTATTTTTCAATAAAGTCTTTATATCCCGCTGTGCTGTCCTTTGACTGCGCTCTATGTATAGAACGCGGGGCACCAGAAGAGAAAACTCCGCTTTGACGAGGCGGTAAGACATATACATCCTTAATATACATTAGCCTGGATTCTTTCCAAAGTCACACAAAGACAATGACTGCGTTAAGTAAGAGAAGGCGAGATACAGTTGGCAAGAATTAACGGTCACAGCGTGAAACTGATGTGGTGCGACTAAAAATATGCGGGAAATTATTATATTCTAAGATGATTTACTTAAATGAGAAGAACTACCTTCCAGTATCAGGCTACAGCGACTGCTACGAGAGGAAACATTGCGTGAGGACATCACGCAGGACTGCTTATGACCATTTACCGTGTGTGCCCAGGGCTAGACACCTACTCTCCCCCTCAGAGGATATTACTACATGTAACATGATGTAAGTGCAGGAGAGATAACTTAGGGTCCTTCAACCCTTACATAGGTCCTCTGTGCTGCTGGAGAACTCTTCTCCTTCCTCTAACTCTCCTCCCTTGAAATATTTAGCTCTGCTGGAGGATTATGATCCTTCCTATCTCTTCCATTAAAATACGCTACACTGCTGAAGAGATCTACTAGTGCTGATTTTACCTATGTACAGGGCAGTGGCGTCACAAGGGGCATGCGGCCCGCACCCAGGTGACACCATTGGAGGGGTGACACCAAAATGACTGACAGTCATTTTGGTGTTACCCCCTCTAAAAAGTCGGGCACTTGGTCATGGACCTAGAGCCTGACAGTGTCAGGAGAGAGGAGGGGACCCACAGGCATATCTCATCCCGCCAGGTGAACGCCCCCTCCTCCCTGCCGGCGTACATCACAAAGATGGCCGCCAGCAGGCGTCAATTAGATGGGCGCGCATGACACCTGGCCTCGGGACTGCAGAAGGCTTATACTGGATCAAATCCAAGTACTCGCACTCCTTGCATTAAAAAAAAAGAGAGAGAGAGAGAGAGAGAGTTCAGAATGGAGAAGGGTTAGAACATCCATCTGGTTGTTATTGCTTTCTTCCTGTCCTGAGGACACTTTTATCCCTCTGTGTCACTAGAACAGGAAGTGAGAAAAAAAAAAACCCTCAGTGGAGACAAAGAAGTCCCGGAGTTCCGACTCTTCCCCATGCTGCTGAATTGCACTTTAACATCACTTGCAGCAATTGAGCCAAGCCGTCCCTTTGATCTCCGCAGCCGGGTGAACATCGTCCTCCAAACAAATGATTTCCTAGGTGCTCCATCTCTGATTAAGGCTTCCTGTATCCCCAGAAGAAAAGCTGAAAGTTTGCAGGGAATCCGCATGTTAAATTCATCTCACCTCTTAGGACGAGGAACCAAAACCAAACAACAAACGCCCGGAGAAGATTTGCATATTGGCTGAGCAGGATTATTTCCTTTATCTTTTGTAGCCTGGGGTATAATATATTATAGTATAATATAAGGTAGGACTCCCGGGGCGAACCTCCCATTGTCTATATAATCCAACACCGGCGGCAGGAAGCTGGGGCATTAGTGGATGGCGGTGAAAGCCGGGCGAATAATCCCCGAGAAGTTTGCAGCTTTCTAAAGAGTGTGAAGCTTGTAAACAAAATGGAAGAAAAATGATTAAGCTGATATGTATAATCAATTCGACTCTCCGAGACGATTTTCTTGTGCTGACTGCAGAGGAGCAGAGACTGCTATAGCATATATATCTTCTTATATGGAAGTCTCACACTATCTCTTTATAGTCCTGTACTTCGGCATGTTATGATTTCCAGTTACACAAATTCCTCAAAATACCATACTTCCCTGAGTGAAAACTTCTGTACCGATAACGAGTATTTAGGTGAGTACTGGCCCAAATGCTCCAGATACTTATCCCGAAACTTCCGGTATCAGGAAGCCGGGCAGCGAGTCATTACACGCCGCCCGGGTTCCTGATTGGCTGGGGAGCCGGCTCCATGTTCCCTCATCACCAGTGAGCATGAAGCTGGCTTCCCTGCTAATCAGTTACAAAGTATCAAATACACTTATTACTGTAACATTTTTTACCAGCAACCCCCCCGGCTGGGATATCACCATTTCCTATCCCCTCTTATTAATTCCACCCTGTGCAGGCTTAAAAACATCCGTAGGACGGGAATTTAGCAGCGGACGCGGGGAATCAAAATGCTGAATTAGTGTTCTGTGCTATTTAACATGCTGATAGATGGAGAGCGTGAATTTAATATCTACAATTTGGAGGCTTAGAAATAACTTTACCGGCCACGGGAGAACAGCGTGAAAATGAGGAGGTTGAGATCAAATGCGGAGCCCCTGTGGGCACCAGAAGGTGTACGTGTTGAGAGGGGTTGGGGCGGAATATTTGGCTGTTAAAAATCACAGAAAAAAAAAAATAGAAACAACTTCTACCAAAAAGTGATGAGCTTGTCACAGGTGAAGTCTACTTTTTCTAGACCTTATAGACTCCAGCAGAGAGTTCACTCTTATAAAGTTCAGTTCCCTTTGGCTTTGTTGTGCACCCATTCCTTTAAATATGAAATGAAAGCTGATCTCCAGAACATGAAAACGTCCTTTAAATATATCCCTCTGTAGCCACAATGGATATAAATGAGCTTGTGTGCACCAAATGTCTTTGGAGACCCAGCTATTACCTTGTGAAAGCAGCAGTGACATCATTACTGTGCTGTACACAGGGCCGGATTTCCCACAAGGCCAACCAAGGCCCGGCCTTGGGGCAGCAGGGAGTAGAGGGGCAGCAGGGGTGTGGAATTCCTATCTCCCGATGCCCAGGACATGGAGTTCTGGGAGCCGGGTGGGTAGTTGTTTTTTATAGTTAGCCCTGCTTTGGGCAAGCCGAACCAAATGTACACCGGGAAAGCCGCCGCTTGTTTTATACAAGTGATCCCGGCGATGTCGCAGAGATCACTTATATGCAGCCTGCAGGTCTTCCACACTCCAAGGGGGTGGGAGGGTCGGTGAGTTTGCCGTTTAGGGGTGGGCGCATTGAGGAATCTGGCCTTGGGGCAGCAAAGAGAGTAAATCAGGCCCTGGCTGTACATAGACTGCACAGAGAGCAGAACAGCAGGAAGGGCCCCCATGTTACATTATAGTCAATTTCAATACATGGGAAACGGACTGGATACGATCTTAAAGCGTGAGTCATAATTGCATACTTCCAACAAACACAGACAGAACCCATAAAATAGAGACAGAAAAAGAGAAAAAGCAAAAGGAATGAAAAGGCAAGCAAAACACACATTAGATTTGTATTTTACAATGCAGCAAAATGAACTCATGAGCTACAAGTGCTGCACTTGATCCGTTAAAAAGGAACTTTACCCTTTTCCTTGAAATGGCAACAAAGGCACCTTTAGAAATGTTTAGTAATGACAATCTACAAACACATACTTCTAGATAATTGCCGGCTTTTTATTCTTTGCATGCCTTATGTTTCCCTCCCCAGTCTTCTCACAGTGGCTATTTTTACTAAGGACAGATTAATATATCTCCCTTTACTTCCTGAACTCTGGCACATGTGACCATGCACATCATCTCAGATGCCTTTCCCTGAGATCTCATGAGATTATAGATGAAATTTCCCAGCAATCCTCTGCTCACATAACCTTCCCAGGATGCATTGCTTGGGTACATTACATCACTAATGCCCAAGAGGACCAGAAAGTGGAAAAACAATCATTGTAATAAAAATAAAAATATGTTTGTTTAACTAATAAATGTAAAGATGGTTTAATATCAGCATTCAGATGTGATTTTTAGTGAAAGGGTGTAAAGTTCCCCCTTAAAACGAATAGCCCATTCACACCATCACATTTGAAAATTCCCCATGCATTTGCATGTAATTCTCATGATGCATTTTTGGCACATTGTGCGTTATGTAAATGTGTATTGCGTGCATTAAAAGGTGCCAAAAAAGCATAGCACACGAACGCATGTTAGTTTTCTAAATGGCATGAATGAGCTTTTGGTTAAAATGTTTCTTTTTGTAGCTTACAAATGTATTTTGTTACATTGTTAGGAATGAAGAACATTCCTTCATCTCATTCGATTCTCTGCATTCTTTCTCAGGTGATCAGGAAGCCGAATCTCTAATATTTTAGTCATCCTTAAAGGCAATACAGAGATTTTAACGCATCGGAGTTCTCCCTCCGTAATCATCCCACCGATGAGTACACGCTCGCCATTATCCGTTTATGTTTCAGCACATTTCATAATTGTGTAAAGGACTGAGTAACTACAGTGTCTCTGTAATGAGAGAGAAGAAACACAGCTGTGTAGGTAATGGACGGAACAAATATGAGGCGGCGAAGCTCAGTAGAAAGGTAAAAGTGCGCTCCACTCAAAACTTCAAACAAATTGTCATGGAGACGGCTCACCGGGGATGCTCTTCTTCATCTAGGTGGTAGTCAGCGCCAGGATTATGGGGCTGCAAATTTCAGGGTCAAGTATTCCCAACTCTGCCCAGGAGCCCAGGAGGCTGCAGACCCGCCTAGGGGCACATGGAAGAAGACTGCTCACTCTGTGACAATGGATACTAAGGGCCTTGTACACATAGGAGCAATGTATACAGCAAGGTTTGCAAAGATTTCTGAAAGGGAAACTTTATTTTTAGTGAGGTTGTCCTTTAATAAATCCCACCACTAAAATGTAGCCCACACAGGGTCATACTTTTTGATTCAATTATCAATTGTGGCCCCATTTATTCCTATGGATAAACCATACTCATGGGTGTCTCTATTGGTCCCTAGGAGTACAGCTTACCCACAGGAATGAATGCAGTTGTTCGTTAATAACTGTCTCTTCCCCCCCAAGTGTTACCTATAAGGGATCATACTTACCTTCCTCCCTGATTCAACAATCTGACACCTGCCTTGGCAGGCTCTTCTTCATATAAACCATATCCATGGGTGTCTCCAGTGGTCCCTTGGAGTACAGCTCACCCATAGGAATATTTAATGCAGTTGTCCTTTAATACATGACCTCCCTTCCCCCCGAGTATAGCCCATCGGGGATCATACTTACCTTCTTTCTTCCCTGACTTAGTGATTTTTCATCAACCATCGGTCTCACCAGGTTCCGCTTCATATAAACCATACAAATGGATGTCTCCATTGGTGCCTCAGAGTACAGCCTACCCACAGGAAAGAATGCAGTTGACCTTTAATAAATCCCCCTCTCAAGTATAGCCCATCTGGGATCATACTTACCTTCTTCCCTTAACAAACGATAGTTATTCAGCCATTGGTCCTGGCAGGCTCCTCTTCATACAATTTTAGCCCCTATTTTTCCTATGGATAAACTTTACTCATGGATGCCTCAATTGGTCCCTTGGAGTACAGCATACACATAGGAATGGACTTGTCCTTTAAAAATCCCCCCTACCCACCTGAGGGTAGCCCATCTGGGAGCATACCTACCTCCCTCCCCGATCTAACAATCTTTTATCTGCCATTAGTCCCGGCAGGCTGCTCTCTATATAAGTGCAGTCCCATTCATTTCTATGGACAAAATGGACTCATGGAGAACTTCAGTGGCCCCTCGGAGTATAGCTTATCCACATGAATTAATGCAGTTGTCTTTAATACATTTCCCCTCAAGTGTAGCCCATCTGGGATTATACTTGCCTTCCTCCCCGATTCAACAATCTTACATCTGCCATTGGTCCTGGAAGGCTCCTTTTTATACAAGTGCAACCCATTCATTCCTATTGATAAACTTTCCCCCACGATCCAACAATCTTTCATCCACCAATGACACCGGCAGGCTCCTCTATATACAATTGCTACCAAATTTATTCCCATGGACAAACCATATTCATGGATATCTTCAGTGGTCCTTTGGAGTACAGCTCACCCATAAGAATGAATGCAGTTGTCCTGGAATTTTACAACTTTTGAAATGGCATCAACGTGGTAAATCTTATGTAAGATTTAAGGGACTGGGTTCATATCCACTTTAGGAAATGTTTTCCAAGGCTGTGAAGCTTTGCAATCAACACTATGCAAGGAGATCAGGAAAGTCGCAGATATAGCCGCCAACAGGGAGGACATCCCTGTTACAAAGCTAAATCCTCCTCCGCCTCTAATCGCTATACTCGCCTGTGATTATCTTCGCGGATTCTCACAATGGTTAATATTTAAGCAATCATAAATGCTCCACTGCATACATCAAAACAGCCCCTCATCCTCTGCCAGGCTGGACGCGGGACGTGAATTCTAATAGAGCTTCGCTTTATTTAAACAAAATTAGGTTCCTTATTCGGTGCCAAGGTTTGTTTACAAATCATTGGTTTCTTCCATCATGCCACACATAGCAATGCAAAATCCAGAAAGATAATGCATTTTTAAGCATATGCAATTACCATAAAGACATTAGCACTCTTTGCGACTTGACAGACTTAATATTCAATGGATCACTGGGTAGCAATTTATCATGGAGTGATATCCTTGACTTCTTGGGGGCTCTTCCTAATGTTCCCGAATTCAGTCTTGCTTCACAAATAGAGCCAGACATGTGCCAGCCTTAAACAGGCCAGCTCAGGGGAACAATGCAGGGCCACTTAAAAATGTTCAAGTTAATCGCCGAACCGTAAAGCCCAAATGAACCTTCAATTTAAATCAGCTGAATACCTTCCAGGTGCATCAATGTAAAAAGTGTGTAAAGCCTAGAGTTGCAGAAAGCAGCCACAGCTTGAATAGAAAAGCCTGTCCCTGCCAGCATGTGAGGAAGCAGTGGTCTCTCTGTAGAGGAAGAGCTTTACTCTATTGGTGGAAGCAGTGGTTTCTCTGCAAAGGAGGAGCCTTGCTCTATGTGTGGAGGTAGTGGTCTTTCAGTCAGGGGTTGGGCCTGGCCCCTTAGTTCCAGTAATGGGAACTCTTAAGGCATCTGCATACCAAAACATTTTGGACAATTTCATGCTCCCAACTTTGTGGGAACAGTTTGGGGATGGCCCCTTCCTGTTCCAACATGACTACGAACCAGTGCACAAAGCAAGGTCCATAAAGACATGGATGGGGCAGTTTGGGGCGGAGAAACTTGACTGGCCTGCACAGAGTCCTGACCTCAACCCGATAGAACACCTTTGGGATGAATTAGAGCGGAGACTGCGAGCCCGGCCTTCTCCTCCAACATCAGTACCTGACCTCACAAATGGTCCAACACTCCCATAGACACACTCCTAAACCTTGTGGATGCCTTCCCAGAAGAGTTGAAGCTGTTATAGCGGCAAAGGGTGGGCCGACCCAATACTGAACCCTACGGACTAAGACTGGTATGCCATTAAAGTTCATTAAAGTGTGTGTGTTTTATTATTATTATTATATTATTTACTTATTTAATTTTTTCTTACTAAAATAACATGGAAACATTTAAAATAAGTGATTATCTTCCCTTAAAAATATCACTGCGATCTCAGCCACAGCGGCCCTGTGTAATGTGTCACTGGAGTATGAGTTATGGTAGGTGGGGGGAAAGTATTGTCCTTGCAGGGAACAAGACCCAGAGGGAAAAGGTGAAGGGCCACAAGCAGGAGATGGGGTTGTAAAACAAACAAGTTCAAGGTGTGTGACATATGATTTATGGTTATGAAGCAGAATAACAAACAATGATTTATAAGAATACGCTGAATAAAGTCAGCCAGGTATAAAAATGAAAACGGATATACAAAATAAAAACTCATAGAATTCCAACGTATGGCCCCAGGTGAGAGTCATCAAAATTCCAACCCTACGATAAGGGTTGGAGTTTTTTGGGTTGTGGGCTTGTAGAATAAAAGGACTTTGCTTTACAGCTGAATTCCAGACAAACATCTGAATTCACAGATAAAATACATATACAGGAGCTGTTTTGTCTGCCAAGGGATTTGCATTCACGTCCATCTAGTCCTGGGATGTACACAGCTCTGCTGTAGAGTACAGCCCTGTCTGGCAGGACAGGTGACCTTGTTTTTCTCTTCTGTAGTCCAGAGTTGGAGAGCTTTTTAATTCTTGTAGTTCTGTCTCCTAATATCCTGTATGGTTTTACTGCCTCATTGGGTCCCAAGCACTACTCCATAGAAGCCATGGTTTATTTAGTCCCTTCTGGTTATACTGTCTCATTGGGTCCCAAGCCTTACTACATAGATGTCATGATTCCTTTAGTCCCTTCTCACCATATCCTGGATGGTTATACTGTCTTGTTGGGTCCCAAGCCCTACCCTATAGGAGCCATGGTTTCCATACACTGCAATGATAATAGCCAAGAAACCTGAAACAGCTGTATGCATATTGGAATACATGGATCTATAGTATTATAGTCTATATTTGCTCTATACAGCAGATGTTCTGGATGTGCTTTTGGCTGATGGGGAATAAAATAATGATCTGCATGGCTCCACCCACTGTCCTAAATGAAGAATAGTCCTCTTTTTGGGGGGGATATGTGATGGAATGAGACATGTGACCTTCTGTTCTAAGAAGGCTTTACTGTTCTATGCAATTACCTGAATTTAACTAGTTATCATCCTCTTGTAATTCCCTGTATGGCAGAGCTCAGAATAAAAGAGGGAGGGGCACGACTGGGAGCCAATCAGGTGTGCTGCATGCATGTTGAAATGGGACATGCTGATAGGAGAAAAAAGCAGTGAGCAGAGGGATGACCTCTTCAGTCTGCTGCAGCTCTTCCACTGTGCATTTGGTGGGCTGGAGATGGACATCGCCGAGATCACTTGTATAGGAACGAGTGGCTTCCCTACTGCACATTTAGCCCTGTTTGCCCTAAGCAGGGTTAAATGTAGAAAACTACAAACCCGCGTCGGAACTGCATGTCCTGGGCGATAGCAATTCCACACCCCAGCCTCCCCCCTGCTCCCTGCCGCCCCATTGGCCACATAGGAAATCTGGTCCTGCCTGTATCTCCCGTGGTCAGATCAGCTGCCATGTGGTCAGATTGACAGCGGCTACCAGCCAATGCCTTGTTAACAAAACAGCAGCTGTTTGCTTTGTCCAATGGAACATCCTACTGGAATGCAGCACATGCAGTGGGGTATGTACTTCCCCACTGTGTGTAATGATATAAAGCAAAGGATGGACACCAGCACTCCAAAGCAAGTTCAATACGTGTTTATTAATGTACTGGTTGCAAGTAGAACGCCCTAAACAACATTTCGGGGGTTTCACAGGATCCCCTTCATCAGGCAAACAAGTGACTTGTTTGCCTGATGAAGGGGATCCTGTGTACTGAACTTGCTTTGGAGTGCCGGTGTCCACCCTTTACTTATATTTTGTCGGAAGCCACCCGCTGACACCTGTTGCACCCACCCTCCATTTTTGGAGCAGCAGCTCTGAGTGTGATGGGTACATGGACTGTATCCTGATGATATAAAGTGCCACCCCAATTTGCAAACAGACACGCCCCCCACTACGAGGAAGACTGACCATAAGTAAGTCTCATGTGGTCACATGACTGCAAAAATAAACCTCCATAAAAGGTAAGAAAAGGTTACATTTAAAAAAAGGAAAAGCAATAATGTTCTACAAATACTATTTGCTGAATTACTATGTGCTTGAGTTGACGCGCGTTCACATAAACTTTAATTAGCAGCGGCATCTGCGCCACCAACAACCTGGGCAGCCAACAGACCGTATGACAATGGAGCCCATTATTGTAGAGCAAGAGATGGTGCCAAGAATTCCAGACCAGTTCCAACCGATCCTCATCCACAAAGAGCTTTTAAGGAGCAAAATAATACAGAAACTCACACACATAAAACCCCCGGAAAAGTTTCTAGTCAATTGTTCCCCCCTGGTAAACAGGTATTGCAGCATAATAAGGAGCGCGGCGAGACCCTAACAGGCGCAGAGTAAGTAGGAACGGTCTTTTGTTGGTGTACACAACAAACCTTTTAGTAATTTACGGCATCGGTACACTAAAATTAGCCCTGCTGGAAGGAGAAATTTATTACAGCCTCCTACGTTAATTATAACAATCCGGTTTGTGATGCCTGTTAAAATGAAAAACATTATTTTATTCCGAGAAGAATGGAGTCAGCGTGGTGCGGGAAAATATACGTGCACTCCGCTTACCTAGAGACAGGTATTGTTCACGTATAGTACGGAGCGCAAGGTGCCACCGGGAGCAATACTCAAGGCCGCCTCTTCTGTTTTCCAGCTCACTAAATTAAAGGTATTCGAAGTTTCACATTCCCGTTCTTATTGTAATATATAATTGTATGATTGTATATAATATACCTTCCGATTAATTGTTAGAGAAGAGGCTAGGCTTGGTGCGAACCCAGTTCACCCAAGCAAACTCAAAACTTTGACTGCCATCCCGGACTGGACCCAGCACAAGGAGAGAGCAGCACAAACAGTCTTTACTACAGGAGGGAGCAGAGACCAGATCGGTCACCCTGAAGAAGCAGAGAGAGCAGCAGTGAGCGGTCTTTATCACAGGAGGGGGCGGAGACAAGACCAGTCACCCTGCAAAAGGAGAGAGAGAGCAGCAGTGAGCTGTCTTCATTACAGGAGGGGGCAAAGAGAATACAAGTCAATGTGCACAAGAGAGAACAGCAGTCAGCTGTCTTTATTACAGGAGGAGGTGGAGACAAGACCAGTCACCGTGCACACGTAAAGAGACTGGCAGTGACCGGTCTTTACTACAGGAGGAGGTGGAGACAAGACCAGTCACCCTGCACAAGGAGAGAGAGATCCTGCCAGTAACAGCACTTCCGATTGTAGGCTGACAAAGCTAAGCCACTGCCTTGCAATTAGCAGCAGTGTTGTCTACCTGCCATGCAAGCCCGTTGGGCTACCTATATCTGATAGGAAGCCCAAAGGCCAAATGAATTAGCGCACTACATTCCTGAGCACATTTTAAGCCCAATTAAGACCTAGCACATGGACCTCCATTGCACAGGATGACACCAAAGAGCTCCAATCGGTCAGCCAAGGAAACAGGCTTTGGGGGACCGGTCGAACAAAGAGAAGGAAGACTGCTGGATTGGGGAATATGGTAAGTGTATCACTTAATTCATCATTCCCTAGGCAAAAAGAGCAGTGAGCCCTTGCAGTGGGGAGGGATTTTTTTTTACCGTGTTTGTAAAGTGAGAAACAGCTTTTCTTTTTACTCCAACAACAAAAGGTCTGTATAAAGTCTGGTAGGTGCTGCTGCTAGGAGCTCAGTTCCTACTGGTATAGTAGGAACTACATCCCAGAGCTACATTTCACAAGAGCCCTTTCCTTAAACAGAGTGTATTGGCGGGCTCTTGGGAGTCAAGAAGCAGCATTGCTTTGCTGGGAAAGAAAATCAATGCACAGGATGAATATGGAGTGGGGAGAAAAGGGGGGGGTGATGAATAGGTGGAGCACTGTAGTCCAGCAGGGATAGGGATTTAAAAGCTCACTGGATTTTGGGCATATCAGATATATTTCTATACTTGCAGTGTTTTTATAGTAATAAAACAGGAAAAGTGGATGTATTGAAGAGATATAATGAATATGTTTTTATTTATTTCTTTCTACCTAGACATACACTTTAAGAATTGTGTATGTGTTGGTTTATTGAATATTCTTTGTTGGCTTGCGTTAGTTGAGCTCAAGGTACAGATGCATTAATGCAAACCTTTCTGCTTTCTACTCCCCCTTCATAAAAAAAAAAGAAAGAAGTTCTTTGGGGTTGTAGTTTAATGATTGTTGATCCAGTACATAACTATAGGGCGGGTTTTTATGTCTGCCTGGCTATCCACTTTCATATGTTCCTCCAACGCCGATAAATTAGTGGATATGTTCTGCTGTCGTGAATTGTTGCCTTCCTCTCTGCAACAGACTGTGCCAGCTGTACTTTCCTAATTTATTCCCTGGGGCCAATGAGTCCCAAAATAAGTGCACAGCCAGGCTGCCACCTCGCTAATCCAACAAAGTATATCAGAGTTTCGTGTCACGGAACATCTGGGTGCATCGTTCTCCGGAAATATTAACCTCGTAACAACCACTATAGGAGACCAGGTCCTGGCGAGGAGTTTCTGGACGCAACTTGACGTAGATCCGCTTAGTGTCATCGTCACCGTGAATAATATTAAAGTCAACTTGATAAATATAATCTTATATAAGCCTTAGCATGTAAATGTCATTAAAAACAAACTTTGTTTTAAATATTTTTAAGGGTCTCAGCAGGCTTTAATGCAGGTCAGAGGGGTTTTACAATCCCATACAAGTCTATGGAAATTCAGAATCCAATTGATGAAGGCCAACTGCGGGCCAGAAGGAGGACAACTTCAGGCCCGAAGGAGGACAACTTCAGGCCCGAAGGAGGACAACTTCAGGCCCGAAGGAGGACAACTTCAGGCCCGAAGGAGGACAACTTCAGGCCCGAAGGAGGACAACTTCAGGTCCGAAGGAGGACAACTTCAGGTCCGAAGGAGGACAACTTCAGGTCCGAAGGAGGACAACTTCAGGTCAGAAGCTTTCATTCAAATAACCACTGATGATCCTGCCATGAAGGTTCATGTTTAGGCACTTCCTGTTATGAGAAGACAACTCTCTATCTCTGTCTCCCAACTGTGCTACTGAGTTGTCATCCTGTCACATGCATTTAATGGAGAACTAAAAGGTGACCTTTTTTTTTTGTGCTTTTCTTTCACTGTCTGGGTGGTTAGGAGAAGACACCACTGTATTCCTTAAAATGTACTTAAACCCAAAACCTTTTTTCCCCCAGTATGTTTAACATCATGATTCACTGTTACACCGTTACAGTTTTCTAAAGCAACTGATTTTTTGGCGAATCTGTTGTGAAATTTCTTACCAGGGGAGTTATGATTGACTTACACTTGCAAAGTTAATCCCTTAAGGTGTGCATAGCATTTTGTTAACACATCCACAATGGATGAAAATCAGACATTGTGTTGTATTAAAGAAACCACAAGGGATAAAAACATGTACATGACTCCTATTTTAGCAATGCAGAGCACCACAACCAGGTCTGA
>NW_017306330.1:1310149-1320640 GCF_000935625.1 Nanorana parkeri | reverse complement strand
TAACAGCCTCAGGCCATTGTGTTGCGCTTGTGCTGCAGTGCATTGGGCTCCACTATACAATGCATGGGATGATATTCACAATGTCGCTGCAATTAGCAGTACAAAGGGCAGTTGCTTTGCCATGTGTTCTAGAAATGCCAATTTAAGCATGCATTGCCGCACGTGTGAATGGGCCCTTAGGGTTGACAAACACGTTAACTATAAATAGTGTCACCCACCTGGCTGACCAGTGTGGCCGAGCTGTATAAATCTCAGGACTGGATGGACAGAAATACAAATCCTTTGGCAGGTAAAACGGCTCCCATGTATGTATTCCATCTGTGCATTCAGCTGTTTGGCCTCAGCTTGAATTGAACCTTTTAGGCTAGGTTCACACCTAGACGATTCACATGGCGAGCTGTTTACGCGTGTTTTCGATCGTGCGACTGTTCATTGTAAACCACGCGATTGTCGCGCATTTTTCAATGCATAGAGATGTCTTTGGGACCCAAACCGCACGACAACCGCCCGACAATAGCTCCTGCTATTTAGGTCGCGGGACAAACCGCAAAGGTGTGAGCAGCCTCCAGTGACTTCAATGCACATCTGTGTTTTGCGCGATATCGCTCGACTCAAATCGCGTGATACACCGCCTAGGTGTGCACCAGCTCTTCCGGGCATGGGTGAAGCACAGGTTCTCTTTATAAGGCCTGCAAATCTCCCGCCGCAAGTATGCAGTGGCTGATGATCTGCTCTCTGCACCTATATAGAGAAGGTAATAAAAATACAAAAGTAGCAGCGCGACACACGAGATCAGCATTTGCCTTGTTTCCGTAAAATAGAATTTGCAACAACGCAGCTTGACTTGGGAGACCTTGTTTGATGCCGACATAGGTGAAGCGCCTGTCAGCTTTAAGCGTAAGTGTCATCTTCTATTCTGCTTTGTTTTGTAACGAGCTGGCTTCAGGGCCGCAAACAGCAGAAAGTTTATGATGACCTTCTTGACGAGCGGATCTGTCACCGCGAAAACTGTGCTAGCGAGAGCCTGCCGATGCCCTTCAAGTGTCCAAAACTGTATGGCGTAAGCGACGGGGGAGCGGCTGGCCGCATGGAAACACATTTTCTGTTTTCCCTATGAGGAAATGTAATGGGGTCATTAAAACTGACAGCCGGCTGTTGTGGATACTTATAAACAAGAGAATGGATCAGGCTCAGCTAAAATAACTGCAGACGTTTTCTCACCTGCGCTGAGCCGGGCGCCTTCGCCAAATGAAATTATATCCCTCGAAGGATACCTGTCACGAGGACAACGCTTGGGCTTTCATAATCTGACCTTGTACTGGAAATGTTACTTGCTTGGCTGTCCCCCGCCTTGGATACTAGCTGGATCACTGATCGAGAGCAATCATGCGCCAAGAGAAGCCAGGCATTAAAGACAATGGAGCAATTTGTATTTTTCAGAAGCAGATTGGCAATGGCAGCCCCCCATACCTCTTCCATGACAGGTTCCCTTTAAAGCAGAGTACACACATAAAGAAACAACCTTACAATAAAACTATATTGCTCACTCCTTTTTTTTTTTATAATACTTTTAAAATGCATTTGCCCTTGTTGCTATACACAGGCATACCATACAACTTTGTAAACCTCTGCTGTTCCCTTCCTTATGCTTTCAGAGCTGTTATAATAGGCCCAGGGCAATGTACAGATTGCTTTGTCTACACTAAGCAAGTCTGCACTGATCAACAGTACAGTGTACATATTAGTTGTTAGGAATAATTACTTCAGTACCGGCAGCAGTAAATGATAAGCTTTTTTTTTTCTTTTTTGCACTGCACTTATGTAATCATTGGAGTTAAAGATCACAAACTGCTGGAAGGAAACAGCACCTGCAGATATGTAGATAGGCTCTGCATTGTCCATGGAAAGTTGACTGCACTTCTATGTACACACACATCACATAAGGTGAAGTTCCTGCTGGAAGTGGATGGCTTCCCATAATTATCACCCACAAAGAGGGACCCTCAAGATGATCATATGGTCCTCCATTTGCTATAAGCATGGGTACCATACAACTTTGTAAACCTCTGCTGTTCCCTTCCTTATGCTTTCAGAGCTGGTATAATAGGCCCAGGATAATGTACAGATTGCTTTTTCTACACTAAGCATGTCTGCAGTCTGCACTGATCAACAGTGCAATGTATGCTCCTTGAGGGCAGGGACTGATGTGAATGTGCAACTATGTAAAGCGCTGCATAATTTTTTTTCTTCAGAACTGAGAAAAATAAAGCTTCTTTTTTTTTTGCACTGCACTTATGTAACCATTGGAGTTAAAGATCACAAACTGCTGGAAGAAAGCAACACCTGCAGATGTTATACATAAAACTATATTGTTCACTCCTTTTTTTTTTTAAATAATACTTTTAAAACACATTTGCCCTTTTTGCTATACACAGGGATACCATACAACTTTGTTCCTTCCTTATTCTTTCAGAGCTGTTATAATAGTCCAAGGGCAATGTACAGAATGCTTTGTCTACACTAAGCAAGTCTGCAGTCTGCACTGATCAACAGTACAGTGTACATATTAGTTGTTAGGATTAATGACTTCAGTACTGAGAACGGTGAATGATGAGCATTTTTTTGCGCTGCACTTATGTATTTATTGCAGTTAAAGATCACAAACTGCTGGAAGAAAGCAGCACCTGCAGATGTTTAGCTGAGGTCTGCACTGTCCATGGAAAGTTGACCGCACGTCTATGTACACACACACATTACACATCGAGGAGAAGTTCCTGCTGAAAGTGGATGGTTTTCCATAACTATCACCTACAAGCCCACAAGGAGAGACCTCCAAGGTGACCAGACGGTCCTCCTGAGGAAATACTGAGCAACATATATGCTGGTCCAGAGGAAAATATAAAACAAGCCAACAGTCTCTTCTCACTATTAGACAGCTTTGCACTGGAAACACATAATTTGGTCTAGAAATATACGGATCTGTTAGTTTTAAAACTAGAACTAGGCATTTACCTACCAACAACAACAGACTGCAAACTGCCATCTAGCTGGAAGATCCTGAACTTGTATGGGTGATTGAGAGGCCACAGCAGGGAGATGGAACCAGGTGGCAGAGACCGATATAGATGAGAGATGTGGAAAAGCTTTGAGACACGGAGAAAGGAAGGGAAGAGAGATACATGAGAGATGACGGGGAAGAGGGAGAGACAAGAGCAATGAGGGAAATTGAGAGAGACATGATAAATAAAAGAAAGAGTGAGACACATGAGTGATGATGCGGGGGAGAGATGATAGGAGGGAGAGACATGGATAGATGGGAAACACAAGACAGAGAGGGATGGAGGAGGGGAGATAAAGGAGCAAGAATGAGATTGTACAGAAAATGTGAAGGGTGACAAGAGATAGAGAGAGATGTGACCAACAGAGGAATGGAGAAGAGGGAGGGGAGTGAGAGAAGGAAGGCATGAAAGATGGGACACAGAGGGATGGGGGAAAGTGACAGTTGGGACACAGAGGGATGGATGAGGGTTAGAGCTGGAAAAAAGACAGATGGGTGAAAGTTATAGCTGAGACACATAGGGATGGGTGAGAGTAAAAGCTGGCAAACAAAGGGATTGGGTGAAAGTGAGTGACAGTTGGTTGAAAGTGACAGGTGGGACACAAAGAGATGGGCGAGGGTGAGAATTGGGACACAGAGAGATGGGCGAGGGTGAGAGTTGGGACACAGATGGATGGGTGAGAGTTGGGACACAGAGAGATGGGCGAGGGTGAGAGTTGGGACACAGAGGGATGGGTGAGGGTGAGAGTTGGGACACAGAGAGATGGGCGAGGGTGAGAGTTGGGACACAGATGGATGGGTGAGAGTTGGGACACAGAGGGAAGGGTGAGGGTGAGAGTTGGGACACAGAGGGATAGCTGAGAATGAGAACTGGGACACATAGGGATGGGTGAGAGTGAAAGCTGGCAAACAAAGGGATTGGGTGAAAGTGAGTGACAGTTGGTTGAAAGTGACAGGTGGGACACAAAGAGATGGGCGAGGGTGAGAATTGGGACACAGAGAGATGGGCGAGGGTGAGAGTTGGGACACAGATGGATGGGTGAGAGTTGGGACACAGAGAGATGGGCGAGGGTGAGAGTTGGGACACAGAGGGATGGGTGAGGGTGAGAGTTGGGACACAGAGAGATGGGCGAGGGTGAGAGTTGGGACACAGATGGATGGGTGAGAGTTGGGACACAGAGGGAAGGGTGAGGGTGAGAGTTGGGACACAGAGGGATAGCTGAGAATGAGAACTGGGACACATAGGGATGGGTGAGAGTGAAAGCTGGCAAACAAAGGGATTGGGTGAAAGTGAGTGACAGTTGGTTGAAAGTGACAGGTGGGACACAAAGAGATGGGCGAGGGTGAGAGTTGGGACACAGAGGGATAGCTGAGAATGAGAACTGGGACACAGAGGGATAGCTGAGAATGAGAACTGGGACACAGAGGGATAGCTGAGAATGAGAACTGGGACACAGAGGGATAGCTGAGAATGAGAACTGGGACACAGAGGGATAGCTGAGAATGAGAACTGGGACACAGAGGGATAGCTGAGAATGAGAACTGGGACACAGAGGGATAGCTGAGAATGAGAACTGGGACACAGAGGGATAGCTGAGAATGAGAACTGGGACACAGAGGGATAGCTGAGAATGAGAACTGGGACACAGAGGGATAGCTGAGAATGAGAACTGGGACACAGAGGGATTGGTGAGAGTTGGGACAGAGTGATGGGTGAGGGTGAGAGTTGAGACACAGATGGATAGGTGAAAGTGACAGCTAGGACACAGAGGGATTGGTGAAAAGTTGAGACATAGAGGAATGGGTGAGGGTAAGAGTTGGGAAGTGTAAAAGACACAGGTGGAAGTAGAAGAGAAGGAGAGAGGAACAGACCACGGCCTCCATTTTACTGACATTACAGTCTTAGCTCCTGTGAAGCAGAGTTGAGCAGCTTTGTGTATTCCGGAGAGCTCTGCTGAAAATTAAGGTCTCAAAACATTGGCAGAGATAGGCCTCCCAAACATCTCCATTTTCCCTGAAACCTGTTATCAAGCAGCCTGACATGAAAAAAGTATTGTCAAAGAACCAAATCTAAGATTGTGAGGAGTCGCCGCAGTAATGGAAGTGCGCCGTACATGGCTTTAGATGAGGTTTTTTTTTTCCGGCTCCTGATGGTCCATGCAAATGTTTACTATTATGCTCTAATGGCGGATACTTCGCTGTCAGGAAATATATTTCCCACAAGATTACTATGTGTCTGTACACTCAACACGGCATTTGATTTAAAACAAGAAAAAAAAAATACCCCTAATCTCTTCCTTCTAAAACAACTATCACAAGACGGTGGAGGCTCCCCACAGATTGCTGTGATTTCATCTGAAGTCTGGCAGATGCTGCAGAGCGTTCCTCCGAGTTTACCGCCAGTAACACATGTCAGGTAGTTGGGGGGCTAGCGCTGGATTTCGTGTTTGACAAGCAGATAACATCTAGAAACTTCAGGAGAGGGGGCGGCTTTAGAAATAATTAAATGGGTTAACTCTTACAATGTAAGGTGCAGCGAGAAGAACATAAATATAATAATAATAATAAAATTCAGTAATGATACCACACCTAAGAATTTATCACCACTAGGTTATACTTTAGGTATTCGTTACTTTCTTTCCTGATTTAGAGATATGGCAAACACAAATTTGTTCCACGTGCAGCTCCTATATGTTCTTTTTCAACATCCCACAATATACTGCAGCCAATATACTGCAGCCAACAGGTCGCAGAGGTGTTGGCACTGCATTATGATATGCAACCCGGTTGGAGGGTTATAATAACGGAGCACCAACCTTACGGAAAGTCACTGTTTGCATACAGCCCCACCCCATTAGACCTGTCAGTAGGGCCGTCTTTAACACAGGCCAAAAGGGGCAGCTGCCCCGGGCCCAGTCAATGGAGTGGGGCCGATAGTAGCTGCCCCTTGACCGCATGACATCACACACGGGGTCACGTCTCCCTATGACGTCTTCTCCTATCTGCTCTGCAGGAGTAAGACGTAGTGCAAAAGCAGCTTATGTCACATCACACACATCAATCAGAAGAGAGAGACGTGACATCCAGGCTGACCTACAGCTGCACCACCAGGGCAGAGGCAGGTGAGCTGGGCTAGGCTGTTGCATTGTGTGTTTTTGAGATGTTGGGGTGGAGAGCAACATTTTTGCCCAGGGTCCAATCAATATTAAAGAGAGCCCTGCCCGCTAGCATGCAGTTTATAGAAAAATAGGTGCAGCAACCATTCTCATATACAGTCATGGCCAAAAATATTGGCACCCCTGCATCTCTGTCAGCTAATGCTCCACTTTGTGCAGAAAATTGTTGAGGCATTATCATGTTTATTTCTTTTATTTGTATTGGTATGCCACAAAATTACAGCTTTTTGGTAAAGCCCATCATAAAGTCCCTATAGTCATTGGCGTCACAAGTGGGGTCTGGTGAAGCTCTGCCATTAGGTGGTAGTGTGCACTATGTTTAATGCTTGGAGAATGTAATGTTCTTTCTTGGAACTGCATGCAGTGCCGGATTTTCCCACAAGGCCAACCAAGGCCCAGCCTTGGGGCAGCAGGTAGTAGAGGGGCAGCAGGTGTGTGGAGATCCTATCTCCCGACGCCCCAGGTGGGTAGTTGTTTTCTACATTTAGTCCTGCTTTGGGCAAGCTGAGCTAAATGTACAGCTGCTTGTTTTGTACAAGTGATGTTGGCAATGTCGCCGATATCACTTGTATGCAGCCTGCAGGTCTGCCATTCTCCCTTGAAGGGGGCGGGGGGGTTGGCGAGTAGGGGGGGGGTGGCTTTTAGGAACCTGGCCTTTGGGCAGCAGAGTGAGTAAATCCGGCCCTGACTGCATGGTCATGATGCCATTTCTTCTGTTTTCCATTTAAAGAAGGGTTCAGCCATGTCTCCAGCACCATCTTGACTGCTAAGAATCATATCTGCAGCAGCTTTCCATGAAAACCAGAGCACAATCCAATCAGGAATCCTACTGGCGCCACCTTTCACCTCCTACGACCCAGTGATGTCTTTCCCAGAGCGTTTTAAAGCCCCTTCAATAGCTGAAGACCACAGCCTGGTCTACCTGGATCCGAGGCGATGCTTAGCAGGACTATCAGTAGCGAGAGACCCGCGACTCATTTTCGCCTGCGCTGCGAGCAGACCACTCACCGCGTCGCAGTTAATGTTCCGTACACGGCTAAACCAGGTTAATCTGCGCTTGATTTGTCGGAAGACGTGAGCACGTACAAGGCCTTAGTGGGAAAGCAATCTCGCGGCTACCTTAATCCTGAATCCCTTTTTTAATCCGAAAGTAAAAAAATAAATAAAATTCCTTGCAAAGCGGCTAAGATTAACTGTATCTGACTGCCTCCCTCACATAAATAACCAAAGTCTGCTGCCTTAATTACGCCGATGCTTTTGCTTTTCAATTCCTGTTATGGCTTTAATTTTGCAGTGTCATTCATAATTACACTTCTGAGGAAGTCTCTTTTTTTTTTTTTTTCCTTCTTAATTTTCTGTGTTGACACACTTTTTTTTTTTCCTTTTTATTTTGTCTCAGACTATCGGGTCTTTTAATAACAGAAATGTCAAAAAACATTTGCTTGCAAAGGGAAAATCATCAATGGGCTCCATCAGAGATCAAGAAGGTGGCATGATGACAAGTGCGACACGCACGGCTACGGCGATTTAGGATACAGGCGCTTAGCCAATGCGCATTGGAGGGAGAAGAATTTGTAAGAGCCTGTCCGAGCCCAGGAGCTGACACACTAATAAGCTACACTCATCAGCCACCTACAGTGTCTTGCAAAAGTATTCACACCCCCCTTGGCATTTTTCCTATTTTGTTGCACTACCATCTGGAATTAAAATAGATTTTTATTTGGATTCCATGTAATGGACATAGACAAAATAGTCCAAAATGGTGAAGCGAAATCAAATGAATAAAAAAAAAACTTTAGGAAATAAAAATCAGAAAAGTGGTGCGTGCATATGTATTCACCCCCTTTCTTATGAAGCCCCTACTTAAGATCTGATGCAACCAAGTACCTTCAGAAGTCACAAAAGTAGTAAAATAAAGAACACCCGTGTGCAGAGTCTGCAACACCACTGAGCAAGGGGCACCACCAAATAAGCGGCACCATGAAGACCAAGGAGCTCTCCAAACCGCTCAGGGACAAAGTTGTGGAGAAGTACAGATCAGGGTTGGGTTATAAAAAAAAATATCCGAAACTTCGAACATCCATCCCACAGAGCACCAATAAATACATTATTAAAAAGAATATGGCACCACCACAAACCAAGTATTACATGCTAAATGCCAACTATCAGTAGAAGGGGCTCATACATCAACAGTAGACTGGACTAAAAGGGAAAAAATACTGATACATACAAATATATTAATAACAATAAAAAAATTATAATAATAAAATTTTCATACGTAGGCGCACCCGACGCGTGTTTACGTGGCGACGTGAGTGCTCATGGGGTTGGGGGACTTTTACATTTTTTTAATTATTATTATTATTATTAGAACACACAATAGTAACACACACGTCTTTTTTGATCAACTATTATAGAAAAAGGTGCATTAGAGTAGCTAATGTATGTAAATTGAATTAAATAAAAATGGGATAATGATAATTTAGAATAAAATAAGAAAAAAATTAAGAACTTCTACAGTATTTCTACAAAACACCTTGTACTGAAGACCATGTCCGATCATAACACAGCAAATTATGAAAAATACAGTCCACAGGGGCTGAAGGCCATAAGAGGCTCCTCTCCTTTCAGCTAAGAACAGGAAAATCAGGCTACAATGAACCTTAGATCACCAAAACAGGACGGCTGAACTATTACAGGGCAGGAGGCAGAGCTTGAACATATAATGAACAGCTGCCCCCATATACAAATGTAATTAAAATGATTTACAGAAACAAGGTTTTCTAAATCATTGCACTTGCTGATCAGATTACCTGCAACCTAACTACATTTACATGTATGTGCTATATGGATTATAAGGCTATAGTTGTAGGCGCACAAGACATCTAGAAAGTATATGTCTGTAAAGGTTCATATTGATCCAGGTGATAAAAATAATTGAGTTTTATTAATGATTAAATTTGATTAATGATTAAATTAAAATATGAGGGCTTATATGCTAATGTCTGTGAAGGTTCTCATTCATCCAGGTCATTGTATATCTGTAAAGAATAAGTCAAGGCAACTGGACTTGCAGTATTTTTCTTGAAAAAGAAAAATACCGCAAGTCCAGTTGCCTTGACTTATTCTTTGCAGATATACTTACATGCTAATGTTAGGTCCTTTCCATAATAATAGGTTTGCTTGCTAGAATGACTTTGCATAAATATGTCCATAGAACATGTTGTTGTTCTCTGCTTGGAATGTCTTGTTGCTCCATGTGTAGGCAAGTTACTGCCCGCATTCTCCACCAACTCTCTACCAGTGGTTGGTAACAAAATTAGGACTTGTTCTTTGATGTTGAAGATGTTTGCTGCTTATTCAAACATCTAATGGGTATCAAGAACATGCTCTACCATTAATATCCACACGGATAACTCAGCTATCTTAATACAATCAGCCTCTAGGCAAAATACTACATAGAATGGAAGCAGGAATCCCTTTCTTACCTTGCAGAGGAAGCTGATATTAAAGCCAAGTGACTGAGCATTTCTTGAGCCCGAGTTCATGAAATTGCCCACCAGCAGCACCAGCTCTAACATCCGCTTGAAGTTTTCGCTCTTCTTCAGCTCCTCGCAGGCCAGCGTCACACCGATAATATCCGGCCTTATGTTGCTTATGTGTTCGTCAAAGGTCAGCTTGAAGAGGATGCCATTGAGCCGAGGCCGCAGCATTTTCACTGTGCTCATCTAAAAGAGTGCGACAAGAAAGAAATTTGTCTAACAAAGCACGACAAACTTTGAGTTTAAAAAAAATTGACACTACAATAGGCAGACCAATGATTATTACAAGTGGCGTCAAAGCCTATTCCTACCAAACACTAAGACAGCAGGATGGGTGGACCACTGACCTCAAAGCACCCACAAAAAAAACGAGAAGAAAAAAATCCCCCAATAATAATATTTTTTTAAAAAATCAGCAAAGAGGTTGATTGCCCAAAGAGCTAGCAATCAGAATTTAAGTACAGTTTTCTAACTGACCCTTCTCTGTCCCTATGCAGTTTGTCAATTTTCCCTATAGCAGCCTCCAATTCACAGACACTGTGACTACTCTGTGACTCCTCCTTTTTATAGTGTGTGTCTGTGTGTGTGTGGGGGGGGTTAATTCAAATGGCCACTTATTGACCCTTTAATGCCTGCTGGCTATAGTTTAAGGGCTTTGCAGTGCAAAATGCTCCTGGGTAAAACTGCACATACATCTTCTGCGGCCATGACTCTC
>NW_017306330.1:1308718-1309455 GCF_000935625.1 Nanorana parkeri | reverse complement strand
TTTTTATACATGTATACTATGTAAAAGTGTTACACTTATAGGTATTTATTAACTCTCACAGAGATCAAAGTACTCCACCTGACAATGCCATCAACTGCTTTTCTCTCCGACAGGATGATGCCATCTATGGTCTGGCATCATCCAGGCTCACCATCTACTTCCAGGCAGGGCTGGATTTCCTCTCTGTGCTGCCCCAAGACCAGGTTCCTCAATGTGCCCCCCCTCTCCACCCCCCATGGAGAATGGCAGACCTGCAGGCTGCATACTAGTGATCTCGGCAACATCACCAAGATCACTTGAACAAAACAAGCAGTGGCTCCCCCACTGTACATTTACCTCTGCTTGCCCAAAGCAGGGCTCAATGTAGAAAACAACTACCCACCTGGCGCCTGGAACTGTATGTCCTGGGCATCGCGAAATAGGAATTCCACACCCCTGCTCCCCCTCTACCCCCTGTTGCCCCGAGGCAGAGCCTTGGTTGGCCTTGTGGGAAATCCAGGACTGAGATGCCGGCTCAGAGATGACACAATCATGTAAATTATGATACCTGTGCAGTTCTTGGTTGTATTTAGAAATGTCTTGATAAAGATCAGCCCCCCTGAAGTGTCTCACCATGTGACTTGCTACAAACATACAACATACAGTGTGACCATCGGTGGGAGAGGAGACCTTGTCATTGTGCTACGGTATGGAAGAACAGTAACATTCTCTAATGTTGGACAAGGGCCATAAGTATG
>NW_017306330.1:1300028-1308359 GCF_000935625.1 Nanorana parkeri | reverse complement strand
TGTGACAGTAAAGCAATTAAAGCCCCCCCCCCCCCCCCGCCATTCCAATCTTCATAACAAAGACAATTTTTCTAGTGACAAATACTAATTACTTGTATTGTACTTCCAGGTTCCATGGCAGCTGCATAGTCTTTCTCGAGCTAGAGTTACACCCTCATGATGTCCATAAATGTATCAATCTGATCGTTCAATCCAGCAGACCTTCTGGACCTTTTCAAATATTGATTGTTGTCCCTTTAAGTTTAATCACTTTTAGCTAATTTTTTTAGGAATAAATTACAAATTAAAATGATGGGAAGGTTTAGGAAGGTAGAATGGCTTTAAAAGCTGGTCATGGGGTGTACAGAGCTTTTATTATTCAATCTGAAGACTAAATTAAAAGGTGGTATTTATAATATGCATACAGTATAATTATCATCAACACATGAATAAAAGTATCATTTTTTTTTTTGCATATAAAAAGAGTTTTTTTGAATATACGTGAATTTTCTTAGTTAAAATCATACATGGAAGACCCATTGCACTGTCATGGTCACATGCCATCCATTGTACTGTACATTCTGTTGCATACAGTCATTTTATTCTAATGCATCTCTTGGAACAAAGTCTACTTTTTCAAGGATGGACATGCAGTTAGTTGTATTTGTTTCCTTTTACAAGATCGTAATCTTGTAAAAATAAACAAATGTATCAAACAAACATGATATGTTTATATAGAGAACAATCATATATTGTGTGTTATTAAAGGAGACCTATGAGGTGTGTGATTTACACTCATCCTCATAGTTAGAGCCGACCTGTGACAATGAAACTGTCACACATCGGCTCTATTGATCGGGAATTCAGCGAACACATACCGTCGCTCGCTCACTTCCCGATCATCTCCCTGCAGAGAGCGGTCGCTGTCAGTCACCGTTCCCCGCAGGGATTCCCCCCCTCCCCGCTCCGATCCTCCAGCCCTGACTGGAGGAACGGACAGGGAGAGGGCAAGCACAACTGGCTCTGACTCTAGATAGCAAACAAAAGGGTAGTGTTCTCTGGAGATCCGAATCCACTCAGTATATCCCTTTATATTGAGTTATAAGTCAAGCTTATCTACACGGTCTTGTAACCAAAGCAATAAATGTAGATAGGCAAAGCCCGCTGTCAATCAGCCAGCTGGGTGGATCTGAACAGTATTGTCGGGAATAGCCCGCTATATAATGAGCTTTGGATCACGGGAGGTGGTTAGTATATGTCCTCCCGTGACCCTAAAGAGAACTATGGGATAAAAAAGGTTACCCCATAGTTGTCTTTTAAACCTGCAAACACCAAAGTGCGATGGATCAATAGGAAATACCTATCTGACAATGTAGCAAAATACCGGTGTACAGAACCAATTACCGTACATTTATGGCCAGGACCTGAGTATAAGGCACCACACCCCTGAAAATAGTAGTCACAAAGGCAAAGAAAAGGTGTACAGGACCATCGATCGTTTTGGAAATAGCCATTTGATTTTCTTTTTCTTAGCCAAAAAAGTTGTTGACATTGCAAGTGGTCTGAATGATATAGCCCAATCTACGGTTATTGATCCAATGTTTCTCACAAGCGATTAATCAAACGACTGGATCGAACAATCGATTACATTAAAATGTGATGTCCAAGTAAAAGAAAATAAGAATACTGCTGATCCAAAAAAAAGACAACAGAATGTTGGGGATGTCAGTTTATCCTCACAGCTGGGAGGGGGGATGGGGTTTGATGGACGGACGGACTATAACTTTTTAACTTCAGTGTAAACCCAATCATCAATAGAGAATATAAGCTTTGAAAAGTTAAAAGTTAAAGAACTCCCAAAATCATTCTCAGTTTCTCAATCATTTTATATCTGCAACTTGCAATAGAAATAATCCCTGGAGATCCGGCCATATAGGTGCTTGTTCAGGTAATTCTTGTTACAGATGGCAAAAAATGGCACTGAATCCCAGAGCACAGTAGCAACTCCCCCCACCCTTCCCCATGAAAAACCAATATATAATAGGGATAATTGGGGCTTTTCAGGGCGCCACAGCAAACTTAAAATCTTTCTATAAAAACAATATTGTTTTTTTTTAAATAAATAAAAAAAAAACCCACACATGAAAAGCATGAATACTAAATTCTGTATACTTCATTAACGTATGCACTTGTCTTCATCATACAAAGAGCCTCTCGGCGTTAATTTACAAACGGATTTGTCATATCATAGATTAACTGTATATGCGTAATTAACAGATCACAAACATATGTGGAGTTGCCCAGTCTTCTGCGCGTTCTGCTTTATCGGGAAGAGGAGATAACCTACAACGCCCATAGATTAGTGCAACAGTAAACATATGTACACAATTTCATAACGCATTTAGTGCCATATATCAGCAACTGATTTAATCAACTTACTCTAGACAATTAAGTCAACATACGCCTATGGGCCACTCCACATATGCCTGGGATCTGTTAATTATGAAAAATGCAGCAAAGGGTTGGGGGGAAAACAAAGTGGAAGGATGTTTAAAAATGGCAACCGTTTCTGATATACAGTGCTTTGGCAAATTAAATCAGGGGTTATCTACTTAAACAATAGATAGATAGATACACACAGTATCTCACAGAAGTACACCCCTCACATTTTTGTGAGAATGTGAGAAGTGAAAATGTCCAAATTGGGCCCAAAGTGTCAATATTTTGTGTGGCCACCATTATATTCCAGCACTGCCTTAACCCTCTTGGGCATGGAGTTCACCAGAGCTTCACAGGTTGCCACTGGAGTCCTCCTCCATGGCGACATCACAAAGCTGGCAGATGTTAGAGACCTTGGGCTCCTACACCTTCCATTTGAGGATGCCCCACAGATGCTCAATAGGGTTAGGTCTGGAGACATGCTTGGCCAGTCCATCACCTTTACCCTCAGCTTCTATTATATATATATATATATATATATATATATATATATATATTATATATATATATCCAGCTGGTCTTCCTTGGTTGTCAATCTATATTTCTGATCTTTGCAGACTCTCCATAATTAAAATGACATTTTATAATGTGGGAACATAATTAATAAGAAGTTTGCTATCCGAGTTAATTAGTTGCCGGCTTAGACAACGCAATTCTTTCTCTGAGGATGCGTAGCACCCAAGAGTGACCCTTTAGTACGTTCAATGACTACACCCCCGTAAAACTGAAGCAGGCGCCGCACTGGATCTGATGCGCTGGTTTAAATTAATGGAAGCTATGGAGGTGCGCGCAGCGTGAGGTGTGAATGTAGCATATATTTTTGTACCTGTCTAAAATAGACCAGGCAGGTGATTGCACCAGGAAGGTGTGAAAAAAACAGGCACACATCTTTCACCTTCTGGGTGTTAACTTCATTACTGGTGTGCAGCTCTTTTGTGGCTTCTTCCAAAAATAAGGAAACTTAGAATACTTGAAAACAAATAATAAAAATAAATCAATAAATTAGCGGTTTAATAAATGTACGTATTGGTCATACACGTGCACATTATGTGCGGGAAAGGTTGGACTGCCAATACCTTTTGCCTAATGAATAGGTAGAAAAGTGTTATCTATCAGTCAGTATTAGTCTAAAAACTAGGCCAGAGAAAGGCAGAAGAAAACCTTATAAAGTATGGTCCAATAAGTTTAAAGCTGGACTCCAGCCTTCCATTCAGTCTTGCAAAGTTGTACTGGCTCCTCTCCTGGACTGGAATTGCATCTTCTGATTTCACTGCACACGGTGAGCTTCTCACAATGTGCATTAGAAGCTGCAGCAAGCTAGATAGAGTGCACCTCATTTGCTGGCTGGAGGACATCCAGCATGATCTAGCCAGTATCTCCCCAGACTGACTGTCTCTGGCCCGCCCCTTTCATTCATTGTATTTAATGTCTTTCAATCATGGAGGCTCAGCATCAGATGTGAGTGTTTCCAAGGGCAGTCTGCAAGCAAATGCAAAAAACCCCACTCCTCCAGACTGACACCCACCCATCACATGTGGGCATTATGTTCTGTTTTCAGGATGCTATGTACAGCACCCTGCCGGCCCCTCCCACCAGCCATGATCTGCATGTATTGCAAGAAGCAGCACAGAGACCCAGAGATGAGTTCACTTGGACTAAATGAAGGTAGGCAATGAAAATAGAAAGGTTGTATTTAATATTTCACTAGCATGTTGACTAAGCAAAGAAAATGTAAGCAGAAGAAGCATTACAATGGAATTATGGGAAAAAGAAAAAACTACATATGTGATGAAGGGTGTCTGTGGCATTAACACAAAAAAAGTAGTTTTTTTCTGAATGCCCCTTTTTCTTTCCCCATTACCTAGTTTTAGTACCTCTCATTAGACCCTTAATTCTGGGGAGGCCAGGCTGTCCAGCAGAAGTGGCAATTGCAGTTACAGGAAGTCCAAGTTTAGGCTGCTAAATGGTCAGAGCAGTTGTCAAGCAACCAGCACAGGACATTGACTACAGCAGACTGGATGAAAGAACAGTTGCCTGTAGTTCACAGAGCAGGTCAACAGCACTCCTGTAGCATTGGGAGTTGGTGAGATAGCATTGTCATCCTAGCAAACAGTAGTGTCCCCAGACTTTTCACCATTGGAGGCTGGGGGGGTTGCATGTTACAGCGTCCCTTCCATCTCACTGACGTAACTGGTTGCCACCAGTTGGGCGAGATACCAGCCAGAGCATCACAGGTTAAGAGCACTTAGCAACCTGGGAAGCTCTGGCTGGGAAGGGGGTAGCAGGTGTGACCCAAAGAGATGTTACCTGATGCTGGGGGGGTGCATGTTACCTGTGGCTCCAGCTCTGTCCGGCATCCCACCCAGCTCACTGACCTCACTGGTTGCCAGGAGTTGGGTGAGATGCCAGCAAGAGCGTCCCAGGTTGCCAAGTGCTTTTAGCAAACTGGGACACACTGGAAGCCAACAGAATGGCAGGTGTGACCCATGTGACCCAAAGAGATGCCACCTGAGGCAACTGCCTAATTATAGGGACAGCCCTGCTAGCAAAGGAAGGCCTCCAAATCAACAGGTATATATTAAAAATAAACCTTGCACAACTACAGTAACAAGGCAAAAAGGACATTTTTACACAGTCACCTTCTTCCTCTGATTGTTCCTCCGATGTTCACTTTCTTGAAAGATTCTTCACATCTGATCTAATACAAGAAACGGCAGTGACACTGGGGTCAACGGAAGGAACACCACCACTGGGGGATGACTTCCCTGAAGTGCTGAGTTTGAGGATTTTTAGTTGTCCCTAAACTCTTGGAGATAACAAAGAGCACAGCAGTGGCGAGTAGGAAGTGGGAGTATGAACCTTTTTTTTTTTTTTTTACTGGTCTGTTTCAATTTTTTTTTAATTTTTTTTTTACCCCAGCGACAGAGTGGCCTAAACAGAGAGACAGGAATTTCCTTTCTCGTCTTCCACCACTTGGGAAGTGGAGACTGGCTTCACTTCCCAAGCCCTCATATTAGACATTTAATGTGATGGGCAACCATGCTGACCAATAAGAAGACTCGGAAGGTGGGAGGCACCAGATTCAAGGATCACCTTTGGGGAAACATTACAGACCTGCATATGATTTCAGATGCCTAAGGGCTCATTGACATTGAATGCACTGCGGTAATGTGTAGCCTATTGTGCGCTGCAATGTGTATGCATCTTGACACTCATTTGGAAGGCTTCACAACACACATATACAATGCCCCCTGTGATGCCAAATTAAAATGGCTGCTTTAATGTAGTTTACCTCAATAAAAACAAAATTGTGTAGCATCCATTACCACAGTGCACTATGGGGTGAATGGTGCCTAAATTTCCACTGATTTACTTTGCTCATTCCAAGTCTCCTATTAGATTCAGATCTATCTGTCTAGCAACTTTTGTTCCCTTTATGTTTTACTCCCTACGGTCACTCCAATCACCTCGTCCACTCCCCCGTGTCCAGTGTTTCCTTTGTCTAGACATTTTATGCTCATTTCACAGCCCTTCACTCCAAATATGTTATTCCTGTGTCTAATCACTCCTGCCCTATCTCTATATTCCATGCTCTTCTATCACCCCAATTATTCATTTCACAACCCTGTGTTTAGTGGGTTCCCTCACATGCTACGTCCTAACCCTTCCATGTAGAAGCCTGATTTGTAGCCTTGAAGCCTTCGGAAAGCCTTGGCCTGGATGCTGCCAAAATGAAGAGACACAAGGCTCCTGATGGAATAATGGAACACAAATACCTTTAAAGGGTTATTAAGCCCTCACATATTTTTGCATATATCTATCTATGGCTAGCAAGTAGTAGATATATGCAAAACAATAAAAAAAAAACTAGGGTTGCACAGATACCAAGTACAGTACTCGGTACAAGTACGAGTACATGTACCGATACTTTTGAGCTCCAGGACTAAACTAGAGAAAAATTAAAAAATTAGGATGCAGCTATGATTTGTAAGGAGCACACAGAGCTCCTGGGATTTGTACATCTCTGTTTTAATGTATGATTTTGTTTTTATAAATATAAATAAAGTGATGCACTGATACCAGTTTTGCGAGTACGAGTACTGGTACTTGCCGAGTACTTACAAGTACAAGTACTGATACATTTTTGTTTATTGTCATGTGACAATTTTTCTAAAACAATACAGACTAATGATTTCAGGACAGCGGTGGAGCGCCAGAGCCAGGTCCCAGCTGCAACCCTGGTAGTTCTCATGAAAATGCCAAGTATCTGCACTGGTACTCGAAAAGTATCTGTGCATCCCTAAAAAAACCCTTTCAAAGGGTTAATCTTACCTGTGTCTTCGCAGCGCGCTCCTGTCCGAACATCTGAAAATTTATCGGGCGGCCGCAAAGGATCTTGGGGCGGGCGCATGCACAGTTCAGATGTTCGGCCGGGAGACAAGGAGAGACACAAGGTAAGTCTATGGAGCAGCGTGCACCCGCAAAGACTCTATGTGACATGAGAGAAGAGGAGGACAGAGGAGTCAGCGCTGGATCGGAGACCCACACCAGCGCTGGAGGGACAGCTAAAAACGACGGGAAGGAAGAAAATTGGATTAAGAGACATCATTTAAGGTAAGTCCCTACAGCAGTATTGGGAAGAGGGGGGAGTTTGACTTTAATGTCACTTTAAGATTGCAATATTATACTCTTTCCCATAAATGATTGCTACTCAGGCAAACATACCTTGACCATGTTCCCATTTAGATGTTCTGCCCTTCAATTATTGCTATTATTCCGATCCATTATTGCTTGTAATTCAGATCATCTGAAAACACACACCTTGACTCCATACAACTTGGCTTTCATTTAGATGCTCTGCGCTTCAATTATTGCTTCATTCAGATCTCAGACTTTTAATTCTTTTCAGGGTTACATGTACGGTTGTCAGGCAAGGTTTAATAAGTGATTCATTTTCACTTTTTTATTTTATTTTGGTACAGTCTTTAAACTATGTACATCTTGCAGAGTATGTCATGTGGGTTAATTTCATAGAAATGGAGATATCATGATCTGAGTATAATGCATTGTAATTTTTTACTGATGATTAATGTAAATCGATGTGATAATCAATGTATAATTTATAATTATTTGCTATTATATTTCCTGTTTTTTTATAATAATTATTTGTATTTCTTTTAATTCTTATTTGAATTTTTTTAACAGTATGTGAACAGTCTTTAGATAAGATATTGATTATATTTACGGCTTTATTTATCTTACTATCTGCCACTCTGACTGCCTTTAGGTGATCTCTGAAGACTCATCTCTTCAAGGAAGTCTATCCCACCTCAACCTAACCACTGAACCATCACTTTCTCACACAGCTACCACCTCTTGTATCACTTGGCCCTTCTTTTTGGAATGTAAGCTCCTGCAGGCAGGGCCCTCCTTACCATCTCTAAGACAAACTACCAGTTGGCGCTGAAATAATTGAGCAATACAATCCTGAGAAGAGTTCTAGCCCTTATGACCATCCAAAATTCAAATAAATAGATACTTATCAAATGATAATGATCGCTTGTGGCTGTTTACAGGGTTTTTATGGCAATCAAAAACAGGTCCAAGGGGTAAGTGTTTGACACTTTGGATAAAGTTGGGACGGAGTAGAACCCCTGTCAGGTTTGTATTACTGTTTGTGTCACTGTTAGTAAGAATCACTGTTTCTTTTTTCCTGGTGACCATTGTCACTAGGACTAACAGCAATGCGAAAATAAAAATTTGAGTTGTCATTTGTGATGACAATGAGGTCAGATGAACCTCAAATTGAGTGGGCAGGGGGGAGGAGTTGTAATGAACACAGTGTCACCCTCT
>NW_017306330.1:1298487-1299920 GCF_000935625.1 Nanorana parkeri | reverse complement strand
TGACAAAGTTAGCCAGATCCCTGTACAATCTCCTTTACATTTATCAAAACTACATAATATGAGGATCTACCCAATCAATTTGTATCCCATCAGGCAGGCCCTTGCACTACATACTTGTTAGTAGACCTACAATCAGATTGTAATGCGTGTCATGAGCTTAAGACATGAAAAAGAGAGCTAGATGGAATGCAGAGGTGTCAAACTCTCCACTAGCAAAATACATCTAATTAAAGGAGAACTACTTCTCCTTAGGGTAAAGAGAGGACACAAACTAGCGTCCTCACGTCACCCTAAGCTCAATATACCACGAGCTACAGCTTGCGGTGTACTGAGACGCCGCAGCTGAAGCAGATCCCGACAATTATGCCGGGATCCGCTCAGCTGCCTGAGTGACAGCTGGCTCTGCCTATCTAGAGGCAGAGCCAGCTGTGCCCGCCCCCTCCCCCGTCCAATCCGCTAGTCAGCGCTGGCGGATCACAGCGGGGAGGGGGGAATCCAGCCCCTCCCCTGTCACGGCAGAGAGCTGTGACAGGATCGAGAGGTGAGCGAACGCCGGTATGTGTTCGCTCACCTCCCGATCTACTGAGCCGACCTGTGACGGTCTCATTGTCACAGGTCGGCTAGAACTATGAGGTGAGTGAAAAGCACTCACCTCATAGTTCTCCTTTAAGCCTCATCATCATATGACCAGGTTCTAAACAAGCTGCAGAACAACTCAAGAATAAGCATGTGAGTTTGTGTTGTTTTGACCTAAATTTGAACTACCGGAGCCAAACGCTATACATAATCCATAATTCCTGCTGTAATGGAGATAACCTCATAAAAAGTGGTTATACTAATGTATGGGAAGATGTCAATCAGTTAGACATCACACATGCCTATGCTACAAGGTTTAGCAGGGTAAACACAACAGTCCTCCTAAGTGAGATGCACATTACATCCATAGTTGGGCTCTAACGAATTGTAATTTCACTTTGATCAATAATATGTTGGTTGTCAGATTGTAGAACTTTGTCAAATGGAAATACAGACCTGTTTAAAAAAATCGGCATTAAGGGTGTGTCTGCCGGACCATAATGTTATCAGTATATGCCTTTTGCACATCCCTTTAATTGGCTGTGTTGATTCTGTAAATGACTTCTTCAGGGACCATAAAAAGATGGCTGCGTTTACAGCTCTGCACTCTCAATCACCATTGAAAAGTCTAAAGGTGATTTTTTTGTGTGCCAGTGATTCTGGTACATCAGACTAAACTTATTCTGCAAGCAGATTGGATTCTGCACAGTGTATTGGACATGATGGCTGGACTGGAGGATCCTTAGACCACTGCAGTAGAGGGGGAGTGAGACTCAAATGACTGGTCTAAGAGCAAGCTGGCCCCCAGGACCGAATTTACTCTCCCTGCTGCGCCAAGGCCAGGTTCCGCAATGCAC
>NW_017306330.1:1293174-1298456 GCF_000935625.1 Nanorana parkeri | reverse complement strand
TTACTTTATTTTTTAATTTAATTATTATTACTTATAATGTTTTACTTATTTTCGTATTTTTATTAAATTTTTTGATCAATTTTGTTTCACTTACCTTTATTGCTATCACACAGGATCTAACAAGCCCCATGTGTGATAGCAATTTTGGCAACATCGCCAAGATCACTTGTAAAAAGACAAGCTGCTTCTCCGTTCTACATTTAGCCCTGCTTGTGCAAAGCAGGGCTAAATGTAGAAAACAAATTACCACCCGGTGCCCGGAACTCCATGTTCCGGGCGTCGGGTGACTTCAAACCTGTGCCGCCCCTCTGCTCTGTGCCGCCCCACGAGGCCGGGCCTTGGTGGCCTTGTCGGGAATCCGGCCCTGGTAGCCCCACTGCAAGGGTTCATAAAAGTTTTTGCATGGAGTTCTTCTTTAAAGATGCCAAATACTAGACATGTCATGATATCTGTAATTCGGAATTTGGATACATCCGAATGTCCGAATTTCCCAAAATTCGTCCGAATTTCGATTCGGAACGAAACGAATTGCACATGTCTACCAAATGCCCAACAATAAGAAAACGATCAAAGACCAGATTTGGCGGATCACATTTTCTAACAGTTCTCTTATCTTCCGAGATGTTTATTTTTCATTCCTGGAAAGCGAAACAGTAAAATGATAACAGTTATGTTATGTGTCATGTTTAGTTTTAAATGTGCTTAGTAGAGTCTTTGTCTTCTTACAACAGTTTTGCCATGGCAATCAAAGATATGTTACACTTACAGTGGATTCTATTGTTACTGTGTAGCTCATAAACAGTAAACCAGCAAAACAGCATCTTTGCAAAATACGGAAAACACTTAACCGTTACGGCGAGACGATCAGCGTTCTTTTCTTTTCCAAATTCCTCCGCAGCTGCGCTCTTCAGTCCTGAATGGCAATTTTCCTTATTAGCACTCCATTCATGTCAATGGCCATTAACGGGCAGCAGCGTCCACAGCACAGAGAGCTATATCTATACCGCGATTTGACGGCAATGTGTTAATTGTGACAGTCAGCCGTTGTGTATAGCCAAGTTGCATTGCGGCTGTAATCTAATATTCTAATGAGTGTCAGCTTGGCTATCTTTAAGTGGCACCATTTATGAATGAACTTTAGGTTCAGGGGAAACACGAGTTCTACCTAAAGTTAGCCTATCCGCAGTTCAATGACTGGGCAATCTAAATGGCCAGATTGGCCAGTTCACCGGCGCATTCGAAACCTCTGGCTGATACAGCTAAAGTCTGTCATTTAGTACTGGTATCACTAACAAGCCAGTAGCCATCCCAGGTGACATCATTGACCAAACAAGACCATATTTGGTCAATAACGTCACCCAAGATTCCTGGCACTGTGGGAAAAGATTTGTGAGTTGGCAGATCAGCAGGCCATCATGGTTGCTCATATTGATGCAGGATATGGTGAGAAGGAACTAAAGGAATCATGGTTACTACGGAGTAAGACTTGGAGCTCAATGAGACAGTATAACCATAGAGGATATGGTGAGAAGAAACTAAAGCAATCATGGCTTCTATATAGTAGGGGTTGGAACCCAATGAAACAGTATAACCTTACAGGATATGGTGAGAAGAGACTAAAGGAATAATGGCTTCTATGGAGTAGGGCTTGGAACCCAACAAGACATTATAACCATAAGAGAATATAGTGAGAAGGAACTAAAGCAATCAAGGCTTCTATATAGTAGGGCTTGGAACCCAATGAAACAGTATAACTATACAGGATATCCTGAGAAGTGACTAAAGGAATAATGGCTTCTATGGAGTAGGGCTTGGAACCCAACAAGACATTATAACCATACAGGATAAAGTGAGAAGGAACTAAATAAATCATGGCTTCTATGGAGTAGGGCTTGGAACCCAATGAAACAGTATAACCATACAGGATATGGTGAGAAGGAACTAAAGGAATCAAAAAACCCTCAAAATGAATCAGTACATAGCGCAGAAAAGCCTTCTTTAGCATATACTTTAAATTCATGTTCTTAGTCCATATGGTCACATATTAGTTGCTTGTGATAAATCTTTTTTTTTTTTCATCTATTATATTATTGACAAAAGCAATCCAGTTGAAGACATACCAGCGAGATATCAGTTTTGGGACTCTCTGATCCTCTCACGCATCGGCTATACAATTCCACCGGAGATCTTTGCAAACAACCTGCCATGTCTCCCTCCTCTGAATAAATAAGGTTATTTTTTCCCCCTTTCGGAATGAATTCCCCGCTCTGTTTTCCTCTGGCTAGTCTCTGATAAATAATATTACCAAAAGGCAGCGGGCCAGTTTTTCTCGCGCGGCAATGTAAGTAGTTACTATAATGGGAAAATCAATACGCAATTGAAATGTCTTTCTTTTTATGCCGGTTGACAGATGACAAATCATGCCTGAATTATTGCTTTTTTTTCTCTCTTTTGGTACATACCACAACTCCAAATTGCTCCGGCTCACAGAGGTCCTCATAGTCGCTCTTCAGCTGCGACAGCGAGGTCAGCTCCTTCTGCTCGGGGAGGTTCTTGATAAGATTCTGAAAAGCAAAACAAAAAACTTTTTTTATGTTAAGATAGCAATGAGAAACACAAAACATAGAAGAGTGATGGCAATACAGACCAAGTATTTGTTTATTTTTTTTAACCTTTATTTCAGGAGTATAGATCTAGGTTTGTCCAAAACATATTTCAATTCACCTTTTGTTGACTCACTCAATCACTACCTCTCCTGGAAGTCTGTTCCAAGCATCAACTATTCTTTCCCTTCTTTCCTGAAGACTGTACATATTAACTTCCTGCTGCCTTACCTAATATGATTTTTTTCCCTCAGATCATTTGTTGTTGCCCGTCTTGACTGTGTTACTAATATCTTTTTGGAAGTGATGTTTCCAGAACTGGACACAGTATTGTAAAGGAGATCTAACTAAACATCTATATATAGGAATCAGGACCTCCTTCCTCCTGTTGGAGATCCCTCTAGTGATAACTAAAGATCTATATAGAGCAATCAGGATCTTCTTCCTCCTCTTGGAGATCCCTCTAGTGATAACTAAAGATCTATATAGAGGAATCAGGACCTTCTTCCTCCTGCTCGGGATCCCTCTAGGGATGAAGAGCTATATAGAGGAATCAGGATCCCCTTCTTCCTGCTGGTGATCCCTCTAGGGATGAATAAAGATCTATACAGAGGAATCAGGACCTCTTTCCTCCTGCTGAGGATCCATCTAGTGATCCATCTAGTTCCAGAATTTTACTTGGTTTCCCAACTGCTAGGCCACACTGTTTGCACATGTTACAATCAATTGTAACATTGATTTGTATTTTGTGCTAAGATTTGGTGAGGTTTTTTTTTTTTTTATTAGGCCACCTACAGCAGAGCAATCACAACTAAAAAGATAAGCGTGGAAAAAGTTGTGAAAGGCTGTGGTCTTTTGCTTAATCTGGTTGCAAGGGATTATAGGTATTGTATAAAAAGAATGCATTGAAAAGAAACTCAATCTGTTTTTATTTTAGGATGAAATTAGGCAGGGTTTGAGCACTGTCAGGTCTATACCTGCCATTCCTGGCAGTACTATAATGAGCAGGGCTCTGATTAGATTTGAACTCCCCTCTATGGGTTGCGTTTTCCATATATTCCTAGAGAGAATCCATTAGGGGGTTTGTGACATCATAGAACAGGATCCCAATGCTATTTCAGGCTTTGCTTGGACCAGCTGCTTAAGCATGATGTGTAAACTCACTGTTACAGATAACCCATTATTCAATGAGTTTGCATACATTGTTTCTATGCTTCCCCCTGATGAAGGGGGGCAGAGCTTAGACCTCAAAACACATTGGTTTTTGTAAACAATTAGTCTTTGGAAGAAACATATCTGGACTTGGATATTATGGAGTGACGCTCCAATAGTAGACTCACTCATCCTCATAACAACCCATGGTGATTGTGGAAATCCCTTGCTGTGTAAAAGTTGCCAATCCAATATCTAGATTCTCCATAGTCATACTGCCATTGGTTGACAACAATGCAATATTAGTACTTAACCAAATTGTAGTGTTCCAGTGCTTTTAACCCTCTATAAAATACCCAATGCTATCTTAGACAGTTATGCTAAGGGGAATGCAGTCTATTTGCAATAGAGCATATTACTTCCACTCTGTGGATTACTACAAAACCAATTAACATAAGTTAGTGGACTTCTATCTACTCTTTAGGTGCTCACTAGGAAAAAACACAGACCAAACTCGGTTCGATAGTTTTGCAATTTAACCTTAATAAAGCTGAATATTTTATGGAGAGAGGGCAATCTCCTGATATGCTGATCGTCAGCGCTAAAGGTGCATTAAGGAACTCTTACAGGAACACAAACCATTAAAAATCTGGCAATTATTTTATACCGTTCCTAAAAAATTTTTTTTCCTTAAATGTTAATTGCGATCTTAAAGGTTAGTTAAGTGAAGCCGATGATCCAGGTTGGCCTTTCTCTTCCTGCCAAATGATAACCTTTCTTTTTATGTTCACAAACTGGGGGATATTAACCCTGACAAGGCAGAAAAGCCAATGACAAAGCAGTATTAAAGGATTCCATAGGTCCCAACTAGTTTTGGTAAGAGAATTTTTTTTAAAAAGAGAAAGATATGCGAACTATAAACATTTTTGGGATACTAAGTCATTATTAGGGCACCGCTGTGTGAATGAGACCGCAAAGTGTCAGATATAGTAGATGCTGACCTTGGAGTAATGTGATACAATGTGTAAAAAGTGCAAAACAAAAAAGAAACGCATGTATATAACATGCACCTTAGTGTAAAAGTAATTGCTACAAAATATCCATAATGAAAAATCAAATGCACTAAATATTAACTGTGAATCAATGTGATGCAATGTGCAAAGAATACCGACAAGAAAAACGCATGTGTGTAACTTGCACTCCAGTGAAAATAATAAATGGTTAAAAAATGTCCATGATCCTGGATCTTCAATAGTCCATTAAGTAAATAGAAGATAAAACATTGGATGTAGAATAAACTTAGTCTCCTGTGACCATCAACAAAGAAATCTTCTGGAATGCACCTCACCTTTAGCAGAGACCCACCAGGGTCTGTATGCGCTGTTCCTCTAATTCAAAACAGGTAGAGGAAGCACCTGATGCCGAATACCTCCGAGTGATTACCTCCTCTCAGGTACAGACTCTCTTGCAGTCTCAGGAGTTGGAAACAGACAGTGGAAACTCGTAGTGCAGATGGTTTTAAAAGGA
>NW_017306330.1:1275240-1293160 GCF_000935625.1 Nanorana parkeri | reverse complement strand
ACCTACTAAGACTTACCCTGAAAATAAGACCTAATACTATTTTTGGGAATTGCTAAAAGACCTAGAAAATAAGACCTAGTTGTGACCATTCCCAGGGACGGTGGTGGCATAAGGGGGAACTTAATGAGCCCCAGGAGAGAATCAGCGGTGCCAACGAAACCATCGCTAGAGGAAGCGAGGAGGCACCGGAGGGAGCAGATCCGCATAAGCCGATGCTTCCTCTATAGCGCCGACTCCTGTCACAGGCGGAATGATACCAAATGCACTCCGCCTGTGAGGAATCGATAGTGAAAGAGCGCCTTGCTCATTCTGGCCAGCGATTGGTTAGCAAATTGCTCTTGGAAAGGTATGGCGCCCCTGATCACCATATTTTTGTACATGAATACATGTAGACGTTTCTACATGAATAAATGTAAATTGTTGTACATGGTATCCCAGTAACCAACCCACAACTGGCTGGTGAGGATCAGCTAAAAGGGAAGAGGTAGGTCTCAGCTGAAATGATGATGGGGGTGCCTGTTTTTAATTCATGTGCTGTATAGAAGTAATTGTATGGCTCCTGAATTTGGCATTTCATTTTAGTTTGATAATAAGGGTGCACTTACACTTTTTTTTCTTATATATTTTTATTTTTTTAGTATTTTATTCTTTGCAGCATGCCTATTAAGAAAAACAAAGCACATTTTTTTATGTCCCCATTTAACCTCTGCTCGAGGGACATAGCCTTATAAACACGGACAGATAACTCCCAACTTCAAGAGCAGAGTTCTGCTCAAATCTCAGTAATTCCTTTCCTCTAGAACAAGCTCGGAAACAATGTCGGGAACAAAAGTTGCAGACAGTGTCTGTGCATTATCATACGACGCACATTGCTCGGCGTTCACCCGGGACGCCAAGCCGCCTTGTTGAAGAGTTTGAACTGCTGCATCAGACTGATAAGATGTCAAAAGTTAAAATTATTCCGCGTGTGTTGTGTGCCCCGGTCCCAAGGCTCCCCCTACAAAGAGGACACGTCGTTCTCATGCACAAATGCTAACCGAGCTCATGCTATCGGCCTCCATATCTAATGCTCTGATTGTTTGTGCCGACACCTTTGCCTCGATAGGGACGGTCTCAGCCGACCTTGTTTACTGTTGTATCTCCGAAATTCCTTAAAAAGGCATTTTCAATTGTAAAATTAGCCTTTAGGACATGCACCCCGACGTGTTCAACACTGCAGAGATGGCACAATGTTTCCAAAACAAAACGGCCACATTAAAGGCTTCAGATGACAGGATTCATTAAAGGCAAATTCCACCTTTTGCAAATATTAATAAATGTACACACATTGTAAAAAAAAAAAAAAAAGCATTTATGATTTTTTCATAATGGAGCCTGCAAAACATTGCAACCAAAATCAGTGGATCGTGTGTGCAATGCTCTGGCTCCTTCAGACTGCAGGACCGTGTTTCATGTTACCAGTGGCGTCACAAGAGAAGTGCGGGGGTGGTGGCCTGCCCCAGGGTGACACCATTGCAGGGGTGACACCAAAATGACTGTCATTTTGGTGTCACCCCCTCTAAAAAGTCGGGCGCTCGGTCATGGCCCGAAAGCCACACAGTGTCAGGAGAGAGGAGGGGACCTGGCGGCATACATCATCCCGCTGGTTGAATGTCCCCTCCTCTCCCTGCCAGTGTCCATCACCAAGATGGCCACTGGCAGGCAACATTTAGATGGCTGCGCACACGCGATGATGACACAGCGGGGTGTCACCCAGTCTAGAGAATGGATGACACCAAGCCTCGGGACGCCCCTGCATGTTACTACCTAATAATGAGTGTAACATGACACATGAACTAAACGGTGGAATTGGTCTTTTAAATGTTCCTAAACTCAAGAACAAAAATGCACAGGCAAAGAGTACACTGAGTTACAAGCTCAATGGATTTCTGGCAGGATCAACAGGTAACTTTGTGCAGTTATTGAAAATAATTGAAGGCCCCATTCACACTGAATTCATTAGCATCCAATTTTTAACAGATGCCAACAGACGGTAACCCAAAAAATGTATGGGAGTGAATGGGACCAGTTCACACTGCTGCATTGCGTTGTGTTGCTTTGCAATATACAAAAAAAAATTAAATAGGAGTGTGCTTTTTTTTTGTTTCAGCACAACATAACGCAATATGTTAAAATGTATGCAAATGCAATGCAATGCAATGGAACAGAATACAAGTAAAGAAAAAAATGCACATAAGTATGTACACTCAGGACATGTTAATTAAAATAAAGATTGCCCCCCAAAAAAATTCAACGCAAAGGAACGGAAAGCAACAGAACTCCATGAAGGCTGAAATTGCAAGTCAATGGACGTTCGTTGACTTACGTTTTGGATCGATTTTGCTGTGAACGGGTCTTAAAACTATCCATGAAGTCAAAAAAACATGCACCAATTTCATACTTAACATTTCAGCCCCCGGTCCCCTGGACACAGTTAACCCCACCCAAATCCTGTCAACTTACTAAAGTGGCCCGTACAAACCCCACCTCTAATTATGTGGAGACCTCCCCATCAGTGCATTGAAGGCCCTATTGAGTTACTAGAACACAACATCATCAGGGCTGAGGTCTAAGATGCAGGACTTTCCTGGCAAATCCATGTGATTTAATGCTGTGTCTGGGCAAAGTGGGAGAGCCACCGAGTGTGGCTCTACATGTAACTGTGTGTGCCACATAATAAACATTACATACATTTTTGGGTTTGTAGTTGTGGCATTGGAAGGTTCTGTGGGTGATGTCTGGGGAGTACTGCTTTCCTCCATCACTGCTCCCATAGCCTTCAAAAGGTTGGGCCATAAGACAGTATATGTAATAGACACCACAGCTAGGAACGCGCTGATGTAAGTACATTGGGGCAGATAATGCAGAGACTACTCAGGGCACAGAGGGGATTGGTCACCATGCAGAACATACAGAAGAATAAGGTGTACAGAAAAAGGATGGACACGCTTCTAGTCATTAGTCACCTTCACCTGGACTCGTTCTGTAATGTTGAAGTCCTTAGTGTCAGATGTCTGCATAGGTGTTAATTCCTCAAATTACATGGCCAAAGTTGGAAATTGCTGTGAAAACTCTGGGGTTGAGATGTAAAAAAATGGTATTATATGTGGACAACAGATGGTGTTGAAGACCCCCAACCCTTGTCCAGGGATGTTGTTCCAGTTTGCTGTAGATGGACTCTTTCATGACTCTTGTAAACCAGTTGCCTTGCCTTTCCAAAATGTGGACCTCACTGTTCCCAAAAGACTTTCCCTATTCCTTCAGTTGTAGAAAAACTTGAGTCTTAACCTGCACAATTTATCCTTACATGCTTAGCCATTTGTTTGTTGAACGGTTGTTTTCTTATCTCACCAATGTAGAGGTCATTGTATTCTACACAACACTAAACTCCATACACCAAGTTGCTTCACTTGTGTCCGGTGTTGGGTCTACTAAATCAGAGAATTAACACCTATGTAGACTTCCTGGTACCAAGGATGGGATTACGTAATTAGAACAGGGGGGGTTTCCCAACTTTCACACCCCCTATCCTGTTCTAGGACATTCAACGTCTACACATCCCATAGTGGTTGGATTAAGATGTCTGTGCTACCTTAATATAAATATAAGGCCCGGGTATCTTCCTGACACTCAATGGAACTGAAAAAGTGGTTTGAAGAAGCTACAAAACATCTTGAACATCACAGAACAGTTCAAGTTCAGTTGAATGTGGCCAACTACTACTAACTATACTATGACCTGGATAAAGGAGAACCTTCACAGACAAGGATGCAAAAGCCTTTGAATATGGACTTCTGAGGAATGCTGCAGAAAAGCAAGGATCACAGGGTTCAGGGTAAGAATGTAATAGGCATGCTACATGTGGGCAGAAATTAAAAGTTTGAAGCCCATACACTTTGATCTGTCATTTTGTACTCCTGTGTTAACGAACCAACTGAAGCGCATCCCATGCAAACATCATTGTCCAGTTCCTCATTCTGTCTCATACGTTGCCAGATTGGAGTTGGCAGCCTCTCTCGGCTCCCTGCAATATCTGCAGCCGGTTCCAGGGCCCGTGGACCCACAGTCTGGGTTCACATCATCAAACAGCTTTTGTTTTCTTTCAACAGACACAACACCGCCTTCAGCGAGAGAAGCAATTCTATCTAAATATGCTTATTAGTCAATCTCTCGGGGGTATTTTTATGTTAAAAGCTGGAGAGATGGCTCAGCTGTTTGACATTTTCCCACAAATATGTAAATTCCCCTGCAAGGTTAATGCAGCCTTTTAACCTCCAGATACAGTGCAGACTAATAATGACAGGGAGTTCTGGAACTCGTCCGGGAGGGGGGCTATTTAAACTTCTAACGAGAACAGAAATACCGGGGGGAACAAAGAAACGTTGCCCTTAATTTAAACATGCATCGGAGCCATAAGGTTTCCACAAACAAAATCAACCGGTTGTATTTAATGAGGGAAAAGAAAGAGGATGTATGAATGCGGTTACATAGCTCAGGGAGGGAATCTCAGGGGAGGGCCGGGACAAGTCAAAAAACAAGACAGGTCTTTACCTTTGACAGAGTTATACCCCCCAAAAGGTGTGCCATCAGGTGAGAAGGTAAAATGTGCCCCTGGGGGCTAACCTGACATTCTGCAAACACTGTGCCATAAAAATAAGCATGAGTTTTCTGCTGTGTTACCGGCAATTTAAAATAGAACTATGCTATTATTAAAAAATAAAATAATTCAAGCTGAATATGCCTCCCACTGCTGGCCTATGGTTTTGAAGTCATAGATGGCAGGAGGATGATATTTAAGGGAAAACTAGCATCAGATTCTTTTTTTTTCATGTTAAGAGCATACATTTTAAATAATGTGGAAGTGTAACACTTCTAAGTATTTATTTCCTCTCACTGAGCCATCCTTATTCAGGTTTCATCCAGGGTTACCCTCTACTTTATGGATTAAATGGCTGTGCAACACAAAAATATATATATATATATAGAGCAGGTGATGAACGGTGCCTGGTTCCTTAAGACATAACGTTTAGAATTGAGGCCAAACAGTTCAACCTTGGTTTCATCAGATCTGAGAATCTTTCAGGTGGCTTCTTTGCAAATTCCAAGTGGGCTTTCATGTGTTTTGGCTTCTGTCTAGCCCCTCTGCCATAAAGGCCAGATCGGCGGAGGGCTGCAGTGATGGTTGTCCTTTTGGAACTTTGTCCCATCTCCACACAGGATCTCTGGAGCTCAGTCGAGAGTGACCATTGGGTTCTTGGTCACCTTTCTTACTAAGGACCTTCCACCCTGATTGCTCAGTTTGGTTACCAGCTCCTTGGAAGAGTCCTGGTTGTGCCAAACTTCTTGGGAATTATGGAGGCCAATGCGCTCTTGGGAACCTTCAGTGGAGCAAAATGTTTTTTTCCGGTCTGTGCCTTGCAATAATCCTGCCTCTGAGCTCTGCAGGAAGTTCCTTTGACCTCATGGCTTTTGCTCTGATACAGTATGCATTGTCAGCTGTCAGGCCTTCTATAGAGAGGTGTGCGCCTTCCCAAATCATGCCCAATCAGTTTAATTTATAGGGGGACTCCAATCAAGGTGTAGAAACATCTCAGCAATGATCAAGAGAAATGGGAGGCGGCACCTGAGCTCAAATTTAAGTGTTGTTACGAAGCGTGTGAATACTTATGCCAATGTGATATTGCAGTTTTTCCTTTTTTTTTTCCCTTTTCAAAATTTTTTATTGAGTTTTTAACATTGATACAAAAGCATGTAGCATATACAGAAGAATGTCAATAATAATACAGAGCAGCAGTAAGCCATGTAATGTGAAGGTATCAGAGATGGTTCAGTAGCTGTAACAGTTGACCTCGTGGTAAGGGAGCATAGAAAAGAAAAAAAAAAACTACCATGAGGACAAACAGGTAGACAAATGGAGTGTATAAGAACAGGAGGTAAAGTAAGAGGGGGAAAGATAAGAAGAAAAGAGAGAAGGAAAAAAAAAAACACATGAATAGTGAGGAGAAGGGAAGTGTATGGGCTGGGAGGAGTGCTCTATTGTGCCGCATGAATAGGGAGTCTTAGTGGTTTAGTGAGAGTCTGACTAGTGACAGCAGAAACAGGAACCATAACGCACTCCTTACCGGGATTCCCACTTGATGAGGAAGGGGGGTCGAAATGACTGCGGATGGCACGGCCACACATGAACAATAGAAACATGTCACCAGCACACCATAAGTTGAAAAAGCAAAATATTTTATTACCAATAGCTGTATCTCATTGGCAAGCGCTTTCGGGGCCTCGCAGGGTCCCCTTCATCAGGCTTAGAGATAATGAGGTTAGCGTCACACGGTTAGCAGGAGTCGGTCAAAGGACGGAGGGAGGAAATGGGTGACCCAAGGTTTCCACATTTTTTTGAACTTAGGCATTTAGTCTTGTGAGCGAGCCAATAATTTTTCAGTATAAAACGTCCAATGCATTTTACTTCTGACTTCTGATATAGATAGGGAGCTAGTCAGCCAGGCTTTTGCTATCATGCGTTTGGCCGCTGTCAGAACATGTAGCTTTGGCTTCAATTGTAAGGTAGTGAGACCGACCAGCCTGACATTGAGAAGAGCTACCTGTGGCATAGGTGGCATATACTTGCCCATTAGGATAGAGATGAATTTGTATACTTTGAGCCAGAAGGTTGCGACTATGGGACATGACCACCGCATATACATATATGTACCGCTACCACGGCACCCTCTGGTGCAACGACCATCTTGAGCAGGCATAAAGTGAGCCAATTGAACGGGCACCTTATACCAACGGAGGAGCACCTTGTAGTTGGCTTCGAGAGCTAGAGCATTTTTACCTTGGCACTCCAGCTGTGCCAAAACTACAAATCGCAACATGCATCTGGCTCTGGGAGTTATGTCTGTGGCTGTCAGAGCCTTGCAATGCCTCATGGGACTTGGAGTTCCAAAACAGCTGGAGTGCCAAGGTTTGCCACCACTGCCTTAGGGTAACGGGAGATCACAAACTAGCGTCCTCCCGTTACCCTAAGCTCAGTATATAGGGAGCTATAGCTCGCAGTATACTGAGACGCCGCAGCCGGAGCGGATCCCAACATCGATGTCGAGATCCGCCCAGCTGCGTGAGTGACAGCTGGCTCTGCCTATCTAGTCCTCACCCAAGGACTATAGTTATTTTTATCACCACAGTGTGAACACATCATTTTAACCTACATTTTTGGATATTCACTGTATATAATGGTTTATAAGATTATTTAATATTGTGTGATATTTATTAAAAAATTTAAAATTTTCACATTTATATATCCCGAAAGAGGGATTATATTTCACTTAGTATAGCGCTGCACACTCATTTTTTCACAGTCTCTACAAATCATAGCGCAGCAGCTTTCACATTTCACTCCTTCCATAAGCGCAGATTTTACATTATTTTTATCTAGAGGCAGAGCCAGCTGTACCCGTCCCCTCCCCCGTCCGCTCCTCCAGTCAGTGCTGGCGGATCGGAGAGGGGGGGGAGGGGGGATCCAGCCCCTCCCCTGTCACGGCAGAGAGCCATGACAAGATCGAAAGGTGAGCGAACGCCAGTATATGTTCGCTCACCTCCCGATCTACTAAGCCGACCTGTGGACCTGTGACAGTCTCATTGTCACAGGTCGGCTAGAACAATGAGGTGAGTGAAAAGCACTCCCCTCATAGTTCTCCTTTAAGGTCTATGTGCCAGCTTTCCATATATGAATGGTGAGGCGGGTCCGTACCGGACAACAGTAGGGAGTACAGTTGTGAAATTAGGCCTGGAGTATGGGGGTCAGTTTTTCCTTTTTAATACATTTGCAAACATTTCTAAAATTCTGTTTTCACTTTGTCATTATAGGGTACTGAGTGTACATTAATGAGAAAGAACTGAAGTATCCGGCTGCAACATAACAACACTGAGAAAAAGTGAAGGGGGTCTCAATACTGTCTAAATGCACTGTACAGTATATACATACAAACACGCATACACAGTGGCGTAACGATCACCATAGCGACCCAGGCGGCCGCTATGGGATCCGGGGCACAGTGGGGCCCGGCCAAATGCCATGCGGGCCGTCTGGGTCGCTATGTGATCCTCTGCTGGTGGCTTTCACTGGCGGCTGAAGAGGAACACTCCGCTGTTCAGATCACTGACAGTAATCTGTGCAACAGCGTGTTCCTCTCCACAGAGTCAATGAGAGCCAGCAGCGGCGGTGGAGCAGGCTGGACCTGGCAGTGGAGGAGGAGGGGCCCGTGGTCGGCAGCAGGGAGGCGGCGGGGCCCGGGGGGAAGGGGCGGGCCCAGCGACAGAGGAGGCGGGCACATCAGCGACCGTGGAGGAAGAGGAGGCGGACAGGTAAGGAGTGCGACCAGCCCACATGAGGGTGACCCTGCAGAGCCCACCATAGAGAGTCTAGAGAGCCTGGCTTTGGTGGGATCTGCGGGTTCCCCCTCAGGTGGGATCTCGAGTGGGCTCGGCAAGGGGTATAACTAGAAATCACAGGGCCTCATACTAAATTTTGCTATGGGGCCCTGTGATTTCTAGTTACGCCTCTGCGCATACACACTGCTTGCCTGTAAAACAGCAAAAAAGGCAACATTTGCTCTTTTAAGCCGCCAAATATTAAACATGGGAGGTTCGCAAAGACTCATATCTGAAAACTCTCCCAGCAAACTTAAGAAGTTTGGAAATTGGAAGGCGTCTCGGGGGAATGTGCGCATGGGGCGAAAAAAAAGCAGATAAATGTGGCATCAACTAATCAAATAACTCAATGGGATTCGGTTTATATGCTGTGCACACCGTTACTTAGCGCGCTGTCTGTAGACTAATGAGGGCTCAAGGTGAAGTTTTATTTTCTCATTCCGAACAGGAGTTACTCCTACTTTGTATTTTAGGAAAGGAAAAAAAAGTCAACATTTTACAGCAGCAATTACCATCAAGTCCTTTTTATTCATAGGCAAAGTCTTGTAGCTAAGGTAGGATGTGATATTTAATCATGAGAGTGGACGGGCCGGCTGGAAGCGAGGAAGTCTAACAATGAACTGATCAAGGATTTGTTGGGTAAGAGGCTTGATGGGGTTAGCGGCAGGTGTTAAAGAAGGAGAGGAAATGTAACCATTATGGTAAGTCACAAGTAAACATATTACATCATCACGCTTTTAAAAGAAACAAAGTAATCAAAAGTTTTTATTTACCGCACTAAGTTTTAAGAGATTTAAAGGAGAGCTACAACCAAACAGCTAAATATTTAATCTCTCTCTCTCTCTCCCTCTCCCCCTCTCCCCCTAATGGGCACCCCTGACCTATAGTATACCTTATTCTCTGTGAGTACCTGACCACCACACCAACCTATATGAGCAAAAATATTTCAACATCCCTCCAAATTATTGAGTTCAGGTGTTTCCAGTGAAGAGTTCTGTTAATGCTACAGACTAAGGGCTAGTTCACACCAAGCGCAGAGCATATACAGAGCAGAGCAGGTACAGAACGCATCAAAAATGCATCCAATGTATGCCAATGGTATTTGGGATCACATTTGGTGTGAACAAGCCATAAAGATATTTTAAACAATTGTGCACTTTCAAACTCAGGGTAAGAGTTTGGTGAAGGCCCTTTTCTGTTCTAGCATGACTGTCCGCCATGTACAAAGCTAGCTCCATATAGATGTGGTTTGTTGAGTTTGGTGTGGAGGAACTTGAGTGATCTACAGAACCCTGACTTCAACCCTACTGAACGCCATTGGAATTGGAAGGCCAATTGCAAGCCAGGTCTTCTCATCCAACCCCAGAAGCCAGGTCTTCTCATCCAACCCCAGAAGCCAGGTCTTCTCATCCAACCCCAGGAGCCAGGTCTTCTCATCCAACCCCAGGAGCCAGGTCTTCTCATCCATCATCAGAAGCCAGGTCTTCTCATCCAACCCCAGAAGCCAGGTCTTCTCATCCAACCCCAGAAGCCAGGTCTTCTCATCCAACCCCAGAAGCCAGGTCTTCTCATCCAACCCCAGAAGCCAGGTCTTCTCATCCAACCCCAGGAGCCAGGTCTTCTCATCCAACCCCAGGAGCCAGGTCTTCTCATCCATCATCAGATGCCAGGTCTTCTCATCCAACCCCAGGAGCCAGGTCTTCTCATCCATCATCAGAAGCCAGGTCTTCTCATCCAACCCCAGAAGCCAGGTCTTCTCATCCAACCCCAGAAGCCAGGTCTTCTCATCCAACCCCAGAAGCCAGGTCTTCTCATCCATCATCAGAAGCCAGGTCTTCTCATCCAACCCCAGAAGCCAGGTCTTCTCATCCAACCCCAGGAGCCAGGTCTTCTCATCCATCATCAGAAGCCAGGTCTTCTCATCCAACATCAGATGCCAGGTCTTCTCATCCAACCCCAGAAGCTAGGACATCTCATCCAACCTCAGAAGCCAGGTCTTCTCATCCAACCCCAGAAGCCAGGTCTTCTCATCTAACATCAGCACCTGACCTCACAAATGCTCTGTTGGCTGAAAAGGGCAAAAATTCCCACAGACGCTCTTCGTAATCTGGTGAAAAGCCTTCCCAGAAGAGTGGAGGATGTTATAGTCACATAAGGAGGGTGCAGCTCCCTATTAAAATGTATTTAAACCCTAACACAGAACTTTATTTATTTTTGGTCTGCTAAATATGCCATTAAATGTGCCTGTGTAATGCACAGCAGTCTCCATCAGGGACTCATGCGGCTACGTGGCGACACAATTGACCTATAACAGGAAGTGCCTGAAGAAAGACCTTCATGGCAGGACCACCAGGTATACTTTTTATGAAAACTGCAGGTTTAGGGCTTGTTCATTTCAGCTACGTTGGGCAGCGTCAACTGTGGCCCCTGACTTTGCCAAAGGGCCATTCATAATATTCAGTAATGCTACAGAATGCTGCTATAGACTGCCAACATGCTACAGAAGATGGTTTAAGACTGCAAACATAGTACATGAGATGGTCAGAGACTGCAGACATACTATAGCAAATGGTAAGAGACTGCAAATATGTTACCGGAGGTGGTCAGAGACTGCAGACATATTACAACAGATGGTCATAAATTGCAGACATATTACAGGAGATGGCCAAAGACTGAAGGCATAATATAAGAGATGGTCAGAGACTGCAGACCTATCAAATGAGATGGTCAGAGACTACTGACAAATTACATGAGATGGTCCGAGATTGCAGATATATTACAGTAGATGGTCAGAGACTAAAGATGTGCAACAGGAGATGGTCAAAGACTGAAGGCATAATATAAGGGATGGTCAGAGACTGCAGACCTATCAAATGAGATGGTCAGAACTACAGACAAATTACATGAGATGGTCAGAGATTGTAGACATATTACAGCAGATGGTCAGAGACTGCAGACATATTACAGCAGATGGTCAGAGACTGCAGACATATTACAGCAGATGGTCAGAGACTGCAGGTATAATACAGGAGATGGTCAGAGATAATGCATGACCACATGTGCTATAAAGGTTGTTGGAGACTGAGGACATGCTTCAGTAGACACAACACAGGAGACTGCTATTACAGCCCCTTCACAAATCGGCACTTTCACATTTCTTCTCTGCAGCCTGCTTACAATTTTCATGTTATATTTCTCTAAACAAGATCCATTATAAAAGCAGACAATGAGATGGTCAGCACAGGAAAATAGAAAGAAGTGAAATAGTGTAAAGAATAAACCATTGAAATGCTGGAACCGGGTCTGACGACAATTGTTTTCCTTCCTAAGCACCTAGGTATGGAAAACGCAGGCTGGTGTCTGCAGGGCCCCCGAGGGCCTCACAATAAATGCCAAGGGGGCCGCACGCCCAGGGATTTCACGGATGCGTCTCCTGTCAAAACCAGATCTCCTTTCCACTTAGGAGATCGGCAAAACATACTGCCATGGTACCGTGCACAGGTGTCCCCGCACCGCATGCAGGTACCTAAACGGCAAGACCAAACACGTATGACCACACTGGACAAGGCAAACGTGTTATATCCAGTTTATTGTAAACATCACAACCAAATAAAACACCCAAAAGCAAAACATGAATAGTTAACGTGACACAAACTAAATATAACCACCAACACCTACAACATATAACAGGAGCACATAGCTTCATACCGGTACCAATAACAGGACTACAAGCAGGTATCAGGACTTAGGTCTATAATCAGGTGACAGGACTTGGGATACACAGGAAACAGGACTGCAAACAGGGTTCAAGGTTCAGGACTGATGACATGACTCACAGGAAACAGGACTGCAAACAGGGTTCAAGGTTCAGGGTTCAGGACTGGTAACAGGAATCACAGGAAACAGGACTGCAAACAGGGTTCAAGGTTCAGGACTGATGACATGACTCACAGGAAACAGGACTGCAAACAGGGTTCAAGGTTCAGGACTGATGACATGACTCACAGGAAACAGGACTGCTAACAGGGTTCAAGGTTCAGGACTCAATTGAAACAATACTGAGCCATCGTCCTGACTGCAGGGAGGGTTTAAATACCCTCCCAGGAAGCACCAGGTGATGGCTAAGTACCGGCAGCTGGGAGATACCGCAGGTGAGCACTGGAGCTGCAGGTTCCAGCACCACCCAGTGGTGGTCTGGTACCTAACAGTTCCTGGCTGCCTGGAGATACCTGCAGGTGATCCCAGGAACTGCAGGACCTGGTTCCAGCGCCACCTGGAGGTGCTCTGGATCCTAACACATACTATCCTGAAGGTGCCCAAATGTTTGCCTGGGAACTGATTGAGAATTAATAATACGAGCAGACGCAGGCCGGCGTGCTGCGAGACGAGTTACATTGATCCAGATAGTAGATTAAAAGGGAATATTTTATTTGTTGACAAACTCACACTTTCTGTTTTCTAACTCGCCAGACATCATAATCCGCTTCCCCCGATGCAACTGCGTGCTTCCACAAAATACCTTTTAAAGACAAGAGACGCCTTAAACCCCTCCCCCACTTGTTCCTTTCATGCTATTGATCTGAGAATATTGGAAACAAATAAATAAAAGGAAAAGCGGCCCCAGGCAGGCCGATACGCCTTGTGATGTTCCTTCCAACTGGTACACCAAAAACAAGCCGAGGCTTCCAGAAGATACACGGGGCAGACAAAGCTCTGATATGGATTTCCGTTGCATCCAGCAGCATTGGAGAGGCGCGTTGTGGCAAAGTCTAGAGGTCAATGCGCGATTGGAGGGAAATGTCTATAAATCTGTAACTACAACCTTACTAATTGTTCCCTTTGTCTAATTATTTGCACGGGGCTTTCCATTCCCGGCAGCAAGTTAATCCCAAAGATGTCACACGCCGTGTTTAAAAGAATTAAACTGGGAAATTTTTTTTTTTTTTGAATAACAATATTTAGTAGTAGTAGTAGTAGTATTATAAATGATGCAACCGCTTGAGCTATGAAATAAACATTTATTTTATGAATTAATAATATGGCATATGGAAGAAACCCCGTCGCCCGGAACTAACCAATAAGAAACCATATCCCCCATGAAAACGAACCAAGATTATTACCAGGAACATACAGAGAGTTGGTGGAAACTGATCTCCAAAATACAGCGCTACAAACAAATGTTTAACTGCCAAGATATTATTATTATTATTATTATTATTATTACACTACATCATATATGTCATTTTATTTTATTTTGCTATAGTTACATGGGCTACATCATTTTCCTTTTCAACTAATGAACTCCTCCTCCTCCACTTAGCATGTACCTTGCTTTGCCTCTTACAGGCAGTGCATGGTGTTACTTTAAGCGTCTGTTCACATATCAGGTCCTGATCAGGTGCGGATCTGCAGACTGATGCAGTGCGTTTTTGCCGCGTTTTTGATGCGTTCCAGTAAAAAAAAAAAAGTGTTTTTTTTTTTTGCTGGAGTGGGGCTGTTAGTATGTAAGCTGCAGTGCAGTGCGTTTTTGATGCGTTTTGGACGCGTTTGTGTTTCCGGTCCGTTTCCTGGTCGGATAAAATGTGACATGCAGTATTTTTTCTGTCGTAAGCTGAATGGACTGCGCACGTGAGAACTGGAGCCCATAAAACACATAGGGATACATTGGGATGCATTTTTAGTGCAGCAGCGTACGGATCCGGTCAGCACAGAAAACGGATGTCGTGTGAACAGGCACTAAAATGTATATAAACCTTAGCAATTAACTTTGTGTATTTGCACTCTTATCAGCTAATATTGTTCTCAGTTTTCTCTGTGGGCTACAGAACACCTCCCCTTATGCCATGGAAACCGAGGATGACAACACTGCTCCACAATACAGTACAGTGTGCAAACATTGTCACCCACGGACAGCAAGCGTGTTACTGGCCGGATCACCAGGGGAGGATAAAGAGAAAAAGGTCTAAAAAAAGGAAGCAAATGTAGCCATCTAAGGATGTTATATATACAATGTTTTATTCCGGAGTTTTATACACTTTAAGATCTCTTGTTTATAGCAGAGTGTTATTGTGCCTGCAGTCACAGAGTCCCTCCATTGTGCTTCCCGCTTGACAGCACAACAAGTCTACTCCACACAAGCAGGAGTGCAGCGACAACACCAAGCAATACATTGCATGGGTGTAGGCAGGAGAATAAAAAGGAAACAATTAGGACAGCCAGACTGCAGGGAGCGCCTTTTACCGTGCACATTATACGCAGCGATTACACCGCAATCATGGCTCCTAATCAGATGTTACAAGACAAAACAATGGCAGAAAAATAAGCTGCTATGACAGCCTAATGTTCCAACGCTTCTCCGTCTCCCCAATGCAACGCTGTAAGATTTCTCTGTCACAACACTTATTTACCGCTGCTGCATCGCACTTTCTTTACAAGGGGCTACAAGCTAACCACAAGAAGAACTGTGGAAATGGAGACTGGGAGACTGGGGAGCAATGTATTGTGGAGAGAGAGAGAGAGAGAGAGAGAGAGAGAGAGACTGACTCTACCCAAGTAAGGTAAACAAAATGTTAAAAAAGTTCCCCCCTTCCCCATTTAATCTAGGGGATGTAATAAAGAGTATGTCATTATTCCTCCATGCCATCGACTTCTTCCTTCAGGGTTCTGGTGTTTGCAATTGGTCCAGCTAGGCCAATCTTCTTTGCTAGTTGTTCGGCCAACCCCTCACCAAAGTCATTAGATGGTGCCATCTTTAGGGCCCCCATCTACTTCCTGGATGTCAACAAGATGTCAGCTAAGAGATTATGTAAATTCTGGTGCATTTATATTTATTTTGGGAACAAATTTTGCATTGCAGCTAGGTTGAAGTCAGCATGAGCTCTGAATTGCTATAGTTCTCTTTTCGTTGGGTGTCCTTAAAGCCCAGACTACGTAGTTCTACGTAGTTATGTCTCCCTTGCCATCCCCAAGGAGGATTATTGCCACTGGTACATGCTGGGGAAGAATATTTGAGGTGACCTTGAAGAGGTGCTTCCCAGGATGCCAGTGTAAGGAGGTATTTTGCCTTCCACGCCTGCTTTCTGGGAGGGTGATACTAAGAACGGGCCTGGGTTTAGGGATCTTGCTGCCTTGATAGAGGGTAGAGGGTAGATCCATGTGGAGTGTAGCAGGAAGATGACTACCTATGGCTACCTTTGTGGAAAATCTTGAGGAATGACTTTGTTGCTGGAGAGCTCTGTAAAGTTGGGTATAAGCTGCTCCCAGTGGGCATTGCAGGAAGGTCTGACTTCTCATCCTAGAGTATTTCTGATGTCTGAAGCTGCTCAACATTCTGAAGGATAGAGATTGCAGGAACTGACTTATCTCCTCATCTCTCTGTCTGTGAGGAGTCTGGAGTTGCATTGTTGTCCCTTTTTTAGGTTATCCCGTTCCCTAACATTCTCTCTGAGTGTATTGTGCCTATTAAACCAGTGACTGGTGCCCAATACCTTTCACCCCATTAAAAATCTAGTATTCGGCCAAGAGGTTAGAAATGCTAGCCTACTGGGCCACCTAGAGGTCCAACTAAGCCACTCAGGAGTAAGGGTGATCCAACGTGTGGAGGTGAGCTGGTAAGGTTTGCTGGGTTACCATCAGGGCCGATGCTAGACTATTTTGTGCCCTTGGCAAGACCAGCTACTTGCACACCCCAGCCCCCCTCCCACGGTGCAACCCCCAATCCCCCTCCCCCCCAAGCAGCTCCATTCTCATGCTGGCCAGCTTCCGCAGGCGACAGGTGGATGTAAGCAGCTGGGAACAATAGCCAGACTGCTATTGGCTATTTTAATTTGAATTAGCCAATCGCAGACTGGCTATGGAAACCTCACCCACTGAGCAGAGGTTATGCCCTAGGCGGCTGCTTAGTTTGCCTAGTGGCAGCACCGGCCCTGGTTACCATTCATAATCAATGGTAAAGCAACATCCTGTGGATTGGGCGTTACCATGTGGCAAAATTAAAGCAGCAAACAAGGGCTCATTAGCTACACTTTAATGCCCAACTCCAGGTTTGCTGTGTCACCTCGATGAAGGCCCCGAAACATTGGCTATTTTGACCTCTGTGACTTATTTGCAATAAACATTTTCTGTGTGCCTTTTGCAGTGCTAACAATCGATCATCACATCTCTGAGGTTCTGCAGGGCACCATCCGTGGCGGTCACTACAAACATCTATCCCATCTACACTGGTTACAACGCTGTATGGTGTGCAACAGGCACTTTCAACATCTCCAGGTTTGCTGCACATCCACCTCCTGCAATCTCTATTTCAATCCTGTCTTTGGACCAGTCACATGACGTCATGAGCCCTCTTCCTCCTCTGGCTTTGGTCAGGTTATGAATACTGCAGTGAGCAGTGGCACGTAGTTGCTTAGCACAAGCCTCTGCAGTATCTTCCTGTGAATTCAGGGTAACCTCATGATGTACCCCCATTGAGTGTGTCCTTGACACCCTGGGCTCTCAAGAAGTAGGCTGCATGACACTCGACATGATTCAACCCAGAAGAGGAATGGCTCTGGACGACGGAACGTTTGTGAGGGACAGCGCTGGAGATATGGCGCCATTGCAGCAAAAGCTGCTGCTGTTTTTAAAGAGTATAGGCTAAGGCTAGTGTTTGTTTGTTTTGTTGATAAGAAATGGAGCTGGGCTTTAATAAATATAACAAATAAAAGTAGAAAGATAAAAAAACGTAAGACTAATGGAACCAAGGATAGTCTCCATGACCATGAATACTAGCTTTATATACATATCTTCCCTCCGCCCACTGTGTTTTATTGTTCATCTGCATACTGTTCCACCACCGAAAGAAAAAAAAACAAAAAACTCAATTATTCTAATGCAAACAGAACAGAGCCCATACTGCCTTTGAAAAAAAAATGCAACAATAAAAGCTTGCAGATGAAAGTAGGAAAAACAAAAGTCTCAGAGCCATAATGCAAAAAGAAAAAAAATCAACAAAAACAAATGTATTGAATTCTTTGTGTGTAACTTAAGATCCACCTGGATGGGGAATGAACTGGATTATGATAATGAAGACTCTTTCTCATGTGTTGGAGAGTGAACAAACATCATAATCTTCTGTTGTGATCAATATAACGAGGGGGTTCGAGTTACATAGCAGTCTCTTCCCATAGTTCATCAATAGGCCGGAGGAAAATCTGATCCGGTGGCGCGGTTTTCCCCCCCAGAATAATTTCTAGGTGTTGTTTATTCTTTCATAGGCATTTTCTTTTTTTTTTACCTTCTCCTAAGCCGGTTATAAGCAGCGGCCGGTAATCCTTGTGTTGTGCTTCTCACCTCTAGCCCCGCTATTGTGCTGCCACTGGGAAAACACAAGTAGAAAAGCAATCCGGAACATATATTTATGTGGAATTACTTGAGATGGGCTCTGTTCCTCTACCTGGGCAATCTTATTCTC
>NW_017306330.1:1271248-1275178 GCF_000935625.1 Nanorana parkeri | reverse complement strand
TTACAATGCACCGTCAGAAGAAAGGCTTACATTTAAAGAGACGCTACCGTAAAACAATTTTACTTTTAAATGGACCCCGGGGATGCAGCCTTTCCGCTAAGTAGCCTTCAGATCATTATCCTGCAGTTCAGCTTTAAGCCCCTTTTTGGTTGTAGACTGCTGGCTGCTTCTTCCATATGAAAAGTTTTATTGTGTTCAAGAGGAATTGCACAACAGATAGCTTTGCGGAACAAAGAACAGAAAGCATGCAGGCTCAATTAATTTGGTTTCTTGAACAACATGGTGATTTAAAAATATACATTTGCATGAAGCATTTAGAAAAGGTTGGGGGGGAGGGGTATAGAAACCAATGAAACAATGTATATTCTTGCATCAAAATAATCAATAAGAATTGTGTATTGTTATAGACAAGGCAAAGGGTGCTTGGTGGAGAATGTTTGAAACCTCCACATCAACACTCCGATACCAGTGGTTAAAGCAGCGTAAGGTTATTCAAGAGGAATACTAGAATCAATAGTAATGAACCAAACTTATCTGGGTCCCATTCCCCAAAACTAAGCCAGAAATCTAGGCTTGAAGAACATCCAAGTGAACCAAACCCAGGGCCACCTGTGCCCTAGCAACCCATGATAATATATGTCCTGTGCATTATCATTGGTTGATAGCACAATAGCGGCTGGGCCACACTATATTATTTGTTGCTAAGATGCTGGTGGCGCCACAGCATTATAGGTTGTTATGATGTGCCCGCCTGCATGCATTTATGTTGTTCAGCCCAGTTGCTAGTGCCAGACCGACCAATGACGTTCGCATTTTGGAGTGCTGGTGACCCATCATCACACAGCTGAGGGTCTGCACGGTGTGCATCTTGAGTAAATGACTTAAATCACAGAGGGCCCTTGTACAGTTGAACAGTCTGCACAAACGGTGCATCCACTCATGACACCAGCCCACGCCTACAAATACCCCGCATGGCCGCTTAGGCTAGGCCGTTCGTTGGACTGCAAATGCACCCCAGTCCTGTCTCTTGCGGTGGGATTCAAAGAAATTACGGGGATGAATAGGAGGCCTCCTTGATTCTACGCCCCACAAACCCTATCGGCTCGCCCTATTCCTCTGCGCTCGCATTTCGTTAAGTTTCCTTTATGACACGGCAACCGTAGTTTGGTTAATTACCCATCCTGGGTGCCATTAGAGGCCGTTCCGCTGTCGGGAACACATGCTTCTACCTGCAAATTCTCCTGCTCAAATCAGGTCTCCAAATTTACCATCTGCCTGGCTCCGGCTAAATGAGACGATGTTTTGTGTTCTTTTATGGAGAAGATGTTTTTGTGCATATTGTAGAACATTAACGAGGTCAGAAAATGATACTTTAATGGAAGATAGGAGAGCGGGGGAGGGATGGATTTCCTAAATAATAGGCTTTCTGCGGACTCATTCTGCTTAAATACTTCACAGTCTGAAGAGAGTAACGGAGATTAGCAGCAGCCATCTACTCGCAGAAAAATATACTTTATTCCTGGTGAATATTAGGAGATATTGATTGAACAGGAGGCTGCGAAACGCCATCAAAAGCAAAGCTTTTTATTTCCTTTTTTTTAATGTTCTGAATGTTATTTTTTTTCATGCTGTACTTGTTAAAGAATAACTTACCGTAGCAATGGGGCTACACCCTGCACCGGCCAGGGAGTCAGACTGGGGAGGAGAGTGCTAACTGAGGCTGGAAAGATGTTATGGTTCTAAAGAATACAAATCATGCTGCGGTTCCTCCGGCTCATGTCACTACAGGATGTATGAGCTGGCGGAAGAAACCACAACATGTAAAGGGGGAGGGGCTCTCTGCACAGACTATGTGTAATAAAGACCGGTCACTGCGAGTCTCTCTCTCCTTGTACAGGGTGACTGGTCTTTTCTCCGCCCCCTCCAGTAATAAGGACCGGTCACTGCTGCCCTTTCTGCTTGTGCAGGGTGACTGGTCTTGTCTCCGCCCCCTCCTGTAATAAAGACTGGTCACTGTTGCTCTCTCTCCGTGTGCAGGGTGACTGGTCTTGTGCCCACCCCCTCCTGTAATAAAGACCGCTCACTGCTGCTCTCTTTTCTTGTGCATCATGACTGGTCTTGTCTCCGCCCCTCCTGTAGTTTTCTGCAGGGAGCCTGCAGTGGGTGGGGCCTGCTGGGTCTGCTCTCTGCACAGACTTCGTGTAGCATTTGATGCACACAAAGTAGTTATTGAAAAGTATAAATTAATGTTTTTGTGCCCGGAGGTCAGCTTTAACAAAGATTTGTTTTATAGGGCTTGCAGATGGTTCTTTATTGTTTAAAAATAGCAAAATAGAGTGCAAAGGTACTCACAATGGTAGATTGATGAGAAGCATAAATGAGTAGTTCAAGCATACATCAGTTTACAAACTTCAATCAGCCTGTGTGCCGTCCGTTTGTAAACTGATGTATCCTTGAACTACTCATTTATGCTTCTGAACTGGGTGCTGGATCATTTGAGCCCTTACATTAGAGTCTATGCTGACTGCCGAGACACAACCCAGTCTGAGTGTCCTTGTGTTCAGCATGACCCTGGCACAATGTTCTTGTGTACAACATGACCCTGGCAGAGCGCCTTGTGTTCAGCATGTCTCTATCAGAATGTTCTTGTATTCAGGATGCCCCTGGCAGAGTGCCCTTGTTTTCACCATGACCCTGGCAGACTATTCTTGTGTTCATGTCCCTGGTAGAGAGTTCTTGTGTTCAGCATGTCCCTATGAGAGTGTCCTTGAGTTCAGCATGACCCTATCAGAGTGCTCATGTGTTCAGCATGTCCCTTTCAGAGTGTCCTTGTGTTCAGCATGTCCCTATCGGAGTGTTCTTGTATTCATGTATGTATGTCCTTGTTTCTGGCAAAGTGTCCTTGTATTCAGCATGTCCCTATCAGAGCGTCCTTGTATTCATGTATCTATGTCCTTATTCCCGGCAGGGTGTTCTTGTGTTATAGCATGGAGGACATGCCCCTGATAAGCCTCCAGTAACATGGACAATGAGGATCAATACACAAAAAATGATTGGCTTAAACCAAAAATTGTTTTTTCTAAAGCCCATCTCCAGGCAAACCAAAACACCACCCTTGCAGTGGGACTACCCCCACACTGCAAGGGTTAAATGCTCATTTATATCTAGGGGCCCGGAGTAAAGCACTTCTAGTTACCTGATCTCCGCTCCCCAAGCGCCGGCACTATCATCTCTCCATAGGTCTATGGAAGCTGCATTAGATGTTATGACTTCAGCGGTCCGGAGCTAAGGGGGGAGAAGAATCTGCGGGGACCAGTCTACGGAGATCACCAGACTCCTCCCACCTTCCCCAAGTGGCTCCGTCGGGTAACGAAGGGAAGGGGGGAGGAGTCCAGTGACGTCACAAACACAGACATCACCGGACTCCTCCCCCTTCCCTTCGTTAGCCGACAGAGCCACTTGGGGAAGGGGGGAGGAGTCGGATGATGTCGATGACCGTGACGTCACCGGATCTCCGAGGAACTCCCGGAAGACCCGGAAGTCGGCGGAGAGGTGAGTACCGATCAAAATTATTTTGATCGATCAAAAAAATTAACTATTAAATCGAGAGATTAATCGTTAATGTCCGCAGCCCTCATTTTTTAACCACATACTAAAAGGTTTGCCCCCCCCCCAACTGATCTTGATTGAACATACACAATGGCCATCTTTTTTTCCTCACTGACTTGTAATCAGCGATTTCTCTTTTATTCCACAAACAGCATAGACATTGATTTTATTGATTGCCAGACAAACCCACAACAAAACCATGTTAATCTTTAAATACCAAGCAATTTACTGTCTCCCTCCTCCAATGCAGACACAATTTATTAGGATTTTATACTTCTTAATGCAAAAAAACCCATCCCTCAGTATGTTAGGAAGAAGAGA
>NW_017306330.1:1269966-1270646 GCF_000935625.1 Nanorana parkeri | reverse complement strand
GAGAGGAGAGGGGGAGAGAGAGAGGAGAGGGGGAGAGAGAGAGGAGAGGGGGAGAGAGAGAGGGGAGGGTGTTGAGAGAGAGAGAAGAGACAGGAGAGAGAAGATTGAGAGGGAGGGAGAAGGAAAAGTATCCTCCGTAGATTACCACTAAAGATTCATGGTATTAATGGTATGACTCATGTGATTCACTCGATGTTGGCACACAATTAACAATGCAACGGACACAAGTGACTCCCTCTGGTTAAATAACTGAATGACAGCCGGTGGAGTCACGCTGTGCCTGTGTTCTCATCGTCAGCACAGATAAAAGGTAACGCACGTAATTAATTTGCGTCCGACGTCTCCGTAAACCTGCATTATCTATAGCATCTAAATGCACATTACTTGTACTAGAGGACACCGGACACAGGACACATCCAAAACAGACTATGATGTTGTGGTTAGCACTTCTGCCTTGCAGCACTGGGGGTCCCTGGTTCGAACCCCGGCCAGGACTCTATCTGCAAGGAGTTTGCATGTTCTCCCTGTGCTTGCGTGGGTTTCCTTCGTTTCTGTGTGCTAGCTGCTGCATGTGTCAACAAAACACTCTGGCTGGCATCCTGGCAGCCAGCGACGTCAGTGCACTGGGTGGAATGCCAGCCAGAAGTACTGTGCATCCCCCCCCCCCCCCCCCGCGCTCC
>NW_017306330.1:1268655-1269892 GCF_000935625.1 Nanorana parkeri | reverse complement strand
TTTCGTCCCCCCCCCCCCCCCCCCCGTAACGTGCACCACCAAGCCCCTATCTGCCCGTAACATGCACTGCCAGGACCAACCCACCCAAATCCAGTGTGAGACTTGGAGCGTCCTGTAATAGGAGGTGGGTGCCTCCTGCACCCTCCTGTAATAAAGACTGCTCACTGCTGTTCTCCACTCCTTGTGTAAGGTGATTGGTCTTGTCTCTGCCCCCTCCTGTAATAAAGACCACTCATTGATGTTCTCCACTCCTTGTGCAGGGTGACTTGTCTTGTCCCTGCCCCCTCCTGTAATAAAGACCACTCACTGCTGCTCTCTCTCCTTGTGCAGGGTTACTGACCTTGTATCTGCCCCTTCTGTAGTTTCCAGTAACGGGTGGGGCCTGACAGGCCCCTCCCACCGCTCTGCTCCCAGCACATTGATGAAGATATCACCGCTACAATGAAAAACCGGACCTGCGAACGCATTTACTGCACTATAGCAGATTTATATTGTTTGCGTTTACTGACAAATATTTCTAAATTAAAGTCTTTGTGCCCAAAGTTCAGTTTTAAAGAAACATTGTAAAACGTGACAGTTGTCCTCTAACCCACCAGCTTGGCCTGTGGGAGGACACCAGAGCAGAATGTCATATTCAACAATAGCAGCCTCCCATGTTTCGATCCTTCATCTACACAATGCAATGCGGCAGCCATGGCGCTTTTCTATTATCTTAAAACAATGACAAGTCATACGCCGGAATTGCAGTTCAAAGAAGTTTTTTTTTAAATGTCACCATCGGTTAAACTTTTTGTACTTTTAAACTTCACCTCCATTGTCTGGCTGCCGCCTTGGAACAATCTAACCTACACGTAGGAGTCAACTTGAGCGCTCTCAGACATTTTTCCTTATTCCTATTGAATATTTTTATAGTGAACCCTGAGACGCGCATTTCCACTCTTCAAAGTAGTTCTTTCTGATGTTTTTCTTTTTTTTTTTTTTTTGCGGCTCCTCAACTGCTCTTAAAAGTGTGATTAAGTGTTAAGATTAAGAATTTAATCACAGCGCTTGGGTGAGGGATACATGCTGGCTTTTTCCATTTGATAAAAGGAGCAAAATACTTGAATGCAGCTGAATAAAAGGGAAAAAAAATCCTTGAAAAGGAAAGTTCGCAAATGCTACAAAATGACTGAAAAGTGGCTTGTGATTTTTGGAATTTTGGGGGGTTTTTCAGCATCATAGTTGCTTTTTTTCCCCC
>NW_017306330.1:1245553-1268583 GCF_000935625.1 Nanorana parkeri | reverse complement strand
TGTACCAATGAATGTGAATGGACTCGAATCGTACAATAAATATGAATATGCTTTTTTCCCAAACACTTAGAAACAAACTAAAAAAAAAAAAAAAAGATACACAATGTTGGAACAAGTGAATTTGTATGTATAGCAAAAATAATTTCAGTTTTGGATACAGCATAGAGAGAAGACATGTAAGCTGCGGAAACAAATGGGTTCGGATATTTCACTATTTTGGGATTCGGATCTAAAATTCAATTCGGTTCAAGTTTTCGGAGAAAATCTGAATTTCGTTAGTTTCGGATGAGTTTACGGATATTCGTTGCAAATACCACAGAAAACCATATACAGATATTAATACTAAAGCTGAATCTCCCAGACCCACATGGCATTTGGGATCTGAATTGCTGAACCGCATTCGGGAGCTCCAGAATGCAATTTGGAAATTTGGATCCTGAATGCCATTCCGGTCTGGGAGCCATATACATATATTACCAAAGCTGAGGCTCCCAGACCATAATGCAATTCGCAAATTCGGATCACGAATGCCATTCGGATCTGGGAGCCTCAGGTTTCGATGTGCATGTGTATGGCTCCCAGACCAGAATGGCATTCGGGATCTAAATTTGCGAATTGCATTCGGGAGCCCTCGAATGCCATTCGGGTCTGGGAGCCTCAGCTTTAGAGCTCTCAAATGCAATTTGGAAATTCGGATACCGAACTCCATTCAGGTCTGGGAGCCATATACATATATTACTAAAGCTGAGACTCCCAGTCCCGAATGGCATTCAGAAGCTCCTGAATGCAATTCGGAAATGCGGATCCTGAATGCCATTCGGGTCTGGGAGCCTCAGCTTTAGTATTACATGTATATACTGTATATGGCTCCCATGTTGCTGTAACGAAAATTTGTGTTCAGACCCATTCAGATGCATTAAACCGAAAAAAAAACCCACATCTATTTGGCCAGAAAAGTCACATGTCCGATTCAGTTTAATTTTTGAACGAAATTTGGATGGGATCCGAAATCCGGAATCAGAAATTTGGCTTTGGACACATTCGGATACATTGGGATTCGGAAATTCGGATGTGTCCCAATGGACGAATTTCATAAAAATTTGCACATGTCTAGTGATCATGATCCTGGAGTTCTACTTTGGAGTAGTAAAAGAAACAGGTCACCAGCACTCGATTAGAATAAATATGCTCTTTTTAATGGACAATTGTGTCACTACAATCAACAGAGCCACCAACAGACCCCCACCACTACAATCAACAGACCCCCACCACCTGACTACTTTGGAGTAGAACTTGGGAGTTCTACCGAATAAGCCCCAAAACTTTTTCAAATTCCTCTAATACTCGTTCAGCTCAAAGTGTGCAACTCATTAAAAAAAACTGCAGCCTGTGCGCTTGTAACAATACGGATCACACACGTCTAATAGAGAGTAACACAACACGTTTCCATCTAGATCACCTCTACTCCTACAAATCAGGGCCAGATTAAGAGCATCATGGGCCTGGTGCTGTTGGTTGGTCGGACAAGAAGCACCAGAGGCGGTGTTCTATAAATTTTCTGGACCTGGGTCGAGAAAAATGATAGAACAAGGGCACATGCGCTTTGAGCCTAGTACGCTTTCAACGGCTGAGACAGCGTCACCGGAAGTGATGTGGTCCAGTATCCTCATGAGGTCCAGAAAAATGATAGAACAGTGGCTCTCTAATTAGGTGGCCACTGGCACTCGCTCCAAGCCGCCTAATATGCTTGATTAGAGAGCCGCCGGCACCTCTGCCTGATTGCTTTCAGTCCGGTCGGCCCGGATTGCCTTCAGGCATATGAGGGTGATCTGGGCCAGCCAGGCCTATTTTCAGTGGTGGGCCTGGAGCTGTTGCTCCAGTAGCCCCCATGTTAACCCGGCCCTGATACAAAAAGTCACCACCTGGATTAAGTGTTATGATCTGGGATTGCTTCAGTTGGTCAGGTCTAGGTTCAGCAACGTTATGTCCCCAAAAAAATGAGGTCAGCTGCCAACCTGAATAAAAAAACAAAACAATGTGTCACGCTTGGCAAAAATTAAATAACATGCAAAAAATGCTTCCTCCTGCCTGTAGAAGAGTAATCACTGGGAGAGGGGAGACTAAAAAAATGCTTCCTCCTGCCTGCAGCAGACTGACACTGCGGGAGGGGGAGACTGAAGAAATGCTTCCTCCTGTCTTCAACAGACTGATCACTGAGGGGAGGTAAGACTGAGGAAATGCTTCCACCTGCCTACAGCAGTCTGATCACTGCAGAGGAGAGACTGAGGAAATGCTTCCTCCTGCCTGCCTCAGACTGATCACTGGGGGAGGGGAGACTGAGGAAATGCTTCCTCCTGCCTGCCGCAGAATGAAGACATCATCTCAGCCTAGGCAAAAACAATGGTCTAGAGCTCAAGGACGGCTTTGAAATGATAAAAGGTGGAACTATTCTTTAAAAAATGTATACTGTTGCTATATGTGGTGACATTTCAGGAATGTATTCATGGGGACATGTAAACTTACTGACAGATCCAGTTTAAAATGTAAAGGTAAACTTTTTGTACTTTCTATAGCCGAGGAGAAGGAAAGCAGCAGGCGAGCGCATTCTCAAAAACATTTGAACTAACCGTAGAAAAGTCACAAAACCAGATAACTGTTTAAAAACAGACAAAAGGGAAAATGTAAAAATATATGGGACCAGATTCCCTTTAATGTAAAAAGACTGAGAGCGCGGCCATACCTCCCACGTCGCCCGCAGCTTATTCATCAGCAGAAATCCCGCGCACTTATGTCCATTACAATACTCAAATCCGTCCAAGTAATGGGAATGCACATCAGTTATTGAAAACAGCCAATTACTGGGCATAAAGCAGGGCAGAGAGTAATAAGATACAGATAGTGCAGCTACATAAAGCACTTTGTGAATTCCACATGCTGCGCACAAGACAAAGTAATTGATTTTTTTTACCCCTTCTAAGATGAAACAAGTTATCACTAAAATATAGTCCATCGCTGTCAGTTTGACAATTTAATTACCTTCATCTATCTGATTCCTTTTCATTCTGAACTGGGGTGGAAAAAAAGGGAAGCTTTGCAGCGGAAAAGTAAGCTTGTCTGAAGCCGCTTGCGTCTGCCCAGAGGAGACGGAAGATGATGGAAAAGGTGACGTAGCAACGTTCTCTTGAGGTAAAGTGAAGGTCTTGCTTCAGGATATTTTTTGGCCTCTCCAATTGCGGTCAAAGGGCCGCTCAACAGATACTCCATTTTTATGAGTAAAGCTAGGAGCGCCCGACACACATGGTCAAATAGCTCAAAGTTGATTGAGTTGGTTGATTGAGTGGTCCATTGAACTAAATTAGAGAAGAAGCAACTTTAAGACCACCAGTGGGTCACCTATCACCATACCTTCGTTGTAGAGCAACCTCCTCAAAGAAGAAGTAACTTTACTCAAAAACAGACCGTCTGTTGAGTGGTCCATTGACTTAGGACCACAACTGGGTCACAAACTGCCATGCCTTGATTGTAGATCAGTAGTAACTGTTCAGATGTACATGAATCAAACGCAACTTGGATTGGTCTAGAGCTACCACACTCCACTAAATCAGACAATTTGCCCTGGAAGCTCTTAACTTTACTCATTAAAATGGAATATCGGTTGAGTGGTCGGTTGACTGCGATCACAGAGGCAGTAGCCTTAGGACCACAACTGGGTCACCAATTACTATGCCTTGATTGTAGATCATCCACCTCAAAGGAGAAGTAGCTTGTCAGATGTACATGAATCAAACCCAACTTGGATTGGTCTAGAGCTACCAGACTCTACAACACACACAGGGACCATGGGGAACAAAAGTGGCCCTCCTCCAGAAGGAAGGACAGTGTCAGCACCAATTCAGAGGTGATTTGAGGATCTACAGCCGAGTGATACACAAATAAGATACATTGTTGTTAATAGTTAAGGTACTTAAATGTATTTTTAAGATTTACCTCCTAAGTTTAGTGTCACTTCAAAGTAACTTTTAAACCAAAAATAGCTACCTAATTATTTCATACAAATGAAGCACATGTTTTTTTTTTGTTTACAAATATAACATATGAACATTTCATTTTCTTCCTTTCCTATGAGAACTGCCACCAAGAGTCCTACCAGCCCAACAATGGCCATAGCCTGGTCACAGGTTGACTTTACAGGACATTGCCATGGTTTTCTCAGGAGGCATTTAACATTATTTTGCATTAGGAGACGTACCTGGATCAGAGACTCGGACAATTTCTCTTCGTCTACTTCTAAAATTATGTTCTTTATTTCCTCGTAAGACATCCGATATGACCCCAGAAAGATGGCTGAAAGGTACAACACAAAGGTATCGTAGCTTAGTAGATCAGAAACACAAAAAGTTGGCAAAGATGAAGATCCAACTGCAAAGACGGAAATGACTCCAAGTAACAGCGAGAGAACAAAAGACAAGATGTCAAGCTCATCGTTTGTAATGTTATTAGGCCAATACAAGGCCAAAAGCAGCTTTCACAGGGTGTCTATATGTTCCTTTGTTTTTTTTTTCTTTTTTGTTCTTCTTAAACCTTGTTCTGTGCTGAGACGGCTCTTGTCCTCAAAGTAGATCTTCTACCTGCTGCTCTGACTTGGTACACTTTGATTAAATATGAAATCTCAGCTTTAGAATGACCAACAACAACATAGTGCAAAGGCCTGCCTACACCATTCAATTTAAGTCTAGTAAGGTAGGCCCTCAGACTACGCATTTGTTGGTGAATCCAAAAGAGATCGTATGATCAGATTGTAATAGGTGTGCTATCATCAAAGCCCAGTTGACCATGATCAATGCATTTACAGGTACATGACAACAAAAGGTGTGCAAAGTTTTACAGGCTATGAGTAGAAATACCTGTGACCTGCCAACATGCTGCAGAGAAGGACTCTTGCTCTGCGTGTGGAAGCAGTGGTCTCCCTACAGAGGTCGGACGGGCCCCCCCATCTGTGTCAGAGCTAGAACTCACAAATCAGCAAAGCAAATGCTCCTGGCTAATTGGAGAGATGACTGAGGGGGTGTGTCGGGGCTCTACAGAATCCATCCAAAGCAGGCAAGCTGATTGGTGGCCTGTTCTACAGCACTGTTCTCTGCCCCTTAATATTACACAAGCCTGGCAAGGCAATGATAATGGAACGTGTGACTTACAGAGGTTTTGGGCTGCTTTGCTGTCGAGAACTCTCAGCTCTTTCACTTTTTTCTTGGCTAGTATCGGCTTCTTCTCCTCCTCTTGCTCCACTGCCTTCTTAGCTGCAAAACAAGAGAAAGTCTTAATTGCTTATTCCATCTCCATGCAGCTTGCGGTCTGGAGGTTGAATACTTTTTTAAATAAAAGATGGTTTCAAAAACATTGTTTACTAAAATATTTTAATTTAAAAATAGCAATATCTATGCGTTTTCTGCAATATTATACTCTCTATCTATTATTTATGGTGGATTCAGAAAACATGTCGGCCTTCTCTTGCTCTACACTTATTCCAATTTTCCATCTGTCATCACCCCAACCATGCCAATTATGACCTCACACCTCATTATTAGATGTAACCCACACACATAAAGGGTCAACCAGGCATTTGCAGGGCCAGCGGGTATGGTAGCTTGTCAGGAGATGGTCAGGCAAAGGAAACATTGTCCTGCTGTTCTAGGATCCCAGAAGTCCTTAAAGACGGACTTTACCCACCAGTTTAGCTGTCTCCCAAAACAGTTACTTTCAAGGCATGCCGACTGTCTAGGTTGCCTGTGTGCTGATTTCAGCTCTCAACCAAACGTTCAAGCCCTCAAATGGCTGGTGTGATAGCCGATCACATGTGCTCCCATGGCAAATGCAATCCACATGAGAGCCCGCAAAGCCACCCTGAGAGCCCGCACAGCCTCCTGGAACCCGACATAGCCCACTTTAGGGCCCACACAGCCCACCTGAGAGACCCCTCACAGTCATCCTGAGATCACGCAGAGCCAACCCAAAAGCCTGTACAGCCCCCCAGGCCACACACAGCCTCCTGAGACCCCACACACAGCTCACATGAGAGCCCACACAGCCCACCTGAGAGCCTGCACAGCTCACCTGAGAGACCCTGCACAGTCATCCTAAGAGCCTATTGATGTCACTCAAGAGCCTGCACAGCCCCCCAGCCCCTAAGACCCCACACAGCCTCCTGAGACCCCACACACAGTTCACCTGAGACCCTTCACAGCCCACCTGAGATCCCTCACACCCCGCCCGAGACCCCACACAGCCCACCCGAGATTCTTTAAAGCCTCCTGAGACCCTCCACAGCCTCCTGAAACGCTGCACAGCCCTGAGATCATCCTCCTGAGGCACCCGGGGGCAGCACAGAGAATGTAGCTTCATATTGCTCTGCATTGATGTATAATGCGTTGCTGGGATTTGTGGGCTGTGTGGGGTCTCTGCTATAGCTGATATTATTCTGCATTGCTGTATAATGTATTGCTGAGATTTGTATTCCCTCCACAGCTCGGAGTCAGTGGCAGAACAAACAGGATCACAGCTTGCAACTGTGACTGGGCCCTGGTGCTCCACCATTGTCCTAAATCATTATTCTTTATTATTTTATAGAAAAACAAACATTGGTAATTGGTATTGGCGAGTTCTTTAGAAAAGTATCGGTACTTGGTCTTCAAAAAAATGGTATTGGCGCATCCCTACAATTCAGGTAAGCAGGAGGGGGTGGGGGTTGGAGCGGGATGGGGGGTGATTTCAATGTGACCATGTTTCATGAAATATGGGTGTAACATGGAACATGGTCTGAAAAGTACATTTTGCATTTAAAACTTTATTTTTTTTATTTTTGAAGGGTTACAAGCTGACAAACTGATCGTTTATATAGTTTTTCTTCTTGTATGAAATCCTTTGTACAGAAATAAGCACTGTATTCAATTCTCTTTAACGCTTTGGTGCACGCAATGGATGTTGAAGAAGAAAGCCGAAACACAACAGGTCTGTTCAGCAAATAAACAATTTCCATATTGTGAAACCGCATTTCGGAGTTCGCCGCGCAGAACGAGATGCAGAATTATCCGCCATCATCGCTACATAATAACCTTTTCAATGCGTCTCTTACAGTTACTTGTAAACGCAAGCCAAACCTTTACAAAGGGCTGTTACATAAAACAGGCACAAACAATGGCCGCCGTTTTATGCGCTGTGGAAGATCTGTCCTTGAGCAGTTTTTTTTTTTTGCCAGTGCAAGTCATTTTGTGTATGCGGCATCGGAGGAATGTATTATTAGCAACTCAAGATCGCTGGTAATACCTGGCCAATCGGTGTGCAGCATTGTAAGCTTGTTGTTCAATGGGGAACAGCGCACACAATCGACATTTAAACACAGAACAAGTTGTCTTTCTGCACATAATGGTGCAAATGGCGACTACGTAATCCCAGCTGCAATAATTTGCCTTTTCATAAACAATGTATAGCAGATATAACATTGCCTCTGTATTGTATATATATATATATATATATATAATGCCGCAATGTCAGAAACATATCTAGTCGCAGAGACTGAAAAAAGACAAAAAGATATAATTGCTTAGCCTTGAGATATGCCAACAATGGAAACGGAAAACGTTAAAGTGAACCTGTCATTAACTTTGACATTTCATACAAATTAAGAAAGGGCAAAAGGGCAGCAATAGTTTAAGGCACATATGTCAAACTCAAGGCCCAGGGGCCGAATCCGGCCCACCAGGCCATTTCCTAGACTTCTACTTTCAGATCTAGGTATTAAGTTATTACTAAAACCAATGATAATCGAATGCAGAGGCAATTGTAATAAAGATTAGATACATTTATTAGCGAAAGCCAAAACTTTTCTTTATTTTGAATAGTTTTTTTCCCGTCCCATTGGGGATTATAATATATTATATAACAATATAACAAATATAAAACATAATTGATTTTTTTGTATTATTATTTATGCTTCTAGATATGTTCAGAAGGAAAGGTAATTGTGGAAATCCTTTGGTGTGCAGAAGCTGCCAGCCTAATACTCATAGCATTCACATGTACAACACTGCCATACTTTTGGATGAGATTTAGAATATAAAACAAAACACACAAAAAAAACACCCTCTGGGTTCCAGCACTATTAATGCAATTCACCAAACAAGGATTAGGGTTGAGAAGAGCCTCACAGGGATTTTTATGAATGGGGTCATTCAACAGAGTGTGGAGCACATCATACACCTTCGTCCATGGTCCTTCTACGATTGGGCAGGTCCACCATGTGTACGTGTAATGTGCCTGCATCAAAAGCAATTGGTGATTGACCAAGGGTAATGTGGGTCAGAGGACTGGGTACTGTGTACCATCTGAAAAGTATTTTATTATTAAACTACATTGTAAATAGATATATTTTTATACTAGTATAAGTCTGAATATGAAGTCTAAATAAAGTCAAAATCCTGAATAATAATGCTAATAATAATAATAAATACACACTCAGAGAGCTGACCATCCACTTGTAAAAAGCGGAACTGGAACAGCCTGTTGCAAGAAGGGCAGTTAAAAACGAATGTTCTTTGCAGAGACACCTGGAATCGTCCATTTGACCTCCAGAAACAAAATGACCCTGGGCAAAAAATAAATAAAAAAACATAATTGTTGTGTGAACCTCTCTGATGTCATTGATAAGAAGGTTAGTCCTGCAGGTGGGCAAATGCCCAGCATGCATGTATGAGTCAGGGCCTGATGAGCGCGTTTTGCTGCCCGTAGCCTGAGCGGTCCTCTGACTTCAGCTATTTCTGGGATCATTTGCTTACTACAGTTGCAAAACACTTTTATGTCTCATGAACAAAGCGAATTTTTCCAGCAGGTAGAATTAATCTCCCCTGCGCGGTTCATCATTGCCTTACCGTGATCGATAATAAATTCTCTGATGACCATATTTTGCTGTTGTCCAATAAGCAAACAAAAGGTAATTATGCAGAAAACCTGTTATTTGTAACAGATTGTAGGAAAGGAGCCAACAACATATAACAAATAGTAAAGATTTGCTGTGATAAAAATCAATGTTCTACTTTTTTTTTCTTTCATATTTTGTCTTCCTCTCCTCCACATCCACACATTCAAAAAACAAAACCGGTGATTTGGACATGGATATTGGGACCAAAATTATACTATGGCCTTGTACATGTCGACTTTTTCCAGATTTGTCCAAAATTCCATTTTAAGGTGAATACTATATGGCTGACTCAAAATCTGGTACAAGACAACAGAAGGGCAACAGTGCCGTGTCAGATTCCTTGCATCACCTTTCACCATCTCGTGGCGCAATAAAGTACTGATGGGGCGCTCATAATAATCTGGCCACTCAGTGTATAATCAGATTCTTGCTATAAAACTCCCTGAAGAACCATACGTGCGGAATGCGTTGGTAGGCTATCGTTTATTGCATCAATCTTATGGAAAGAATACATGAATTTAATCTGGATGAGATGTATGAATAAATGTTAAATTGTACAATATGCTATTTATCTAAATCTTGCAAGAATCAGGGAAATAATTGTCATGATGTTTTTTTTATGTATTTATGACATTTTAATCTCTAAAATAACTTTTTGAAAATTGTAATGCAAGTCTGACACTTCTTAAAGCCCCATCACTACTATATGTAGTCGTTTGGAAGTAATATGATTTAACAGGGGTGAGGTCTCAGACCACTTGGAGGTCAAGGATCCGGGTAGCATATTTTGAAAACCTTATTAATAAATCAAAAAGCATATGCCTTTTAAATTAATTATTAAATTTATTCATGATTTATTTTATTATACATTTTTGACAAACATGAAAAAGCAATAAGAACGAGAAGTGCCAAAAAAAGGATTTTTTTTTTTTTTAGTTGGAGCTGGTTGGGGTGTGAAGGATGCCCTGTAAGTAGTAACTTTTGTTTCGTGGAGCTGGATACAAAGCCTATTCCCCTGGTAGAAATAGATGTTTAGCTGTGCAGCAAGTAGCAGACAGGACTGAGTTTTTCTTCATTTTTTTTAATAATGGAAATGCCAAAGAAGTTTAATGAAATGCTGAAAATGTGTATTTGATGCAGGAAATACAATAAAGGTGGTAGTGGCCAGTTTGACACCAAAAAACATATTATGAGTTGAGTTTAATGGTGATGGGGTTAAACCCCTGTCATATGTTATTGCTTTTTGTGTTTCCTCTAGGGAAATACACCTTCTCTCTAGTTTTGGTGACCACGGGGACTGAGTGAGTGAAGGGAAATCCAAAATTTTGACATGTCACCAGAAATAGAGGGGAACTCTTCCAGTGACAACAATGGAAGAGGTGAATGTACCCAAAGCAGTGTCCTCACAGGCTTAGGACCGTGGTCAGGAGGTCAGGCATAGGAAGGTTGAGGTCAAGCCAAGAGTAAAACCCACAGGTCAGATATAGCACAAAGGAGTCAACCAGAAGTTAATTTGGGGTCAAGCCAAGGGATATGTCTAAAAATCCACTAGATAGGCATAAGGAGAGGAATGAGAAACAGAGGTGTAAGATAAAGCAAAGGGCAGAGCAGATTGAAACCATTCAGCATCACATGGATGGGGTAAGTGACATGAGGTCAGCAAAGTAGACAGCACAAGTACACCTCAAAGCCCAACCATACTCTACAAACTGCACAGTCAGGTGCCAGGTTGAGGATAACCTGGCCAACTGCTGAAGTGAGCCACATCTTCTGCCGAAGGGTGGTTACATCTTAGTGGATTAGTAGTGCATGCCTCAAAGTACAAGGGCAGAGCCTGGCTGCTGAGGGTGGGCAGAGGCAGAAGGAGCAGATGTAGTGATGGAGGCATGGTCAGAGAGGACAATCAGTGGCCAGAGGAGGACTGAGAACCTTTGGTGTAAAGGCCAAACAAAACCAAGTAGCACCTTCATGCCAGGGAGAAATTTCTGTCGGCTGAAAAAAAACCCTGTACCATGCAAAGTATGCCAAAGTGCTGCAGTGATTGGCGGGCATGGTGAAAGGTAGATGTTCTTAAAGCATGCAATTGGTGCTGGAAGATTTCCCCCTACGTATAGGAGCAAGTAGATATATAGTAGCAACCATTTGTCACCAAACCTTGGTCCCATTCTGATCGGTTTCTGAATGGTGAAGTACCTCAGCCAGCTCAAAATATTTTAGTACTTGCCCATACCAATAATGTCCAGATGATAACCCTGAAGCTCACCATCCAATTGGAGACCACATCACGGATGGATGACCACCAGACGATCAGCAGGTGACCACCAACTTTGTTAAGTCTGGTTGACACACTTAACCAGGAGCTTAAGAGGCAAAACCTCTCCTGCTTCTACATCAGTCAATATACCAACTGGTTTGACACAAACAGCTGCAGTGGCCTCATTGTGAGACTCCAGCAAGAAGCCAAGCACTTGCCATAATAGGGGACAACAGTCATTTCAGAATTTAGGAAGTTTACAGCAAAAGTTAAGAATTGAGTGTCTGATTTTTATGGCGCAGAGAGAAGCTTTGCAGCTCGCGGAGTACTCCATCATCCTCCGCCTTATGACTAAGTGCGACACAGGAGCCCGCTGCAGACACATAAAGAAGAATGACTTGCTGTTCAATTCCCTCCTGTGATCTTTGCAAGTAAAGGAAACAACAAGAAAACAGTGGCGTCTGATTTAACCTCCGGCGCGCCGGAATGATTAGGGGCCGGCAAAAGGCCCCGGCAGTGATGGTGCCGCCATTTTATATCCTTTTATGTTTTTTTCTCTTATTTTTACGCATGGAATTCAGTTGATTAGACGAGCGGTTTGCAAATTATCGCTAACAAGAGAATTAACTGGCTTGTGTAAAGGAAATATTAATAATGTTGATGGATGAACAAGGAATTCTTTTTGTTTGCAGATATATATTTGTTTTACCACAATCCATATTAGGGTGGATTCATCGTCAAGCCCAATGCCAAACAAAACTTTTTCTTTTCACTTTAGAACTGATTTGGAAAAAGACAACATTGTATTTATTTATTACAGGTATTTATATAGCGCTGATAATATACACATAGTGCACATTTACATCAGTCCCCGCCCTCAAGGAGCTTAGAGTCCAAGTTCCCTATCTCACATGCATACATACAGGGCCAATTTAGACAGGAGCCACTTAACTTGCCAGCATGTCTTTGGAATGTGGGAGGAAACTAGAGTACCTGGAGATAACCCACGCAAGCCCAGGGTAAACATGCAAACTCCTTGCAGATAGTTTCCTGACCACAGGGCCGGACTTTGGGGTTTGCGAGCTGTGTGTCCCCACAGGGTGGCAGGTGACAGACCCAGCTCGCTATGACACAAGCTGCAGGCAGGGCAGCTTGTGTTATAGCGACATGATCTCATCTCGGGGCCACAAGGAGTAGAGGGGCGGCACAGCCTGCAGCTTCTCTTTGGATCCCTGCTGCTCTCCCCCCTCCTGTATGGGCAAATGCAGCAGGGAATCAAGGAGAAATACACTGCTGAAGCCGGCGGGAGGGGCAGAGGAGGGAGCGTGCCTGTCAGGATGGCCGAGAGGGGAGGAGAGAGGAGATGCTGCTGCCATCCTGTCAGTTTCAGGATGACAGCGACTCTGAGTGGCCGAGCAGAGGATTGGTAAAAGTGTGTAACATTTACCAATCCTCCGTGTGCAGCACAAACACTGACCGCTGATCACTCCAATGTTTGTAAACAACTGGGGAGGGATAGTACTATGCGTTAGATGCTTTACATCACTTCCTGTTCATTCATGAGTTTCTGAATGGGTAGAAACAGCTCAGTACAGAGGCTTCTATCCATTCATAATGGCTTGATAGTAAATATTTACTATCTTCAGGTTGTGAATGAATGGGAAGCCCCTGTACTGAGTTCCTTCCATTCATTCAGTGCTGAGGCAGCAGAAAAAGAGATTGAGGACTCTGTGTATTCCAAAAAGGAAATGAATGTCAGGGGTCTGCATAGGCCCCTAATATTTTCCCAAAGCCCCCCGAACAGAAAACAATTATGAAAAAAACACAACCTTCCCCCACACACAACCACACGCATTACACACATGCAACAGTGCGCACCATGCACCCTTTTTACTGAACTGCATGTAAACATGAGCGATTCTATTCGTTCTTAATCAAATTTCAGACACATTTTCCAAAAGTCGGACATTCTGGCACATACAAATTTCTGCATCCGAATGTGTCCAAATCCGAATTTCCGTTTCCGTATTATGGATCCCATTCATTCAAAAAACGAAACTGAATGGGACATGTGACTCTTTTTTGGCCAATCAGATGTGTTTTTCGGGTTTAATGCTTCCAAATGGGCCTGAACAATAAGAATACTTTTATTGTGCTTACGGGTTTCATACCTTTGGGGCTTACAAAAAAAAAAAAATGGGAGGCTTTAAATGGTGCGGGTTTTGGAGATTTGGGTGCGGCCATTGAGGGGTGTGTTCAATGAAGGGTGTGGTTTCTGAGGGACACTGTAAAGCTTTCTTGCACAGGGCACCTAAAGCCGGCCCTGCCTCACTAGGATTTGAACCGGGGACCCTTATGCTGCAATGTTTGGGACCCTGTTGGGGAGATTTCAAGTAGTAGCAAACCTTCAATCTTTTTTTTTCACCCCAATAATGGATCCAGATCAAACACAAATACATTGTCCAGCAAGGTATAACTTAAAATTTTTGCCCAAGCACTTACAATTGTAATTTTTCCAAACAGCTCCAACTCTCTCAGCTCGGCTTCCCTGAACCAGTACAAGATCACAAGGGACAGTGCAGTCTCCAGCAGCCGTCCATCTACTAGCTTAGAGAAGGGAGGAGAGTGGAAGGAGTAGTGGGGAGCATAATATGCATCAGCTGTCCATCTACTAGCTTGGAGAATGGGGGAGGGAGAAGGGAGGAGCAGGGAGCCAGTTGCCTTGACATGCCTGTGTGTTTGTGGAAACACACACGGCTTACTAGCACATATAAGGGTGGCTCTATAGGACTGTGCAATGGAAAGGAGCCACACACAGCTTACTAGCACACACAGGGGTGGCTCTATAGGACCCTACAAGGGAAAGGAGCCACCCTAAAGCAGGATATCAGTGCCAGTGCTCAGGGGACCAGCTGATTCTACAGGAAGCTAAAACTTTTAAACACCAAGGAGCAGCATCCATTGCAAGTTATTTCAATAAAAACATTTTGACTTTATTATCACTTTAACCCTAATCCCTGCTCTTCTGACAACAGGACAGGTGATGAGGGAGGCAGTCATCACAGGGGAGGGAAAACACACAGACAATAATAGCACTATTTTACCAAAAGAGTAGTTGATGCTCAGAACAGACTTCCAGCAGAGGTAGTGAGTCAGTAAGTTTAACCCCTTCATGACTGAGGCCCTTTTTTCATTTTTTGCACCCATGTTATATTCCACATTTTAGGCCTGAAAATGACGTAAAACCCCCCAACATTATATATTTTCTGAATGCCAAGACCCTATAGTAAGTCGCCAGGATCGCTTCTGTTGTAAAGCAGACAGTCGGCTTTACAAGTTTAAACAGACTCCCGGCGGCAAAAGTCACCGGGAGTCTGTTTAAACAGCCCCGATGCTGGCGACGTACACTGTACGTCGTCAGTCACGAAGGGGTTAAACATGCTTGGGGCAATGGCCCACCTGGTCTTTTTCTGCCGTCACCCTTCTAGGTTTACAATGACATCAGCATTGAGAAGCTTATATGAGATTTTAGTAATTGGGTCACTTTAATGTTTGCACTCGCATGATAAAATATGACATTTTGGCTAGAAAACAGCTTAGCACACTCCCCACCCCCACCCCCACCCCCTGTGGCGTCACAAGTGAGGTGCCACTATTGGAGGGGTGACACTAAAATAACTGACAGTAATTTTGGTGTCACCCCCTAGCAAAGGTCAGGTTCTCTGTGTCAGGAGAGAGGAGGGGACGTCAATAAGACGACTGTGCACGCACAATGACATCACAGCGGGGTGTCACCTGGTCTCCACTCTGGGTGTTACCCAGCCTCGGGACACCCCGGGTAATGACTCGCCGCTCGGTTTTCTGATTGGCTGGGAAGCCGCCTCAATGCTATTTGGCTGGCTTCATGCTGATTGGCTGGGAAACCGGCTTCCCATCCAATCAGCATGGAGCCGAGCAAACAGCATGGATCCTGGCTTCCTGATTGGCTGGGAAGGTGGCACAATGCTGACTGGCTGGCAAGACAACTTCTTAAATATTCAGCATCGAGCCATCCAACCAGCACAGAGTCGGCTTCCGGGGCAATCAAGAAGCCGGGCAGTGGGTAATGACATGCCGCCCGGCTTACTGATTGCCCAGGAAGCCGGCTCCATGCTAGCGGAAGGACAGGTATCGGTACTCGGCATCGGCAAGTACGGAAAGAGTACTCGTAACCGAAAGTACTTGTACTCGTCCAAATGCTCCGATACCTTCTCTGATAAGAGGAAATTCGGGGCAAATGAAGATTTCCTCTGGCCGGTAGTGCCATATATCAGGAGGCGAGCAATTACCCGCCTCCCTGCCTCCTGATTGGCTGGGAAGCCGGATTCCTGGCCAATCAGTATCAAGCCGGCCAAACATGGAGCCGGCTTCCTGGAAAATCATGCCATTACCATGCCGCGCGGCTTCGTGATTGGCCGAGAAGCCGGCTCCATGCCACCGGAAGCACCGGTATCGGTACTCAGTATCGGCAAGTACCAACAGCAAAATACCGGTATCAGTGCATCCCTAGTTATAACCCTCCCTTGCTTTATCCGCCCCAACAAAAATTGGACTGTACAAACATCGCCATTACTTTTTTATTCCTTTACGGCATCGGTTTTGTCGGTACGTCTCATTTAACTTTCATCTGCAAACAACAATAATAAAAACAAGTTTCTCCTCTGCCTGGAAAACAAGCCGCCGGGTGAGCCTGGGAACGGAGCGATGACCTCACAGCTCAGGGTGCTCGCAATCTGTTTTTTTTACATCCTGATTGTTTATTATGCGGCACACAATTGTTTACGCTGATCGCGGTGACGAGCTGATGCAACTCGCTGTAAGAAGCTGTTTTGGTGTTTTCTTCTTTGTCGGAGGTGCAGCTGGAAAGGGCGCTGCGTTCGGCGCCGTGCTCTCGCACCTGTCTCCCGGTCCCAGGGAAAGGATTGAGCTTTAAGTCCTGACACTCATTTGACTGCTGATGAGTTAGAAAACTCATTAACCTCTGCAGGAGTCAAGAAACGGCCCCGGGGCGATTTGTAATGTGAATCGCTGCAGCGGGAAAAAAAAAATGCTGCAGAGACAGGTTTTTTTTTCTTTTTAACCCTTCGGACCCCAATCGTCCACCTGACACTACATGCAGTTTAAAGCTGAACTCCAAGCAAACAGCTAAATACATATATGGGAGCTATTTCACCTGCCAGAGGATTTGATTTTTTTCTACCCATCGTGTCCTGACATTTACACAGCTCTGCCACACAGCACAGCCCTGTCTGGCAGAGCAGGAGACTTCATTTTTCTCAGCTGCAGATAAGTGACGCTTACAGGTTTTGCAACATGGGGGTTCTCTTTAGGTGATCAGTGATGGGACCAGTCACTGTCCACTCTCCATCCCCATGCCCAATGATTTACTAAGGCGACCAGTCTCCACCCTCCTTCCGCCTCCCATCCAATTACACTTACAGGTCTTGTCCCTCCCCCAGCCTGTAACAGGACAGTGAAAGGAGAAGCAGCGGGCTGATGCTCTCTTCTCTGTCACGCCGCGCTCTCCTATCAGCATGTTTCTTGTCAACAGCACAAATGATTGGCTCATCATGCTGCTTCTCCCACTCCTGCTCCTTCTGGCCTGCTCTGGTTGCCATCTCCCGGTCCGGCTCTTGGCAACCTGGGATGCACTGGCTGGTGTCCTGTCCAGCTCCTGGCAACCAGCAATGACACTAGTTGCCAGGAGCTGGGTGGGACGCCAGCCAGAAAGTCCCTGGTTGCTAAGAGCCAAGCAGGGAGATGCACATGGCACTTACACATCTCCCGGTCTGACTCTTGGCAACCTGGGAGGCACTCGCTGGCGTCCCACCCAGCTCCTGGCAACCAGTGATGACACTGGTTGCCAGGAGCTGGGTGGAACGCCAGCCAGGGAGTCACTGGTTGCTAAGAGCCTAGCAGGGAGATGCGTATGGCACTTACACATCTCCCAGTCTGGCTCTTAGCAACCTGGGACGCACTGGCTGGTGTCCTGTCCAGTGATGCTAGGAGCTGGGCGGGATGCCAGCCAGAGAGTCCCTGGTTGGTAAGAGCCGGTTGGGGAGAGGGGTATTGGGAGAGAAAAAGTCAGTTGTCTCTGTGGGTTAGCAAACTTGCACCCCGCCTTCATGTGGCACCAAGGGCATGTGCCAACTGTGCCATACCCTGGATACACCACTGTATGTAGAAGTCCGATATTTCCAACCTTAGAGGTTCAGCGTTCTACCAACACAAACATTTCAAGCAGAAATGTTACTATTAAAATATAAGATGACAAAAAGTTTCAGTTGAAATGCAATTTTAAGATACGCTAATATGTGTGATTTTTGCTCTTTATTTTGCCTTTGCTTCCCGCTTTTTCTTATATTGTGTTTGCCCTTTATAACAACGTATTACATTTTCATGCAGCAGTCTTTTATTTCCTCTTCCCGCACAGAGCCGGAGCACAATGATGAGAATGACAGCCATACAAATGAATGGGACTTGCCGGTATAACGTGATTTCCATACGGTGAAAAGGTGAATTGTGCCGCTGAAAGCCGTAAAAAATGTGTGCAGGGTCTCGATGTTCCGAAATCTGAAAAGTGTGCGTATGAAAGGGAGACCGTGTCAGAGCTGGTCATGCAGGATCCATTATGATTGGGTGACCTTCATGTGGCCTTTGAACCTTTTTAGGCATCTGTTCCCTGCCCCATGAACACCCCTAAAACCGGTTAGAGTTTGGTACAATTTTGACACCAGTCCCCACCCCAACTGGCCATCCCCCTGTTTAAAAAAGTTGGCCATACAGGGGTTTTGCATTGAGGCTTAGGCAGTGGCATATCCAGGGTATAGCACATGTGGCACATGCCCTGGGTGCCACTTGAAGGGGGGGGGGGGGGGGGTGCCGCTCTGTGGGTCAGTGAAAGTTTGCCAACACACAGAGACAGCTGACTTTTTTTCCTCTCCCCACCCCTCTCCCATACACATCTTCCCACACGGCTCTTAGCAACCAGGGACGTTCTGGCAGGTGTCCCGCTTAGCTCCTGGCAACCAGTGATGCCACTGGTTGCTAGCAGCTGCACAGGATGCTAGCTAGAGCATCCCAGTTTGGCAAGAGCAGGGCAGGGGGATGTGTATGCAAGCTGGAAGCTCTGACCGGCGTCCCACCTGGCTACTGGCAACCAGTGATGTCAATGGTTGCCAAGAGCTGGGCAGAGCATCCCAGGTTGCTAAAAGCCAGGCAGGGATATGTATAATGGCCTTACACATCTCCCTGTCCGGTTTCTAGCAACCAGAGTGGACAGAGAGATGTGGGGGGATGCTGGCCAGTGATGTCACTGGTTGCTAGGAGCTGGGCGGGATGCTAGCCAGAGTGTCCCAGGTTAAGAGCCAGAGGGAAAGAAGTGTAAGGGCCATACACATCTCTCTGCCCGGCTCCTAGCAACCAGAGCGGGTGCGTGGAGATGTGTATGTGGGCTGGATGCCCTGGTTAGCATCCCGCCTAGCAACCAGTGACTTCACTGGTTGCCAGGAGCTGGGAGGGACACCGGCCAGTGCGCCCCAGGTTTCTAAGAGCCTTTGTAATTGGAAGAGATAAGAAGAAATGGGCGAGCTAGGGACACTCAGGTTGGGGAGGAAAGCATAGATGACACTAGATATCTTCCAGCCAGGAAATGAGGCGGGCTCTATTTGACTTGCTGCAGCTTCTCATGCACATTGTGAGAAGCTCCCAGTGTGCAGTGACATCAGAGGAAGTCATTCCAGTCCAGGAGAAGAGTCGGTAAAACTGTGCAAGGCCGGAATTCAGCTTTAAAGCTTGCGTGCCTCCAACGGGCCCAAGCTCCCTACAAAGACGTCATCATTATATAAACAAGTTAAATAAATAAAGTTTCTCCTCGTTATTAGATGCTAATAATATGGATATATATATATATATAAAAAAACAAAAAAAAAACACTTTTCAATAGCCCAGAGAGCTAATTAGATGCGCCTCCGCCTAGACTTGCATCGGAATGCCACGAGTGCTCGCGCTAACCACACCTGCATCATCGAATACACATTTGTACACCTGTTAATTAACAATTTGCTTAATATGCAGGCAACTGGTTAATTAAAAAAAAAAAAGGAGCACGCCTGACTCGCAAACACGTCTATATCGCCGCGGCCCGAAGCAGATGCATGGCGGAGGAAGCTGCTGCTTTTCGCGTAACGGATTCTTCCCCCTCCGTCTCTCCAGGAGAAAAAAAATTCTCATTCCGCGCCATACCTGCGCATAATGCGTCCCGTCACTCAGCAAAACGGAACAGCTTGCTATTTACATAAAGAATGGTGAAAAAAAATAACTAACAGATTCCTTTACTTCGGGGATTACGCTGACATGAGATTGTTAAAAGTTCATTTGAAGACAGTTTGAAGAACGGATTTTTATTTAAAAAAAACGCAGCAAAGTCGCGCAATTTTTATTTTTTTTTAAACGCAAAATCAAGCTCAATATATCAATATCGATATATATACAATTGCATCTCTTTTTTTTTTCCTTCGCTGGTCCTGAAAATGCAACTTTATTGCCGGCCGTAATTAAGTTACAAATGGCGGTCGAGTCGCTCATAGGCTGCGCCGCGCTTCTAAGCATTTGCGCAGAGATTGGCCCGCGCAAATAATCCAAGGTACATGTATTATATTAAGAGTTATTAAAAAAAAAATTATGAGGGAGGGGGTTCCCTCTGTTCTGCCTCTGCATGGGGAGTCGCTTGCTGGGCTGGGTCACGCCACAATCTGTTCCAGCAAATAATTGCACAACGCTTCTCTTAATTATTCTGAAAGATATAAGCGTGCGAAGGAAGTGCGGATTCAGCGGGATTCGAAAGGGAATTACACCTTACGGAGCGATGGGAACGGATGATACTCAAATCACCGGATTGTAATTCTTATGTCATGAAATAATTACAAGTTTCCACACTGAGAGCTTGTTTGTTGTTCTTTTCTGCAGCCTTGTGCTAAATCTTGGCAAGTAGGAGAAACTTGTTTGGTTACTTGTTTTGGTTATGTTTGGGGGGTGAGGGGGTGGTGTGTATATATATATATTTATTTATTATTACTACCGCTGTTACTTATTACTGGCACTGATCATCAATGAAAGAGGGGGATGGGTGTTATTCATTACTGCCATTGGCCACCAATGAAAGAAGGGGTGCAGGGTTAATTATTATTGCCATTGACCACCAATGAAAGAAGGGGCGCAGGGTTCATAATTACTGCCACTAGCTACCAATGAAAGAGGGGGTGGGTGCTATTCATTACTGCCAGTGACCACTAATGAACGAGAGGGTGGGGGTTATTTATTACTGCCATTGACCACCAATGGAAGAGAGGGTGGGGGTTATTTATTACTGCCATTGACCACCAATGGAAGAGGGTGATGCAGGGTTAATTATTACGGTCATTGACCACCAATGAAAGAGGGGGGTTTGTTGTTAATTATTATTATCATTGACCACCAATTAATGGGGCAGGCTTTAGTATTACTGCCACTTCTAGCCAATTAAAAGGATGCCTAAATATTACTGACAGTCAATAAAAATGGGGGGGGGAGGTAATAATATTTATTGTATCTGCCACTGACCACCATTAATAGGGAGCTTTGTTATTACTGCCACTAACTGCAAGTGAAGGGGAACTTTAACATCACCACCCCTGATGACCAGTGAAAAGTGTGTGTTAATATTTCTGCCACTGACCACCATTGCTGGAGCTTATTTGTGCTCCCACTGACATCAATGTTTGGCACTCTTATTACTGCCACCATTGATGGGGCTTATTTTCCACCCACTTTCTCTTCGGTGTACCCCCGGCCCTATGTTGCCTAAAACATAGCAAAGCCAAGTGGGAAAGTCACCACACTACAAGCCGTGCACTGTGGCATGACACCCACTTTATTGGCCAACCCTACCTTTGACCACGCTCATTACTGTTGGGGTCAGAATCTCCCCAGCGGAATGGCATAAAGGGCCAATTTTCTTGGGCAAAGGAGGTACAAATTTGAGGAAATGGTGCCTAATGCACTGAACATTCTTATGATGCTAATATATTTGACAGCCAAAAATTAAATCCCCCCCTTGAAACAAAAAAGCCCCCCCCCCCCCCCCCACACACACACACACACACCCCTTCCCCCTTTCCTCCAGAAGACAAGGCTGACCCTCCTGAGCGGGGAAAGGTGACTCGGAAGCAGATTTTCTCAATGGGTCTCCATAACACATGCTCAGCGTCTGATCGTCTCAGGTGCAGTTCTGTTCCTGTCAATTGAATGATGCAACAGGGAAACGTTCTGACAGCAGACAGGTCTGCAGGAGACGGAAACTGTTTGGCAATACATCAACTTGCGTCTTTTTTTTTTCTTAAAGGGCAAGAGCCAAATGCACAGCTGATGCACATCTATAGGGAGCCTTACACCTGCCAAATCATGTGTATGGAACATGCAGACTCTTGCAATTCACTCACCCCTGCTGTGCTTCATGGATATTGAATAAGAGGCAGGTGACAACGCTCTTCAGAACCTTCAGCAGTTTCCAAGCCACTGCCCCCCTACTAGTGTCATCAGCTTGCCTTGAGTCATCTTCAATAAAGCCATTTAAGCATCACCCTCTCTGGTCATTAGCATACACAAAAGGCACCGTCACTGCAGATCTGGTTTCAGCTGGCCCGTGACAACCCTGACGTATTGCTATTTTGCCCCACGTTCATGTAATCACTGAAGTTCACAAATTTTTAGAAACAGGCAGCCTATGCATTGCCCACCCTCTATTACACGGGATTCCAGAGTCATTTGGAAAAGCAATCATGTTTTAAAAAACGCTCAAAGCAGGTAGAATTTAGCTAAAATGTAGAGAGCACTTGTCTCCAGCTCAGGACTGACAACAAGGCAGACATTAAAGATCCACCAGGATGTAAATTTGTCTTTTCAACTGGCTCAATGGAATCACATGCAATGGGGGATGGTTGGCGCTTGGCTAAATCAAAGCAGGAGCTGCCTAGCTTCTAGCAGTTTTTGATCTCCAGTGATTACGTGAGTGCACTTCATCGTCATTTATGGCTCCTGGAAATGAATGTATCAATACATTGATAGGATAATGAAGCAGGGGCCCTTCTTGTCATCAGCAAGCTTAATGCAAACCACAAGGAAAAAATATAAATATATGCCCGAAGCAAAAAAACATAGGCAGAGGGCGTACATAACTAAGTGAAAAGGGGAAACAAGGAATACAAGAGTTAATTAAGGGATGGATCAACAGGGCAGGGTCTCTTACCAAATTGGTCTGGTTCAAAGTTTGGGCGGAACCTTTGTGGTGGTCTGGGATGGAGGGTCTCACTGGATTTAGTCGAAGATCGTCGGATAAAGAGAGAACTTCCCACCTACCCGCCCTGCAAATTGGTGTTTGTGGTCAGCTTATTATGTTGGCGGTGTTGGTGTTTTTGGGGTCTTTCGAAGGCGGAGAACATAGGTGATGGTGTTTAATGTTTGGGGACCTGTCTTGGTATGGGTCCTCAAGTCATTGTGATATATGGTAGTCCAACAGGCAATTGAGATATGGATGTGTCAGCGGTCAATGTGCAGGTTGTCCCCGAGGCGGTGTGGTGCGGCTGGGGGCCTAACAGCTTCAAGGGGTTCCGCAGAGACAGCATATCGGTTAATAATTTGGGCCTTTAAAAGACCTTAAAAATCTCATGCTTCATTTTCAGTTCTGTTAAGTTTATTATTATTATTATTATTATTATTATTATTATTATA
>NW_017306330.1:1237453-1245334 GCF_000935625.1 Nanorana parkeri | reverse complement strand
TGGTCTGAGGAGGAGGGTCTCGCTGGAGTTAGTCGGAGATCGTCGGATGAAGAAAGAACTTCCCACCCGCCAGAGCGCATTGTTGTGGTCAGTTACTGTCATAGCAGTGTTGGCGTTTTTTGGGGTCTTTTGAAGGCAGAGAACATAGGTGATGGTAGTTAAGGTTTGAAGACCTGTCTTGGTATGGGTCCTCAAGTCATGCTGATATACTGTATGGTAGTCAAATAGGCAATGGAGATAGGGAGGTGTCTGAGATCGATTTGCAGGTTGTCCCCGAGGCGGTGTGGTGTGGCTGGGGGCCCAACTGATTCAAGGGGTTCCGCAGAGACATCATATCTGCTAATAATTTGGGCCTTCAAAATCCCTGAAAAATCTCATGCTGGATTGTTCCAATTTCTGTGAAGTTTATTATTGTTAATTTGTATAATAAAAAGGCTGTTATGGCCATTCAACTCCATCAAAAGTGAGGTCTGGTTTTATTGGGTGGAAGAGGGGAGGTTGGTGGTTCCAGTAATCTTTGCATCAAGGGGATTGGGACATCGGTTCTACAGTAGTCTAGAGTAATAAGTTATGACTGCAAAGTTGAGTAGGGTCCCAGCATGTACTTAAAGAGCTGACCCTGAGTGCAGTTATCCTTCAACAAAATCATCATCTTTAACAATTAATGACTGGTTCCCCCGTGAAGATTCTTCCATAGCCCGGCGTCCTTTTTTCTAAAGTGCGGTTTACATCCTTTAAACTGTAGTCATATTGGCAGACAAAAACATAATTTCCTCTCCAAAATCTCTGTGTAATGTAATCGATGGACGCTGCTGCCTATCCGTTTTGTGAGGTGATGGATGTCTTTAAAGCCTTTTCGGTATCCCGAGCTCCCTGTATCCATGTTAAATTCCTCTAATTGACCTTCTTCCTCCAGATTGTGCTAGGCAGTCAGCTTTCTGACCCTTTCCCTACTCAATCTATTGATGGCCTGGAAGAGCTGAAAGGCGTTGATTTCTCAAAATCCCGTGACCTGCAACAGACAAGTTAAAGCGGAACTCCGGTATAAGAAAATAATGGCCATGTGTCTTCTTCCTGGAATCTTGGTGAGCTTTGTGTATTCCAGTAATCTAGTGTGACACTTGGAGCTTCCTGTAATAAAGACCGGTCACTGCTGCTCTCTCTCCTTTGGAGGTTGATTGGTCTCATCTCCACCCCCTCCTGTAATAAATACCGCTCACTGCTGTTCTCTCTCCTTGTACAGGGTGACTGGTCTGGTCTCTGCCCCCTCCTGTAATAAAGACTGCTCACTGCTGCTCTCTCTTGCCTCGTGCAGGGTGACTGGTCTTGTCTCCACCCCCTCCCATAATAAATACCGCTCACTTCTGCTCTCTCCTTGTGCAGGGTGACTGGTCTGGTCTCTGCCCCCTCCTGTAATAAAGACCAGTCACTGATGCTCTCTCTCCTTGTGAAGGGTGACCGGTCTGGCCTCCGCCCCCTCCTGTAATAAAGACTGGTCACTGCTGCTCTTTCTCCTAGTGCAGGCTGACTGGTCTGGTCGCCGCCCCCTCCTATAATAAAGACCGGTCACTGGTGCTCTCTCTTCTTGTGCAGGGTGAATGGTCCTGTCTCAGCCCCTCTCTGTCATTTTCCACAGGGGGCCTGCTGGGTCCCCTTCCACAGCTCTGCTTTCTGCACAGGTCATGTACAACCAAGTGATGATGTCACAGCTACTGTATGATGATGCCACTTACTATCTGGGTTTGTAAAGGTATTTTGTGCGCACAAAAGGGATTTATATAATGTGTGGCTAAGGAGGTATATATTTCAGTGAAAGTTGGGTCGGGTGGCGGTCAGAGTTCTAAACAGGCTTGGTTGAATTCCCAATCCAAATCTAGCCTCACCTCTGGTTACCAGTCACACTCCCATTCCCTCTCCGTAATAGAGAGGGGCTGATGGGTATAAGGGAGTTCCAACCCTTAAAGGGGCAATTACTAGGCTCAAACATTGTCACTTTGGGGGAAGGAAGGGCAGGCACAACATTAATCCCACTGTCTAAGCTCCCACATCAGCTGACAATGGAGTGAATATAGCCAGCCATGCTGAAGTGGGGATACAGAAGAAACGTGGTGGGAGTAATACATTCTAGCTTTGAAACTTTGAACCTTTGGGGCTCATAGACTTGTCTTTTTTTCAATATTCCCCAAAATGGCTGAAAATAGTAACAAGAGCATCAAAAATGGAGTGTCAGCTGTCCTGACAGGACAACGAGCATACATTCAAGCTATCACAGATTTTTTTAGCACTGTGGCTTTAGCACAATTTTCACACACCCCAAAAAACCTAATTAAAGGGTAATTCCAGTTTCACAGCAAAAGGGGAAAACTAATCAATGTTAAGCCTGATGAAGGGACCCCGTGTGGCCCCGAAACTGCTTGCCTTCATTTGACATGGTTCTTACTAAATGAACACATGGCGATCCTGTAAGGATTTTTGGTGTGCTGGAGACATTTATTCAAACGATTCCTGTAGCAAGCGGCGCCATCCGCAGTCACTACGAGCACCCTCCCCTGCTATTGCAATATCCAGTAAGGAGGGCAGCAAGATTGTTAGGATCCAGAGCGCCTCCAGTGCTCACCTGCGGGTGTTTCCCAGCTGCCAGTACTTAGCCATCACCTGGTGCTTCCTGGGAGGATATTTAAACCCTCCCAGCAGTCAGGATGATGGCTCAGTATCATTTCCTGTTTCCTGAAATTTGAACCATGAGTCCCCAGTTCCGGAGAATCCTGCTTTCCGTCCAGAGTCCTGTTACCAGTCCTGTACCTTGTTTGTGTACCGAGCCCGGTTACCCATTGCAGACCTGCCTTTCCTCTTGTTGCCATTACCTGCTTGTCCTCTTGTTGCCATTACCTGCTTGTCCTCTTGTTGCCATTACCTGCTTGTCCTCCTGTTGCCATTACCTGCTTGTAGTCTGGGTGAGGTTACTTATTTATGTTTGCTTTTGGGTGTTGTTTAGTTTGCTGTTGAATAAACTGTATATATAACATTCTGCCCTGTCCGGTGTGGTCATAAGTGTTTGGTCTGCCTGTGTGGGTACCTGCGCAGTACACCTTTTGGGGAATCAGTGTTCCCCCCTTCCCCTCTGCTGCCCGTGTACATTCTGCACACAGCCTTGCAGCCCCGGAATTGTGTAAATGGAATAATGCTTGCAAATGCGAGTGCGCATTGGTCAGCATGGTCACTTAAAAGAATTTATTCCGCCGTCCGCGCCGCTCACCTGCATCTAATTCCGGCTCCCTCCCTCTCTCTTTTTATTTTTTTGTATTTTTATACCTTTGATGTTCCTGAAAGGGCTTCAATCAAATTTTTTTTTGCGCATCTGCCATTGACTTGTTTGTACGGATCAATCCCGTTTTGACAGTCCCGCAAAGGCAGTGCGAGCGAAACAATTACTGCCAGTAAAATGAAGAAACTATCGCCTTTCAAGGTGTTTTTTTTTCTCTCTTTTTTTTCTCTTTTTGTACCTTTCCAATCAAAGCCGGCGCGGGGCTAACACGCTTTACATTGAGACGATAAATTGCCGGCAGGTATCTGGAAAGGGCGGATTCTTTGCCAGGAATCAATTTGAGCGGATTTCTCGCGCAGCTGGGCGTCGGGACTGAAGGAGTCGTCTGCTTTTTTTTATATTATTTTATTTTTTTTTAAGGGCATTTTAATGATTTTCTTCCTAAACTTTAAGCGCGGAGTCGGCCCGAGTGATGTCTGGACGGTGACATTTGCGGGCGCTCCGGGTCTCCGTCACTGGATGCAAGATAGAACATTCGCAATCACAAACTCAGTGGGAGGTTATGTTTGCTACAGGTGTTCCGTGCGTCCAGAGCCGCGTTACTGTAATCCGCCACTAGGAGGAAAACAACATAAAATGCGGGCATGCAAACAGAATAATAATCCGCAGCAAAGGAAGGAAAGTATCAATTATCAACTTATTTTGCTGTCGTTCTGGTAGACGTAAACCCGATCACCGAGATATCACGCAAGCTTTAATATGTAAATGTCATTTCTCAGGGCTAGAAAAACTAAATATAAAACCCTGACTCTAATTACTGATTGTTTATCAAGACTAATAAACATATTATCCATTGAGTTAGCCAGCATCATTCAACCCACTTCCTCTGAGCCCAGGTCTTCCAGGACCTATCCTCAGCCTGTGACTGGACAGTGAACATCCTGAACCCTCCCCCAGCCTGTGACTGGACAGTGAACATCCTGGACCCTTCCACAGTCTGTGATTGGACAGTGAAAATTCTGGACCCTTCCTCAGTCTGTGATTGGACAGTGAACATCCTTGAACCCTCCCCCAGCCTGTGACTGGACAGTGAAAGGAGAAGCAGCACAGTGATGAGCTCATCTCTCTGTCACTCATCTCTCCACCTGTCAGCATGCTTCTTGTCATCACGTGAACGGATTGGCTCCTTGTGCTCCTCCTTCCTCTCACGCCCCAGCTCTGGCACACAGGGACTGCGAGAGGCTGGGACCGGGTCACTTCCAGGTACTCGCATCGCTACAGGATATTAATGATCAACATGCCAGAAAATGGACAAACCTTTAGGGTACATTTACACTGTTGCAACCCTGTACAGTGCATGTGTCCAACTTCTCCATAATATATATACCCCCCCCCCCCATAGGACCCCTCTCGTCCTATATATCCCTCATAGGACCCCTCTCGTCCTATATATCCCTCATAGGACCCCTCTCGTCCTATATATCCCTCATAGGACCCCTCTCGTCCTATATATCCCTCATAGGACCCCTCTCGTCCTATATATCCCTCATAGGACCCCTCTCGTCCTATATATCCCTCATAGGACCCCTCTCGTCCTATATATCCCTCATAGGACCCCTCTCGTCCTATATATCCCTCATAGGACCCCTCTCGTCCTATATATCCCTCATAGGACCCCTCTCGTCCTATATATCCCTCATAGGACCCCTCTCGTCCTATATATCCCTCATAGGACCCCTCTCGTCCTATATATCCCTCATAGGACCCCTCTCGTCCTATATATCCCTCATAGGACCCCTCTCGTCCTATATATCCCTCATAGGACCCCTCTCGTCCTATATATCCCTCATAGGACCCCTCTCGTCCTATATATCCCTCATAGGACCCCTCTCGTCCTATATATCCCTCATAGGACCCCTCTCCTCCTATATATCCCCCATAGGACCCCTCTCTACCTATATATCCCTCATATGACCCTTCTCCTCCTATATATCCCCCATAGGACCCCATCTCCTCCTATATATCCTCCATAGGACCCCTCTCGTCCTATATATCCCTCATAGGACCCCTCTCCTCCTATATATCCCCCAATCTGGTCACATCTCTACCCTGCAGTGAAGTGTGTTTCGAAAAAATATGACGCATACATTTCTTTCTGCATTCTTGTGAATTGGGAGGCCCCGAGTCGATGGCGACGCTTGTATCACATTTCGGTGCGTTCTTCGCATGCACCCCCGAGCCTTCATCAATGGCTGTGAACTCTTTTGAATCCAAAGCTTAAGTCTACAAATGTATTGGAAACATGCATCAGTTTCAAACCCACGCCGACGCATGACAACACCCCTGACTAACTCAAAACCAGAAACGCACCTCTACACACACGCACATATCTAAAAGGGCCCCTAATATTCTGTCCGAGAGCTTCTTAGGCAAGGCTGGGGGGCCACCAGGTGCAGAGGCGTTCTCTCGCGGCGATGGCTGATCTTTATTTACATTAGCAAAACACAGACTAAGGGACAATGCCGCTCTGCACAGCGCTCACTGGTGACAGGTACTCTTTAAGGACGCATCCTCCAGGAGAATGCGAGGCCCTTGGAACGCACGGCGCGGTGTGAGACGTCTCATCAAGGTCTCCGTGCTGGCAGAGGGTTCAGCTGGGAGCTACAACATGGAGTGTCAGATCCACTCATTAACAGCAGGTAGACAGGTGACCGAGAGCCGGCGTGATGTCAGACATCCGGTCTCCATGGCAACAGCTATATGGTACCGCCAGACCTATAGGAGGTAAACCTGGAGTGTGCAGAATCGGAGACGAGGAGGGGAAACGTGGCTCATCGCACAGCCATAGATACCGGAGGAGACCGGAATGGATCCTGCAGGCTCAGCGGTCACAGATCTGGGTAAAAGTCACGCCGATACTGCGCCGACTGTCAAAACTGGTGCTATTTGCGGCCTGATCACCCTGCGTTCTGCTGCAGAGGTACGTCCTGTCATGGAACCAGGATCACGTCCGGCAGCGGTGACAGGTCCCCTTTACAGGTCTCCACGGATACATTCATGACATATGTTACACATCAACAGGGACATTGTCTGAAAAAAATCATTTCCATCCTTGAGCTCCAGTCCAGTGACTTTGCCTAGGCTGAGATGATGTCATCAGTCTGCTGCAGGCAGGAAGAATAATGTCCTCAGTCTCCCCTCCCCCAGTGATCAGTCTGCTGCAAGCATCAGTAAGCATTTCCTCAGTCTCGCCTCCCCCAGTGATCAGTCTGCTGCAGGCAGGAGGAAGCATTTCCTCAGTCTCCCCTCCCCCAGTGATCAGATGCAACATCTTTATCTTTGTAGCAAGTCACAAGGTGAGAAGCTGCAGCAGGGGCTTATCTGTGTCAAACTTTCCTGAGCCGTAGAAGGCAACCTTAGCTGACACCTGAATAAAGATGGTGCTGCCCTTCTGGATATGAAGGCATTGTTAGTGGGAGGACTGTGATCTCTGCGAGAGGTAAGAAATACCTGGAGCTGTTACAGAGATTCATTACTAGATGCTAGACCAGGTAGGCAACCTTAATGTGACTTGTTGTTCTCAGACGTTGTGGAACTACAAGTCCCATGAGGCATTACAAGACCCTAGCCAGGGGGGGATATGCTGGCAGAGACTAAATCACCCTTTATATGCAGCGGACACGGGGGCCACCATTGACATGCAAGAGATCCGTCCGAAATCCAGACCCGGAATTTCTGCACTCTTTATCACTGCTTGTCCAGAAGCCCGTGTGACAGGGTGACAACGCAGGAGTGCTCAAAGGGAAGCAGAGAAAGAGCGTTGTCACCCTGTAACAGGATGTCCTGGAACAAGGAACTTCCTGGCTGGCTATCCTAATAATATTTGGATGAAAGATGCACATTTCAGCTTTTGCATGTGCGGCATTTCTCAGGGCGGGTTTCCTGATGGTGACAACAGTGGACCACGTACTCAGGAGCCCCCGTGCAGAGCTCCCTCTAGTGGTGGACACGAGCAACTTTGTTAGCGGGAAACCCGACGCAGCGCCACCACCACGGCGCTAAAACACGGAGCGGTTCAAGAAGGACCTTCCAGTGACATCACAAGTCCGCAATGGTGAATCCCGACACTTTGTAGGGAGCAGCCTTAGGGCCGGATCACACCACAAAGGCTGCGTTCCAGAGCGTTTCGGCCCTCTGGAACACAAGCTGGCCGGCTCCCAATGTTCAGAGGCGGGTGGGGGCGTGGCGGTGCATTGAAGTCAATGACAATGCAGCCACACCCCCCGACTGCAGTGCGATCGCCCGCACCCGGAACGCAGGCACATTAGTCCAGTGCTACGGTCCAGGGCAATCTGCACAAATTGTTCTGAGTGCGGGCGATCGCACTGATGGGGAGCCGGCGGGGTTTGCGTTCCAGTGCGTTGCAGAGGCCGACCGCTAGGGAACGCAGGCTTTGTGGTGTGAACCGGTCCTTAATGGAGCCACTGGGCCCTATACTGACCCCCCGAAAACTTGTATCCACCGCCTCACACCTTCACCAGTGTTTGGTTGATCTGTGTTTGGGGGGGAAAAGACTGAATGGTTCAATTTACTCCATACAAAGGTGCCAAATATCT
>NW_017306330.1:1233719-1237429 GCF_000935625.1 Nanorana parkeri | reverse complement strand
TAAACAAAGCCAAAGTAGGTAAATAAAGAAAAAAGGAAAAAAAAAAAAGAAAAAGGAAACAATAATGCATCATTGACTTTTATTATAAACAGTGGGAATATATCCCAAAATATCTTGGCTCCGCTTCCCGAGCCTTTGCTCCGATTCCCACAGGTCTAATAGATGTAATTAGGTTACAGAGGCAGAGAAGGGGTGAGGAGACAGGCGAGGAGTGTGAAGAGTGTTCTTTGAAGGAGTTCTAGTGACCTCAGGAGGCCAGAGGATAGACATGAATCTTCTCCACCCGGCGCCATCCCCGCTCGCAGCTCTGATGCAGATTAAAAGACCATTTGATGCACGGGAAGCACGAGGACTCGCTAATATAATGTCAGGGGACATTCGGCATCCCCAAAAAAATCATCAGCTGGTAGATGGGCTGCGTCAACGCTCCCTATTAACGCTGCCGAGGAATAATCGCAATAACGTTGGAGGTATCGCCCAGCCCCCGCCCTCACCCTCACCATGTCCAACACAGGAGCTGTATCCGCAGCCCTCTCTAGAGAGGCGGATTTTAGATCACAAAACCTAAATTGCCTGGCAGGCTACGGAGAAGGAGCGCTCAGCTTTACGACCGACAAGACTTACACCGCGGAAAATATCCAAAAAAAAGCATTACCCTTCCAACGAAACGGACAGAGGAACGCGGCTCGGCGAATCCGGCAGTTTATAATGGCGACAGGTTTTCATTTGTAGCCAAGATTGTAAAAATAAATAAAACGCAAAAAGAAAGATATCTCATTGTAACAGGTCGGCTAGAACTATGAGCTGAGTGAAAATCACTCACCTCATAGTTCTCCTTTAAGGCGGAACATTCAGCAAACAGAAGTGCATCGAAACTGCATTGACTTACTGCAGGTGTGGGCAGGGTCAGATTTACTCTCTCTGCTGCCCTAAGGCCAGGTTCCTCAATGTGCCCCCCCCCACCCATGGAGAATGGCAGACTGGCAGCGACAACACCGAGATCACTTGTACAAAACAAGCGGCGGCTTCCCAGCTGTACATTTAGCTCTGCTTGCCCAAATGTAAAAAACAACTACCCACCCGGCACCCGGAACTGCATGTCGCAGGCATCGGGCGATAGGAATTCCACACCCCTGCTGCCCCTGTGCTCCCTGCTGCCCCGAGGCCGGGCCTTGGTTGGCCTTGTGGGAAATCCGGCCCCGTGTGTGGGCAAACTCCCAGTCCTTCAGTTGTATTGAAAATATAAACCCATCACATTACGCATCCTCCTCTGGGAGTCATGCCTGTGGATGTCAAGAGTCTTGCAATGCCTAATGAGATTTGTAGTTGCACCACAGCTCTTGGGCTGGAGTGGGCCTGCCCCTGCCTTAGTGCATTGGGCTTACCGCAAAGCACCCCAGTGGAAAAATGTGAACCCAACCACTGAAAAATAAGTTCATTTGAGGGATGCAGTTAATATTGTGCCTGGAATTACAGAGCCCGCTCGAGTATACACCACCTACCAAAGGATCCGGAAAAGATTCACCGCCCAGTAGGCCAGCGGAGTGCCCCCATGACGCCTCTCTCGCCGTCTATGCGTGCCGTGCCTTTCAGCAGCCCTAATAGTCCCCCGCCGCCGGCACGCTCGTAGAAGATATCTTTGTCCCGGGTTTCCTGGGATTTTGCTGGCAGCTCTCTATTGTTCCGACGCTTTGGTGCTTTTTGCTTCTAAACAGATTATACGTTTGTAGCGTAACGCGTTCCACTGCCGCGGAACGCGAACCCTTGTTAATTATATCATAGCTGTGCTGTTTAATCACACACTTCTCAGGCAAAGCTCCCAAATCATTCTCTAAACAGTGGAGCCACATCTGGCATTTCCCAGGTATCGGAAATGAATCGTTTATTAATTACACATTCCGCTTTGCATAACGGCACTCGAGTGAGGTGTAAAGACGCCATTGTGCTGGAAACGAGAGAAAGTTAAGGCTGCACTCCGGGATTTTTGTAAAAAAATATCCTCGCACTGGGGTCCCCAACACTGCGGATAAGTCTAGGGTTAGAGGAATAGGTGCTGGGCACCAGAATACTAGGGGTAGGTCTAGGGGTAGAGGAATAAGTTTTGGGGACTCCATCGCAAGAGTAAGTCTAGGGGTAGAGGAATAAATGCTGGGAACCCAACTGCAAGGAGTAGGTTTAGGGGTAGAGGAATAAGTGCTGGGGACCGCACTGGAATGGGTGAGTCTACGGGTAGATGAATAAGTGTTTGGGACTCCACTGCAAGGGGTAAGTCTAGGGGTAGAGGAATAAGTGCTGGATACCCATCTGCAGGGGTGTGTCTAGGGGTAGAGGAATAAGTGCTGGGGACCCCACTGCAAGGTGTGTGTCTAGGGGTAGAGGAATAAGTGCTGGGGACCCCACTGCAAGGGGTGTGTCTAGGGGTAGAGGAATAAGTGTTGGGGACCCCACTGCAATGGGTAAGTCTAGGGGTGGAAGAATAAGTGTTGGGGACCCCACTGCAACGGTAAATCTAGGGGTAGAGGAATAAGTGTTGGGGACTCCACTCCAAGGGCTGAGTCTAGGGGTGTAATAAAAATGTGTTGGGGACTCCACTGCAAGGGGTAAGTCTGGGGGTAGAGGAATAAGTGTTGGGGACCCCACTGCAATGGGTACATTTACAGGTAGAGGAATACATGTTGGGAAACCCCACTGCAATGGGTGAGTCTAGGGGTGGAAGAATAAGTGTTGGGGACCCCACTGGAACGGTAAGTCTAGGGGTAGAGGAATAAGTGTTGGGGACCCCACTGCAATGGGTACATTTACAGGTAGAGAATACATGTCGGGAAATCCCACTGCAATGGGTGAGTCTAGGGATAGAGGAATAAGTGTTGGGGACTAATAATATTAATAATAATATTAATAATAGTAATACTATTAATTATATAATTTTAATATGTTATATTCAATATATATTTAACATATATATATACTGTAACTTATTTACTTTAAGAACTCTGTCAATGCTGAAAGCTACAAATATTTATTAGCCATTACTTGTTGGGGGGAGGGGTGCGGGGGTCAAGTACTAAAGATAAAAAAATGTGCTTGAGGGTGATCATCTATTAACTGGAACAAAGATTAACAGCGATCGGTCTTCAGTAGTCACAGTACAGTGAACAACCCTCCATAATGACGGTCTTAAATTACCGATGGAGGAGAGAAGTCCATGTTCCCTGAATATTGGTAATAAGAGAAGGTTGACTGAAGGGGCTTGCAGCCAATATATTGGATTTGGCTTTGATTGCTGCCAATATCTATTGAGGCCGAGTAATTAAATAAGTGCAAGTGTGAAATCATGTAGCGGGTGAGTATAATGAGTAGCGGGCTGACAACAAGTACACCTCCAGCAAACATTAACTAGCATTTGGATCCCGTGCTTTTGATGTCTTGCCGACGTTTAAGCCTACAGATCAGTAAACGGCCCCTTTATTGGCGTTATCAGGCGACAGGCGCATATTGGAAATTGATTTTAATTAAATTAGTCCTTTCAGTAACTTTTCAATTCAATGTGAATACATTCCCAGCATGCCACAATAGGCAGCAACAGATCCACCTTACAGGAGAACTATAGGGTTAAGGCTTTTTACCATAGTTCTCCTTAGGGTAACTGGAGGACCGTCCTCCCGTCACCCTAGGCTCAGTATACTGCGAGCTGTAGATCGCGGTATACT
>NW_017306330.1:1231876-1233680 GCF_000935625.1 Nanorana parkeri | reverse complement strand
CGGTATGTGTTCGCTCACCTCCCGATCTACTGAGCCGACCTGTGACAGTCTCATTGTCACAGGTCGGCTAGAACTATGAGGTGAGTGAAAAGCACCCACCTCATAGTTCTCCTTTAAGAAGCCATCTTTGAGCTCCACTGACTTTGTGTAGGCTGAGATGACGCTATAAGAGGGATGAAGCATTTTCTCAGTCTCCCCTCCCCCAGTGATCAGTCTGCTGCAGGCAGGAGGAATCATTTCCTCAGTCTTCCCTCCCCCAGTGATCAGCTGCAACCTTGCAACTTAATAGGAAGCCTACAGGGGGCCCTCAGGGGTGTGTCTGAGAATAACAATCCTGGAAAGGTTAGCAAAAGGGGATCTCAGATCACTGACCAAAGGAACTGAGGCGGGCTGGTGCAATGAGTCATTGACTTTATAGAAAAATGTAAAGGGTAGCTCAGGGGTGGGCAACCTCGAAAATGGCAGCTGTTGTGGAACTGCAAGTCCCATGAGGCATTGCACGACTCTACCAGCCACAGATATGAGTCTCTCAGGCATGGCCGGGTTTGTAGTTTTACCCCAGATCGGATGCCAAGGTTGCCTACCCATGCTGTAGCTTAACCCAAGAACCCACGTGACGTCATGACCCGCCCCTCATTCGATCAGAGAATAGAAATACTAGGCGTTTGGTGAATGGACGATGTGACGAGCAATTGACATGCCATACAGGACCCAAAAATCACTGTAAAGCACTGGCTACTACAGTGCCTTAGAGGGTCCCCCTGTGACCCACTGCAAAGGTCAATTTAAAAAAAATACCCGGAGTTCTTCTTTAAATGAATCACAGGGTGCTCATTCTGTCCGAACATTGTAATGTCAAAATTTCAATTTAGCTCCGCCCACACCTATGCGTCATTCAGGCTCTGGGATTGCTTACATTGAATTACTACAGGTCCCATCTGCCACCAAGGCAGAGGGACTGTGCAGAGCAGTGGCAGCAGCAATCCCTCCTCCTTCTTCCTCCTGTAATCCAGCTGCACTTCCACCAGCCCCATAACAGCAGGTCCATACCTCTATAGAGACCTGAGGCTGGGGGAAGACACTGAAGCAGCCTGCACATTGCACCCACAATGCACTGGTTGCGGGTGCAATGCTCTTCGGCTTCAATGAAAACAAATGAGTAAATGCACCTCGTTCGCGATCAGCGTTGCCGCATTCACTGCTAGGTGAACAAACCCTAAAGGTGCCCATACACTTTACAACCCTCGCAAGACTTTTGTCTTGCGAGGGTTGTAAAGTACTTAAAAAAACGTACGATCTGCCCATCTTGGACAGGCAGATCGTACTTGCGATCATCGCAAGCCCGCCCCCCTGAGGGGCTGGCTTACGATGACTGTAATGAGGGGCGGGCTTACGATGACTGCAAACGGGCAGTGTGCGTGTGCGCACATCGGCCCGTTCGGCAGTTGTCAAACCAGCAGGCCACTAACTCGCCGAGAATCGCACGATTCCCGGCGGGTTCTCTAGCATGCTGGTTCGACGGAAGACGTGCGACCGTACAGTAGAAACGGTCGCACGCCTTCCATACACTGTACGATTCTTGTACGATCGCTGGATTTCCTCGTACGAGAATCGTGCAGTGTATGGGCACCTTTAAAAAGACAGTGGGGGGGGAATTGGTCAAAACTGGAACAGGTGTGCATGGTAACCAATCAACTTCTCTCTTCAGTTTGCTCTGTTAAGATTTGAAAATGAAAGAGAGAAGCTGATTGGTTGCCATGCACAGCTGCTCCAGATTTTGCCGGCTCCAGTTTTAATACATCCC
>NW_017306330.1:1208006-1231521 GCF_000935625.1 Nanorana parkeri | reverse complement strand
ATGGTTTCTTGCACCGGGGCCCTGAAGTTTTTAGTTATGCCTCTGAGTGTAAACAAAGCCATAGTAGCCCATGCAGCTGCTATGGGGCCAGTGGTTGGAAAGGGGCCCCATTAAGGATTGCAGAGGTTGCTTTTGACACTGACCCTGTGACACTTCAAATCAAAAAGAGCAGACGTCAGATTTACAGGAGGAGACAGTGCAGGCAGCTCTCTTGCTACCTGGCTTTAATATCGCCGAGGGGGCCCCATTAAAATTTAGCTATGGGGCCCAATGATCCACAGTTATGCCCCTGCAGGTATCTGACATGCATCCCAATAGCAGCGCCTCTGCAGTTCACACACAATCCTAATAAATAGACAAATTACCATTACAAAAATCTCTCGCTCCCTTTCGCCAATTCAACCCGAAAAAAACCCAAAAAAACTATAACCGGACGCAGCAAAAAAAGCACTCGGAAAGTGTCAGCGAAAAACACAAAACGAAGATCATAGGCCAATAAAAAACATGGCGGCACGGCGAGCCGGCTTTACACCTTTAACACTGAAACGTGAATATGATTTAGCCGGAAAAGAAAAAAGAAAATATATAATGTTTCAGCTAACGCCCGAAAAGCGTTCTAGATGTTCCAGGTTTTAAAAGGCGCCGCCAACTAATCAGCCGTCTTCCTTGATCTTAACGACTTCCCATCTCTGAAACTTTTTTTTTTTTCCCGCCGCGGGGTCAAGATGGAAGGCGTGCAGGAAAAATGGCGATTATTTAAAAAAAATCCTCATTCCGTGCGAGTCCTGAACTCCTTTTCATTAGATGAGCGGGAAACGTATCACTCTCAATAAGAGAGCCAGGATAGATCAAGAAGACTCGATGTATCCATATTTCATGCTAATTAGCCTCCGTGCACGTAATCTCTCTCCCCCGACGTATCCCATACATGTGTCAATGTCCGCGCGCCAGCTCATTAAGCCCTCTGTAGTTCATTTGAGCCCCGACTATTCTTTTTTTTTTTACTCGGAATTAGACATGTTGGTCCATTCGCCTTCTTGATGGATGCGAGGGGGGAAAAAATGATGTCAGTCAATCGGTAATGCATTTGTAACAATGCATAGGGCAGTACACACACACACATACTGTATATATGTATGTGTGTGTGTGTGTGTACAGCATTCCTTTCACCAACAAGGTCGGGGGCAGGCAGAGGGTGTCCTTGTTGCTTTGATGGGCTGTGCGGGTAATGTGCCCTACATCTGACAAAGGGATGAGAAGTTGCTAGCCTAATTCTTTTTAATGGGGGCCTCAGAGACCATCTTCGTGGAGGAAGAAGCTGCAGCCCTGCTGTTACGGGGAACCTTTTTTTTTTTATTTTTCCTCCTGCAAAGGCAGAATCTCCGCGCTCATCACTCTTCCTCGTAAATTAAATAAGAGGGTAGGTGCCTTCGGAGAGCCGATGCACTCAATCCACGTCTTCATAAACGGAGCAGAAGAGAGAGACGTTTTTCGATACTGAAGGCCCAAGGACAAAAAAAAAGGGGGAAGCGGCGGTAGCGGGAACTTAATGTTCCGTTGATAGAGTGGTGCTGAATTAAAACGTCCGAAGGCCCCAGGAGGCATTTGGGCTAATGGCCATCTACTGAACGCATAAAAGGCCGGCTAAATATTTTTAGGTTGGATCGGAATTCCCAATCACCTCTGGCAGGACCTTATTGTGGGGGAGCTACCCTTTAGGTTAGCAGGGTATTATTATTAATACTATTATATATATCCTTTAAAAAATAATAATACATATATATATTTTTTTCAACATTTTTACAAGATCAGAATTGCAATTAAAGGAGAACTATGGGGGTCAGTGTTTTTCCCCATAGTTCTCCTTAGGGTAACGGGAGGACACAAACTAGCGGTATACTGAGACGCCGCAGCGTCTACTGAGCCGACCAGTGACAGTCTCATTGTCACAGGTCGGCTAGAACTATGAGGTGAGTGAAAATCACTCATCTCATAGTTCTCCTTTAAATTAATGAATGTTTTTGGAAAAAACAATTGTCAAATGTATTTTTATACTTGCACGCTGTAACAGAATGAACATAACAAAAGTTTGATGGCAACATAACCATAACTGGGAGCCCATCGACAAGAGAGGTTTCTACGCCATGCAGCCTTTAACGTAGATGTCAACCCTTACTCAATGGCATTTAAGCTGGGTACACATGTATGGAATTTCGGCCGGTTCTTAACGATTGAGCCGAAATTCGCACAGTGGGTGCCACTGTTGGCACCCTTCCAGACGGCATCCCTGGATAAGCTGATCGAAGGGGACGGTTGGAAAATTCTCAACTGAACGGAGCTGGCAGCCAATAGGGCAGCACAGTGGTGTAGTGGTCAGCACTTCTGACTTGCAGCACTGGGGGTCCCTGCTTTGAATCCCGGCCAGGTCACTATCTGCAAGGAGTTTGCATGTTGTCCCTGTGCTTGTGTGGGTTTGCTGCGGGTACTCTGGTTTCCTCCCACACTACAAAAACATGCTGGAAGGTTAATTGGCTGCTCTCTAAATTTGCCCTCTATGTATGCATGTGAGATAGGGACCTTAGATTGCAAGCTCCTTGAGGGCAGGTACTGATGTGAGTGTTCGACTATGTAAAGTGCTGCGTAAATTGCCGGCGCAATATAAATACCTGTAATAAATAAATAAATAAGCCGCCAGCTCCGTTGGGGTATTCTGACAGCAGCCGCCGGCCGCTATCAGAATACAATAGAAACAGCACAGGGTTCCTCGATCAATGCTCGTAAGCATTGATTGACGGGTCTGTTATATTTTCTTCGTTCAGCTCACAGGTTGAACAAAGAAAATATATACGTGTATACCCAGTTTGCTTAAACCCTGTTGGTGGGTTGGGATTTATAAAAAGTGGAGCAGTTGCCTACAGCAGCCAATCAGCTTCTCTCTCTCAGTGTGCTCAGTTAAGCTTAGAAAAGAAAAGTTAGGAGCGGATTGGTTGTCGTTCACAGCCGCTTCAGATTTTGTCTTGAATTTGAAAAATAAAGAAATATTTTTCACATAGATGTAATATAATATTTTGAAAATGAAAAAGTAAAATATATTTCAATCTTTTGAATCTCAAAACATTTAATATATATATTCAAAATAATAATTTATTTATAATATTTTGAAAATAAAATATATTTAACAATATATTTAAAATAATATTTTCCCCTTTTTTTTTTTCTCTTTTCATCCTTTGCTGCATTTCAGTGATCCTGACAATACCTAATTGCTGCTAGAACTCATAGAAAAGTGCACTTATCCTTTGAATATAGATCTCATTTTAAAGTCATAGAGAGAATAAAGAAATGCCTGCATGAATCATATCCGTGTGACCCTGACCTTTTCACATCGCGTAACAAAGCGATGCTACCTTGTTTATAAGAAAAACCTGTGAAAAACCTGGACAGTGATGAGCATAGGGTGTAAAAAAATCATAAAGAGAAGTTATCTCTCTATGAAAACCTTAAAATGATCTGTAAATCCAGAGATAAAAGTAATTATATATGAGCTCCCCCGCCCCCCCACCACACACACACACTTAACAAGTGCGTCTCCATTGTTTAGTCATGCTGCCTATCACAATAAAATAAATAATTGATTATATATATCCAGAATGCAAATAGTTCTGCAGGGAAGAAGCTTGCCTTTCGGTTTCTTCCAGTTTTTCCGGATTGTAGCTGGGATCCGGATCTCTGGAGATTTTAGTGTTCTGGGTGGGATGAGATCTCCAGTCCTGAGGTCAGGTGTCGTCGGTGATAATGAGGCTGCTCTCAGTCACCTGCAGAGCTCAGACCAGAGCTCAGAGGAGGAGTTGGTGGTGTGTGCAGGGCCGGTGCTAGACTATTTTGCACCCTAGGCAAGACCAACTACTTGTACCGCCCTCCCGTGGTGCAATCCCCATTACCCCCCCCATGTGCAGCCCCATTCTCCTGTGGGTTAGCTTCTGCAGGTGACAGGTGGATATAATTTAAAATAGCCAATAGCAGACTGGCTACTGAAACCCCACCCACTGAGCAGATTAGAGAACCTGAGAGAGAAAGTTGTCTCTCATTTACGCTCCTCTGCTCAGTGGGCAGGTGCAATAGCCAGCCTGCTATTGGCTTTACAATTTGAAATAGACGGGGGGGCGCCGTGGGGGGTGAAGGCTTTGCCCTAGGTAGCAGTGCGCCCTAGGCGGCTGCCTAGTTTGCCTAGTGGCAGCACTGGCCCTAGGTGTGTGCTGGAGGCACACGAGGGTCGAGCCAAGCCACTGGTGTGTGGGTGTGCAGGAGGCAAACGACCACAAGCAGACTTGCCATGTACGCTGGACGCATGCGGTACAGCCAGGGGAGTCTGGGGGAAGGTTGGTGACCCAAGAGACCTGGTGGACACACTGCTGAGAGAGCAGTGTGAGTGCTCACGAGGGGTGATCGGAGTAAGTGTCACACAGAGGTGTTCTAAAAACTGTATGTTGCCGAGACACAAGCGGACTGTATGTTGCCGTGACACAAGCGGACTGTATGTTGACGAGACACAAGCGGACTGTATGTTGCCGAGACACAAGCGGACTGTATGTTGCCGAGACACAAGCGGACTGTATGTTGACGAGACAAAAGCGGACTGTATGTTGCTGAGACACAAGCGGACTGTATGTTGCTGAGACACCAGCAGACTGTATGTTGCTGAGACACAAATGGACTGTATGTTGCTGAGACACAAGCGGACTGTATGTTGCTGAGACACAAGCGGACTGTATGTTGCTGAGACACAAGCGGAATGTATGCTGCTGAGACACAAGCGGACTGTATGTTGCTGAGACACAAGCGGACTTAAAGGAAAAGAAGAGGTTTGCATATCAATCAATATACACTCAGCTGCCTCTGTCTGAGGATCTCTACTGGCCAATGTGAAACATAGTCTGTTTTTTCCTCCAGCATCCCGCGCACCTTCCCCCAAGTTTCCCTTCAGATTGATAACACAACTATCCACCCCTCCCCCCCATGCCAAGGTCCTAGGTGTCATCCTTGACTCGGACCTCACCTTTCTTCCCCACATCCAATAACCAGTTATCTCTCGTCTTGACTATTGCAACTCCCTCCTCATTGGCCTACATCTACCCAAGCTCCTCCCCCCTTGGTCTATCCTGAATGCTGCTGCTAAGCTCATTCACCTATAAACCGCTCAATGTCTGTAACCCCCCTCTGTCAATCCCTGGACTGGCTTCCATCTCCCACCCCCCCTCTGCCGATCCCTGCACTAGCTTCCATCCCCCACACCCCTCTGCTGATGCCTCCACTGGCTTCCACTCGCCCAAAAAATAAAATTAAAAATATTAACAACCACTTACAAAGCCATCCACAACTGTGCCCCCAGATATATCTCCAACTTTGTCTCATCCAAACCGTCCCCTCTGCTCCCTCATCAACTCCTCACATGCTCACCTCCAGAACTTCACTAGAGTCCCTCCCATCCTCGGGAAATCTTTACCCCAACCTGTCCGTCTGTCTCCCCCTCTGCCCGACTTTAGGTGATCCCTTAAGACTCATCTCTTCAGGGAAGCCTATCCCACCTCAAACTATCCACTGAACAATCACTTTCTCAAACAATTCATCCCCACACAGCTACCTCCTCATGTATCACTGGCCCCTCCCTTTTAGATTGTAAGCCCTCAGGGTCAGGGCCCTCCTTGCCATCTTGTCTTGAATTGTATTGTGATTGTAATGTCTTCCTTATATTGTAAAGTGCTGCGCAAACTGTTGGCGCTATATAAATCCTGTATAATAATAGTCTGTCTCTTCTTATAAGATCTATGTGTAGTGTGAGTTGCACCGCTCAGTGACGGGTTCACTTTTATCATGCGGTCTCTATCTTGTGGGGGGGGCAGGGTGCACAATTTAGCTTTATGTTTGAGAATTTAGCTTCTTCTTTATTTTAATATTTTATTTTCCTTTTTCTAGTCCCAAGGCAAGTCGCTGTCCATGGAAAATTAAAAAAAAAAAAAAACTGCATTGATTGGTTATTTCCTGCTTTACAAACCTTAGGCTACACCAGTGCATACCATTTTTTTAAACTTCTCTCCTGAGCTGGAGATAAAAGAATATTTCCCCCAAATAACTTCTAAAAAAGAAGAACTGAGTGAAGCTGATTTCACGCTACGATCATCTCGCTGGCCAAGTTTGCATTTATATTACCTGTGTAATGTTTTTTTACTGAAATCATTATATATAAGCAGTAAACACTTTTATCTCCTCGTCAGCGCTGTAACTACAGATCACAGGGCCCCATAGCAAAAATGTGAGGGGGGCCCACCAATAACCTTTCTCTAAGCTGTGGGTAATGATGCCAAGATACCAAAGACTCCTCTTGTGCATCGGAAGTCATCTTTACACTGTAGACTTTGCAGGGGATCAGACTTGTCGTCAACTGCAACCAGTCCTACACTTGCAACCTAATGGGGCCCCCTCCCATTCTCAGGCCCGATAGCAGCCGCCTTACTAAATCTGAGGCTCCCAGACCCGAATGGCATGCAGGAGTTCCCCAATGCGATTTGGAAATTTGGATCCCGAATGCCGTTCCGGTCTGGGAGCCTCAGCTTTAGTATTAATATCTGTATATGATTTTCTGTGGTATTCGCAATGAATATTCGTAAACGCATCCGAAACTAACGAAATTCGGAGATTGTACGAATCTGAAACCCGAACAGAATTCAATCTCGGATCTGAAATCCGAAATAACAAAATATCCGAATTGAACCGAATTTTTCCACAGCTTACATGTCTACTGTGTATAGGACATGATCATTTATGGGACCTTAGACTGCTGCAGCGAAGGGGGAGAGACACTCCAGAGACCGGCTCGGAGGACCAGGTGGGTATATCTTTGTTATTTTCAGCCCTTGGCCAAAATGAGCAGTTAACTCTTTAAATGCTGGGGTAGCAGTGGCGTCACAAGGGGGGTGTGGCTCGCACCCGAGTGACACCATTGCAGGGGTGACACCAAAATGACTGACAGTCATTTTGGTGTCACCCCCTTGAAAAAGTCGGGCACTTGGTCATGGACCGAGAGCCCGACAGTGTTAGGAGAGAGGGGACCCGGCGGCATACCTCATCCCGCCGGGTGAGCGTCCCCTCCTCTCTCTGACGGCGTACATCACCAAGATGGCAGCCGGCAGGCGTCAATCAGAAGGCCACGCACCATGACGACACGGCGGGCTGTCACCCGGTCTCGGGTTACACCCGGCCATGGGACGCCCTTGAGGGGTAGCCCCACTGCAAAGGTTAATAAGAAATGACCCTGAGTTCTTCTTTAAGTTTACTTTAACCCAACATGGAGAAGCAGAACTTGTGCACTGAAGGGGTTAACACAACATGCAAAAACATAAATTGGCTTTCAGGGGCAGAAAATCTAACTATAATATCTGATATGAACATAGCTCGGAGCTCTGAGAATTATATGTTCATTAAATTTGTAATTTGCACCGTCCAAAAAGTGTTAATAATTGTTAACACGTGAAGATGTCGGGATTTGGTGGCAAAGAGGAAGTGATCTGGTGTGAGAAATATCACGGAATATTAAGCCATTCGGAAATACCCCCCCCATGCCTCTCGCAGCTACTGTATCTGACTTTATATAAAGAGTGCGCCAAAATATTAAAGGAAACGCCACATCAAAGAGAAGCGGCCATCCTCACTCCAAAGACATGCTGGTAGGGTAGCTGGCTCCTGTCTGAATTGGCCCTTCCATGCATATGAGTTATAAGAACCTTTGTATGGTTTTTATGATCGGCAGAGACTGTTGGGATGGGCTCGACGTTCAAGTCGAGCGCGAGTTCGACTCAAACATCATCAGTTCAAGTGTTTGGCGAACACACAAACTGTCAGGGCGAGCCCGCCCGCCAAGCGCCCCACAAGGCACGGCGCACTGCACTGTGCCTTGTGAGCCCTGAGCGGCTAAAGCCTTGCACCGGACCACAAATCAGGTGCAAGGCTTTGCCCAATCAGGGCACAGTTCTCTGTAAGAGCCATGACTGTCACTGCTAGCTCCGCCCAATTGTTTATAGTTTGCCGACATTTGTAAGAATGCCATTCTGCATCGCGAGCGGACGGGTCGTTTTTTTTTAAAAAAATTCTATTTATTTTGTCGTCATCGTGGACAATGCTGGACGTTGTGATTGGATTACATCGGTGGATCAATTTTTTTTTTCTTTAATAAAAGACTTGTAAAAAATGTGTCTTTTTGTTTTCAATTAAAGTATGTTTTCAAAAGTCTGGTGTTTTTATTTACCATTTATTTTAAACCTTTAGTGAAGGGGTAGTGGTACAAGTACCCCTTACTCATTCACAAGGGGGGGCGCATCTGGATGCCCCTTTATTAAAGGGGTACCCTGATGTGAATAAGCCCCCTACACCTGCACCCCCACAACCAACGCCCCAGGACTTGTGGGGAAGAGGCCCTGGTCCCCATCAGCACAGGGACAAGTTGCTTATACGGGGGCGACCCTGGAAAAGCACCCTCCCAGTGCCGAGGGCGTGTGGCCTGGTATCGCGGGGAGGGTGTGCTGCTCGTGCAGGTCTACAATCTTGTCTCTGAGGTCCTTTGACAGCTCTTTGGTCTTGCCCATGGGGAGGGGAGGGGGGAGGTGTGAATGGAAAAAAGAGATTCTGTGGACAGGTGTCTTTTATATACATAACGAGTTGTCGTCAGGAACACCTTCTTAAAGTGACAGGACTCATCTGTGTACCACATGGCCGGTCTCTGGGAGGAGCCAGAATTATTGTTGGTTGGTAGGGGATCAAATACTTATTTTACTCACTGAACTGCAACTCAATTTAAAACATTTGTATTGTGTGTTTTTTCTGGATTTTTGGTTGATATTCTGTCTCTATTATGGGACCCTCCTCTTAATCATTAACTTGTTTTGATTCAGGCCTATATTCTGTACTAGATATGCACTAAAATCTCTCATATAAATAATATTTTGCAATATATCATGTTTTTTTTTTTTAAAAGCTAGAAAACTTTTTTTTTTTACTAGTCTAATTTAAAAAAAAAGCCCAGCACTAGCTCTGCTGCAAATCTAGACAACATCCTCTCTACAGGAGAGGAGGGATGGGTCTCTCTGAATTATTTACCTGTTTTGTGTCTAACTTGAGGTCTTGCTATTCAGGTCTATATGCATTAAAATGTTAATTATAAATATTTTTTTCTCACATAAATTGAATAAAAAAAATAAAAAAACTAGAAAAATGTTTTATTAGTCAAAATAATGCAAAAAAGAAGAAAAAATATGGAAAACGTCAAACCAGAATTTTCTATATCTGAATGCTGCTCAGATTCTATAAGCAGCCAGCATGTGCAAGAGTTAAAATATGAAAACAAAACCAAAACCAAAAAAATAAAGAATAATTCATGTGAAGAGCTACAAATAAGCTCGGTACAGGATCATCATGCAGTCACATCCCAGTAGCAAGTCGCCACCGGCTCGAGCAAGGTAAGCACCCCCAAAGGGGCCCGCAGTGAAAAAGCCAAGCGTTAGATCAAAAGAAGGGCGCCTCTAGCTCCGCACACACACATGCTGGAAGGCCGAGAAAATGTTGGGAAGCTGCTGATATTTATCAGGACATGGAGGGTAGTTCAGCACTCCGCTTCCCTGGAAGCCCGGTCTTCGTAAAAAAAGAATAGGTAATGTTCTCTGCACTTTATCAACAACAGAAGAGCTCAACAGTCGCTGCGCTCCCAGCTAGTCAACAATGCTGTGTTGTGTTCCTGTCCTGCAGCCGGAGAAAGGGAACTTTGTGCACAAAAACTTTGCAAGGAAGTTTTTGCCGTACTTTGAATGTTGATGCAAGAAGGATGCCGCAGAGTCTGAATACTTTATGAAGTTAATAATTAGAGGAGCAAATATGATTTTGTTACATAATCTATGGACAGAAAATGTAACAAAAAAAAAATGTCTCTACCGTGATCAGTGATAGTTTATAATAAAGTTAGTGTTCATCGCAATTAGTTGAAAGCAGATGGTGATACATCACACTGAGCTTCATATTGCTTAAATATCTTTGGCAAGAATGCCACTTTATGAGTACAGTGGTACGTCGGTTCACGAACTTAAAGGAGAACTATGAGGTGAGTGATTTCTACTCAACCTCATCGTTCGAGCCGACGTGCGACAATTAAACTGATTGCGAACCGAGGTACCACTGTACACTGAGTGGGCAGATTATTATGACCACCTGACGTTTGTAGGTAAATTAGCTATAATTTGGCGCTGAAGTTGCTAGAGGGCCAGACCATTATAAATAGGGAAGCGGGTCGGTTACCACGACAGTAGAAGTGATTTGTTTCTGAAGATACGGGGACACAACGCGATGTAACAGCCTTTGAACGTGGGATGATTGTTGGCGCTCGGAGCCATGGAGCGAGTATCAGCAAAACAGCAGAATTTGTTAAATGTTCAAGAGCAGCTGTTGTTAAAGTATTTAAAGAATGGACTGTCAGCCGAAAATCTGGGTCTGAATGTGCGAATTGTGGCCGTCAGCGACTAGTCAATGTTAGGGCAGAACGGAGAGCGGCAAGACTGGTACAAGACAACAGAAGGGTAGCAGTGCCGTGTCAGATTCCTCGCATCACCTTTCATCATCTCGTGGAGTCACGACGTGGCCCAACGAAGTACTGATGGGGTGGTCATAATAATCTGGCCACTCAGTGTATATTATAATATGCAGTACTTGCCTCTTTTCTGACATGATTGTAGTGGGTTACAAGGAACATAAGCATGTAGTTGAGATGGTGATAAAAAGAATACATTTTACAAAATACCGGTATATAAATTGTCCGGTTATAAATGACACAAATTATGATTCTGGTACGAAGCATGACAACGTTATTTACAAATAAAATGTAGGTTTTTTTTTTTCTATGTTGTACTTTTTTAATGTTACACTAAAACAATAATAAAAGTTGAAATATTATTGGTTAGAAAAATAAACAAGAAACATAAGAAAAAAAATTGTTAATGGGAAAGGGGGAAGCAGAAGTTAGTTAAAGTGACACTAAACTCAGGAGTTAAATCTTAAAAATACATTCATGTACCTTAACTATTCACAACAATGTATCTTATTTGTGTATCACTCGGCTGTAGATCCTCAAATCATCTCTGAATTGGTGCTGCCACTGTCCTTCCTTCTGGAGGGGGGCTACTTGTGTTCCCCATGGTTACGATGATTGTTGTAAAGTTGTCACCGCTCCAAGCTCACTCCCGGGATGGACTACAATCTCAATACAAATTAGTAAACTAAACATGAGACTGTAGTCCATCCAGGGAGTGAGCCTGGAATGTCCTCATCACTTCCTGTATGCAGAAATGAAAGCACAAACCATGTTATCTTCCTCTTGTTAAGCACTAATCCCCTGTAGCCCCCCATGTAATTGAGAAGAAAGGAAGACATGTTTAAGCTTCAGCTTCATACTTGAGCTTACGGTATCAGGAAGCTGGGCAGTGAGTCATTGCACGCTGCCCGGCTTCCTGATTGGCCGGGAAGCAAGCTCCATGCTCCTCGTCACTTGTGACGAGGGAGCATGGAGCCGGCTTCCCGGCCAATCAGGAAGCCGGGCAGCGTGTTATTACACACCTCCCGTCTTTATGTTTGGCCAGAAAGCCGGCTTAATGCTCCTTGTCAGCTGGTGACGAAGGAGCATGTAGCCAGCTTCTTAACCAATAAGGAAGCAGGGCAACGCGTCATTACACGGCGCCCGGCTTCCTGACTGGCCAGGAATCCTGCTCCATGCCTTCTCGTCACCTGGCGAGTACCAACAAAAAATATTGTTACTTGATACCGAAAAAAACGGTATCGGTGCATCCCTAACGCTCAATATCTATGTTTTTCCTGAAAGCAGAGATCATGTAGAATAAAATGGTGGCATGTAAGTAAAACTCTTTATCAAACCCAACATTTCAGTAAAATACACTTAATTATAGTGCCCAAAACCACAAAATAATAACCAATATGTTTACAAAATATAAAAGATGAGGTTGTGCCAAGTAAATAAATACCCAACATGCCAAGACTAAAAACTGTGTGCGCCTGTGAAACAGCAACTAAATACCCAAATTGTCATCTCATAAGAGCACCGGACAATCATCCAAAAGTCTAAAACCAATAATAAAATTTGTTAACAAAACAGCCAACGCGTTTTGGGGGCCGAATCACTCCAATCAGGACATAGGGTGAATCACAACTTTAAATGAAATCAAATGCAAGCTTTATCATATGAATCTGTATGGATTGAATGCAAGCCCATAGGAGCCAGCGTAAATGGAAGCAGCACGCCATATGCTAGCCCATATGAAATGAGCAAAAATGAAGGGAAAAAAAAACCCATTAACACACATTTATATCGTTATAGACGATGATCATTTTTTAATGTCTATGTAAAACTATGAAATAAATGTAAAAAAATAAAACAAAATGACAAAACGAAGACAATATAAACCCTTTATAGCTGAGCTCCAGATATAAAAGGGCACAATTAAACCTCAAATGTATTTTTTATGCAAGCAGCACAAGTACCCAAATGTGAGCGGACATCACCCTCTTGGAGTCCCTGTACAGCCAAGGCTCAAAAATGGAGAAGCAGCAAAAGGAGCCATTTAATGTGCTGACATAGAGGAGAGAGCAGAGTGATATTTATCAGTTTGCTGCTGCTTCTTTCACTGTCCAGTCACAGGCTGGGGGAAGGACAAGTGTTACCTTGCACAGGGCAGGATTTACTCTACCTGCTGCCCCAAGGCCAGGTTCCTCAATGCGCCCCCTACCCGCTAACCCCCAGTCATGTACCTGGTTGGAGACCAAATGTGTGAGGAGGACTCCCTTGCACCTCGTGTCCCGAGGACTCTAAGTTGGGGATGAGAGTCCAAGCAGACAGCGAGTGGCACGGATGCTGGTGATAACACCGTGCAAGCTGGAGTCCAGATGCTGATTGCAGAGCAGGGCAAGATCCGTAATGAAGGTGAAACGAGCCAAGGTCACATCAGTCGGGCAGGCAAGGTACAAGGGATGAGGCAGAGGCAAGGTCAAGGGGCAGGCTGCAGACAAGAATGGTCAAATAGCAAATCTGGGTCAGAAGTCTGACAATACAAAGCAAGGAACACAGGGGAGCTGAACGACAATCCAGCAATTTGGAGACAGGCAGGCTGAGCTTAAATAGAGAGATCCATTAGCCCATTGTGTCACTTCCTGTGCGTTGTTTGGTGTGCTTTTTCGCGGCCGGTCCGTGCGCGCAACGGCCTGTTTTACAATGGTATGGAAAACGGGACTCAGCGCATGCGCAGTTACAGATGGTCTCCGACACCCCCTACATGGAGAATGGCAGACCTGCAGGCTGCATACAAGTGATCCTGGCGACATCGCCAAGATCACTTGTACAAAACAAGCGGCGGCTTCCCCGCTGTACATTTAGCCCTGCTTGCCCAAAGCAGGGCTAAATGTGGAAAGCAACCACCTGCCCGTCACCCGGAACTGGATGTCTCGGACATCGGGAAATAGGGATTCCACACTCCTGCTGCCCCTCTACTCCCTGCTGCTCCAAGGCCGAGCCTCGGTTGGCCTTGTGGAAAATCCGGCCCTGACTGTGCATCTCTTGGCCTGCCACCTCAGGACTGGATGTTTAGAAATGCAAAGCCTTTGGCAGGTAAGCCATCTCCCATATATGCATTGTACCTGTTTATTTATATGCTTTCTTAGAGTTCATTTTAAGTGTTTTCAGTCATGTCTTAGAACACAGGTATCTTCACAGTAAATGCATTTAGCAATGACTCACAGAGTTTCCTTGTACTTACATTGTAGCGAACGTGTGATCTGGCCTCTAAATGTTACATAATCATCAACCTCAACCTTCCCGTGATATTTGAACGGTAAAATTATATACGGATTTTCTTTTTTTTTCCCCTTTTACTTACAGAAATGTGGATCAACAGCTTGTTCCTGACAACACAAGAGGAAGAACTCTATGCTAATTAGCAACAGATTATTGTTATAAAGAGAATCGTTAGCATATGTGAATGAATTCAATTAACTAGTGCGTCTGAGCTGCAAAAAAAAAAAAAAAAAGTTCTTTATATAGATAGCAGTCTAATTTCAGGTTATAAATAGAGGGGGCCGTAGGCAGCTAGAAAAATAAATGTGTACGCTTAAAGGGAAAACGTGGAGAATTTTCTGCGATGGCCTCTTTCAGGGAGCCAGGGAAATGTTCACCTGACTTTGATGTGACCATCTCATCGTTATTCATTTGCTGTTCCATATCTTCATTGTTACTTTTTATATACAGGTTTGCAGAATCTCCCTCTGGTGGCTGGCTGGATGTAAGACAAGTGCAGTCAGCAGCTGTGTATATGGGCAAAAGGATGCAGGGACATCTCCAAATGATTAAAGTGACACTAAACTCAGGAATTAAATGTTAAAAAAACATTCAAGTTTCTTAACCATTAACAACAATGTATCTTATTTGTGTATCACTCGGCTGTAGATCTTCCAATCATCTCTGAATTGGTGCCGACACTGTCCTTCCTTCTGGAGGGGGGCTACTTGTGTTCCCCACGGTCCTTGTGTGTGTTGTAAAGTAGTCACTGCTCCAAGCTCACTCCCGGGATGGACTATAAGCTCAATACAAACTAGTACACTAAACATGAGATTGTAGTCCATCCCGGGAGTGAGCTTGGAGCGGTGACTACTTTACAACACACACAGGGACCATGGGGAACAAAAGTGGCCACCCGCCAGAAGGAAGGACAGTGTCAGCATTTGGAGGATCTACAGCCGAGTGATACACAAATAAGATACATTTTTGTTCATCGTTAAAGTGACATTAAACCCTCAGATTTTTTAACATAAACCAATACTGTAATGTGCGCCTTACTGTAATCCATGGTTGTTTCTCTTCTCTTTGCTGCTCTTCCCTTTAAATCCTCATGTCTTCTCATGCTTGGGGAGAACTTCCCTTTGCAGCTGGCTGCCTCTTCCTGTAGTACCGGCTCAGGTTACAAACCTACACACAGACACCATGTATCCATTCCTGAGACAAGGCAGTCTGCTGCAAAACAAAAGTTCTGCCCAGCATGAGAAGAGATACAGATTTAAAAGGAAGAGCAGCAAAGAGAAGGGAAACTACCATGGATTACAGTAAGGCGCACATTACAGTATTGGTTTATGTTAAAAAATGTGAGGGTTTAATGTCACTTTAAGGAACTTGAATGCATTTTTAAGATTTGACACCCAAGTTTAGTGTCACATTAATCATTTGGAGATGTCTACACAATGCCAGAATTTAGTGTCACTTTAAGTTCAGGTGTTTCCGTTGAAAGGGTTCTGTTAATGCTACAGCACGCAAATACACTTTAGATACTTGTGCTCTCCCAGCCTTGTGTTAACAGTCTGGTGAAGGCCCTTTTCTGTTCCAGCATGACTGTGCCCCTGTGCACATGGCCAACTTCATAAAGACATGGTGTATTGAGTTTGGTGAGGAGGAACCTGAGTGGCATGCACAGAACCTTGACTTTAACCCTACTGAACACTTTTGGGATGAATTGGAACCCCAAATATTAGCCAGGTCTTCTCATCCAATATCAAGTCCATATAACTTGCTGCACTCCTTACCGGATGTCCCAATGATAAAGGGTGCTTGCAATGACTACGGATGGTGCCGCTCCAGATACGGCAATAAATAGAAAGATGTCACCAGCACTCCAATCCAATCATTCATGTTCGTGTAACTCCATTTTATCGTAGACAAGCGCTTTTCAGGGCCACACAGGGTTCCCTTCATCAGGTTCAATAATGATGTCATTATTGTGCCCGATGAAGGGGACCCTGTGTGGCCCTGAAAGTGCTTGTCTGTGACTTTTGCCAATAAAATGGATTTACACGAACGTGAATCATTGGATTGGAGTGTTGGTGACATCTTTCTATTTATTTAGGTCTTCTCATCCAACATGAACTCCTGACCTCTAATGTTCTTTTGGTCTAACAGGCACCAGTTACCACAGACACCCTCCATAATCTTGTGGAAAACCCTTGCAGAAGAGTGGAGGCTGATATAACCATAAATGAGGACTGACTCCATATTAATGGCCATGGTTTTAGAATGGAATGACAAACAGGTTCATATAGGTGTGATGCTCATGTGTCCACAACCCTTTTTTGCAATATAGTGCATACTAAATGACTGCTGAAACAAAACCAGTGGCACCAAAATATTGAAACTATCTCAGTAAACTGATAGGGTTCCTATAGCCTCCTATGGGACAGTCAGAGCATGAGACAACAAGCTTCAGATGCCACCTCACCCTGCAGGTCTGTAAGTCAAGTGTTTTTTCAAACTTGCAGCAGCAATAAAAGGTAGGTAGAGGTTCTATCCGTTCCCCATTCTATCCAAAACTATAATTTAAAAATGGCTGGCATTCCACTTTAAATAGAGTTTCTGAATCTGGCAGACAATTTTATTTCTTAGAAGCACTTGGAGTTCACCAAATTACTTGTTTCCTGAAGTTTATCTGTAATGATTAAACTTTTAGAGAATAAGAATCTTGAGGAAAAAAAGAAAAACAACACATTTATTTCATTGTTTGCCTTTTCATAATAAATGATTGACTTTTAAAATGCAGAGCTCCTTGCATTCTTTTGCAGCATGCAAAAAAAAAAAAGGGCAGAGAAGTGAAGAGAGGAAAAAATAAAGTCAAATTTTCCAGCACCTCCAAGAAACGTGGGGACAGTTGGCAGCTTTGTTGAAATGCCGTGTCTCACACCGTGCGCTGAAGACCCAAATTAGCAACATTCTCCATTATTGCCGACACTAATTGCAACAGTGTTGACAGCCGGAGCACAGAGGGCACCTTTCAAATGGCCGCGGTGATTAAATCTTCCTCGTGGCCCGGGAAGAGGTATTTACAAAGGAGGCTGAGAGGGACGTTAGGAGAGGGACATGGCGGGCAGGTGACTTCACTCAGCCGACTTATAGTGACCCAAGGTGGACTAATTATCTGAGATTCATTGGAAGAGAAATTAGAAGCTCGTGGAGTTTAGATGGTGTAATTACGAGTCTAATTAGATCAAAGAGAAAATGTAGAGAGGAAGTTTAATGGTTCGGGAGGAAGCTGCTCAAGGAAAAGGGCCACCTGTTTATGAAATATGTTCATTTCCAAAGACGTAAAAAGTTGACTTTCCGAGTGGCTTTCGTATGTTTGAATAAAGTGTTGCGGATGTAAACAAAAGCCACTCTGTGTTAGATGTAAAGTATACAGCCAAACACAATCAATAAAAGTATGAGTAAAGACCCCGCTACAAGCAAAGAGCAAATTTCTGGAGGGAACTGTTAACTTTGGAAAGCAAAATATGTAACAGACATTAGAAGATTGTGTCAGGTTGTCAACCATTCAAACAATCCAGTGTTGGGCCTTTAAAAATGTCAATATAATTAATTGAATAATGCTTCTTTCTACGAGTGTCTAACCTGAAAAATAAGGGCATTCAATTCTTAAAGGAGAACTATGAGGTGAGTGCTTTTCACTCGCCTCATAGTTCTAGCCGACCTGTGACAATGAGACCGGCGTTCGCTCACCTCTCGATCCTGTCACAGCTCTCTGCTGGATTCCCCACTCCCCGCTCCGATCCGCCAGCGCTGACTGGCGGAACGGACGGGGGAGGGGGCACGTACAGCTGGCTCTGCCTTTAGATAGGCAGAGCCAGCTGTCAGTCGCGCAGCGGGGCGGATACAGGAATAATTGTCGCGATCCGCTTTAGCTGCGGCATCTCAGTATACCGCAAGTAGCAGCTTGCGGTATACTGCGGCGTCTCAGTATACTGTGAGCTACAGCTCGCGGTATACTGAGCCTAGGGTGACGGGAGGACGCTAGTTTGTGTCCTCCCGTTACCCTAATGAGAACTATGGGGAAAAACATTAACCCCATAGTTCTCCTTTAATAATAATTTAAGGGATGTGTGTTTTTCAAGCTCTTGTTATACCTTTGGGTGTCCTCGGGGCCTGCCAGTCAATCTGTGAGGGGGACTCCAGAGTCCTGTGCCAGGTGTATAATGCAGGGAGTATTCCCCATCTTGTCAGCTGGCCAACTCCTGATGAGGTTGTCATCAGTGGGTTGGACCAGGTTTTGACAAAACAGGTAAGCCCTGTTCTAGAAGTTCCCTTAGTTAGCCTTCCTTAGGAGAGGGTGTCCAGGAGTGCTTGACCTGTCAGGAAAAGGATGGCTGTGGTGAGAAGGCTGTGTTCTTCTGTTGGAGGTCCCAGGGCTGGAGCATGGTCCATGAGGGTATTGCCCTTCTCTGAGGAGGTTGTGGACCTCAGCAATGCTGACCTAAGCTGATCTATGCTAGAGTTACCACTGGAAAGGAGAAACACTAGAACCTCCAGCTTTGTGGGCCTAATATTCTCCAGAAGTTATGTGTCATGCTTCTGGATGCCGAGACACAAACAGTGACTTCTAGCCTGAGAAGCTGTAAGAACCTGACCATCCAGTTACGGGGTATTCCACTTTCTCCTGTCCAGACTACTACTAAGTTCATGATTTAGCATTGAAACTGCATTAAAGTCTGGACCTGCACGTCTTCATTTTCAGAAAGTGTAATGTACCCTTGGGACAAGGTGTTCCCAGGAGAGGAACATAAGACCCTTTTGGGTGAAGGAACTCAAGATTTACAAGCTCAGAGACACTACCCTAAACTTCTACTTAGCTGATTCTGCAGACCCTCAGTTAGTCCAGGTGCTGCCATAGTGAAATAAATAAAGGAAGCAAGAAAGACATACAGAAGGGGAACAGATAATGGGCGAGAGAGAGAGAGAGAGAGAGAGAGAAAGGATGAAAGAAAAGAAAGAAAGGAAGAGAAAGCAAAAGTAGGAGAGAGAGAGAGAGAGAGAGAAGTAGCAAAAAAAAAAGAAAAAGAGCAAGAGCAAGACAAAGTGAAATAAAGAGAGTGAATGAGGGAGGGGAGAGAGAGAGAGAGAGAGAGAGAGAGAGAGAGAGAGAGGAAAGAAAAGGGAAAGGAAAGAAAAGGGAAAGGAAAGAAAAGGGAAAGGAAAGAAAGGAGAAACCGAGAGAGAGCGTGCATGAGAACACGAGAGAGAAGAGAACAAGAGAAAAGAGTGGAGAGAGAAAAAGAGTGGAGAGAGAAAAAGAGTGGAGAGAAAAAAAAGAGTAGAGAGAGAAAAAGAGTGGAGAGAGAAAGCGAGAGAAAAAGACTGAAGAGAGAAAGTGAGAGAAAAAGAGTGGAGAGAGAAAAAGAGTGGAGAGAGAAAAAGAGTGGAGAGAGAAAAAAAGAGTGGAGAGAGAAAAAGAGTGGAGAGAGAAAAAAAGAGTGGAGAGAGAAAAAGAGTGGAGAGAGAAAAAGAGTGGAGAGAGAAAAAGAGTGGAGAGAGAAAAAGACTGAAGAGAGAAAGCGAGAGAAAAAGAGTGAAGAGAGAAAGCGAGAGAGAGAGAAAGCGAGAGAGAGAGAAAGAAAGAAAGAGAGAAGGAAAGAAGCAAAAGGGAGACAGAGAGAGCGTGCATGAGAATATATGAGAGATATGAGAGAGAAGAGAACAAGAGAAAACGAGTGAAGAGAGAAAAAGAGAAAAGGAGAGAATGAGTGAAGAGAGGAAAGAGAGTGAAGAGAGGAAAAGAGAAAAGGAGAGAATGAGTGAAGAGAGGAAAAAGAGTGAAGCGAGTGAAAGAAAGAGAGAGAAGGAGAGAATTAAAGAATGAAAGAAAAACATGATGTTCTGCAATCTAGTGCTGGGTTGAGGGGAAGATTTTAATCCTCAGTAATTGGGACTTTGTTCTGGGAAGTGAGGGGTCAGCAGTGCGCAGACATTGGAGTGTATCAAATGTATCATCATTAGTTGCTCGGTAAACTATGATTCTGTTCACTCCGTGAATCAAGTATCAAGTAGACGTCTCCGCACAAAGCCTGCTTTTATTAATTGCATCTGAATGTGCATCGAATTTAATTAACTTGCTACAGTAAGTTCTGTGCACTCGTTAGTCAGAAAGATCCGCATCACACTTTCCAGGCTATTTATCTACAGAAAGTGCCAAAAGGAAAAAAAAAAAAAATATCATAAAATCGTTCATATCTCCTGTTATTTGTTTAACGGTTAATGCGGCAGATGGCTATTGTTTGGAGTCTAAGGAAACGCGCTCTCTGTGCTTATTTACATTTGAATGAATGCAACAATTTGGAAATGCTCGGTATATTAAATATGGCAAAAGCGGCATTCTATTCAGTGAAGCATTGTACCCTGGTAACTGAAAAAGAGTTAAATATGACTTACAGTCCTTCTGCCTTTTAAGAAGAACATACATTTGGCACAAATCAAAAACATGAGGACCTGTGTGTGGTCACCCAATGGAGGGCATGGGCACAGACACCATTCAGGTGCCTGGTTGATGGCCCTTTTACATATTACGCTGTCTCATATGGTAAGGTGCCTTTATGTTAAGGCAGACCAGTGAAATGATTGAGCTGCCAAAGAACCCTAACATGCCAAAAATCTGACATGCACCCTTTTTGGCAAGACAATGCCCTACCATAACGCAGCAAAGCATGTAGCGTGCATTGCCTTACACTGGACTCGTCTCAATTGATGGATTCTTCTAGAACGCAAACACGACATGAAAATAGACTTTATTAATCACAGTTATAACATGAAATCATTATCAGTCATATAACTTTATTCGAGATATTAAAGTACCCATTTTCTGCATCTTGTTAATGTTTGTTACAAGAACCCACAATAAATGTAACGATTTTACTTGCGGCACTTTGTTAGGCTTTATGTTTGCACACATTTTTGAGTACGGCACTTTTTTCCCCATGGCTGGCAACAGAGTGCACCAACTATGGCGCTCTGTGACTACCACAAGAGGCAATAAAGTAAAGATGGAACAGTGGTGTCCATCAAAGCTAATCATCATTCTTTATATTATTCATTAGATCTGCCACAGTTCTCTCCTTTCCATAATGGGCAATACAGGGAAATGTTTTTGTCTGAGCTGCACGATAAAGGTTGAAAAGGTGGCTACCTGGGGCCTTAGACCCCAGGGGAACTCATAGGGTTGCCGAAGGTTTTAGTTTATAGTGAGTCAATTTTAACATTGCAAGCCTGTAGACATTTTTGTTTCTGAAGGAGATCAGTAATTGCTGCCACTGTATTGCTCCTAGTAAAGGTTTCTTTTAAAACGATCAACCAACATACACAATTCATTTGCACTCTCTCTGTATATGAAAGCATTGTTTCGAAATTATCTGTCACCTTCCCCTGTGCAATTTTAAAACAGTGTACTGTTGCATAAGATCCACTTTAAACTTCAAAAGCTGCGTTCCAAAATCCCAAAATAAACTTTATATAAACTCATGCCAGCAAAACAATACCACTAACCCTCATAGACTATTCATTTAAAATAGCAGGGCGACCCATGAGTGAGGGACCCACGAAACAAAGAATCTATTGCTGTATCTGAGACATGATCATGTGCTGGAAATTTACCAAAATGTCTTACTGTTCTCTCCATTAGTTGATATGTGCATAATTGCAACTTAACAAGCATAAAGCAATCTTTCTTACACTTGTGAACATGGACACCCCCAATAACTTTTAGGCATCAGGAAACCACTGCCAAAGACAACCATATCTACAGCTCATGATATATTAGTGTGCAGGTCGGTGGAAAGAGTGTTCCTTACACTGGTGGTCAGTGGGAGGAATGTTTGTTACGTTGGTGGTCAGTGGGAGGAATGTTTGTTACGTTGGTGGTCAGTAGGAGGAATGTTTGTTACGTTGGTGGTCAGTGGGAGGAATGTTTGTTACGTTGGTGGTCAGTAGGAGGAATGTTTGTTACGTTGGTGGTCAGTGGGAGGAATGTTTGTTACGTTGGTGGTCAGTGGGAAAATTGCTCCTTGCATTGGAATTCAGTGGAAAGAGTTTTCCTTAAATTGGCAGTCAGTGGAAAGAATGCTCCTTACGTTGGTGGTCAGTGGGAAAATTGTTCCTTGCATTGGTGATCAGTGGAAAGAATGCTCCTTACATTGGTGGTCAGTGAGAAGAATTCCCCTTACATTGGTAGTCAGTGGGAAGAATGCTCCTTACATTGGTAGTCAGTGGGAAGAATGCTCCTTACATTGGGGGTCAGTGGGAAGAATGCTCCTTACATTGCTGGTCAGTGGGAAGAATGCTCCTTACATTGCTGGTCAGTGGGAAGAATGATCCTTACATTGCTGGTCAGTGGGAAGAATGCTCCTTACATTGCTGGTCAGGGGGAAGAATGATCCTTACATTGGTGGTCAGTGGTAAGAATGCTCCTTACATTGGTGGTCAGGAGGAAGACAGCATAAAAAAACGCTCATTGCTTAGGCAATCCCTAGCAACCTCTAAGGGAACCCTGGTTGAGTAAGTCCATCAGAGTTTCCAACTATTCCTCAATTTGCCCAAAATGAGATAATTTGGGATGAGGTTCAGGTTTGGGTTTGAAGTGATTCCGATTCTTAAAGTGAATATTTACCCCTATCTTTAAAATAACAACAAAACACACCTTTAGAAATGTTTAGTGATGACAATCTACAAACAGATACTTCCAGATAATTGTCAGCTTTGTATTCTTTCCATACCTTGTTTCTCTTTTCTTCCCCCGTCTTCTCACAGTGGCCATGTTTACTAAGGGCAGATTACTAGCTCTCCTATTACTTCCTGGATTTCTGGCACATGTCACTAGGACATGTGACCATGCATATCATCTCAGGGGAGGAAAATTCCTTTCCCTGAGATCTCGTGAGATTACAGATGAGATTTCCCAGCAATGCTTTGCTGATGACAAGGCAATCCCAGTGTGCATTGCGTTGGCAAACTGAAGTCATTTTGCCCTTTCAAAGCAGGAAGTGAATGCTCTGCAAGTATTTCACAATCACAGCATTGTACACCTGACATGCCTATGTTGTTGTTATTAATCATCATACATAGAGGGATGCATTAGTAGAGTTTAATTTTTGAGTGTAAGGCTAGGTTCACACCCAGGCGACTAAGATGCCGAGCTGTTTTCGCGCGATTGTTCAATGTAAACCGCACGTTTTTCAATGCATAGAGATGTCTATGTGAACCAAAACATGCGCGACAACCGCCCGAAAATAGCTCCTGCACCTTTTTGCATGACAAGTGATTTTGGTCACGCGACAAATCGCAAAGGTGTGAGCAGCCTCCATTGACTTCATACGCAACTGTGTTTTGTGCGATAAATCGCCTAGGTGTGCACTGGCCCTAAAGGTCCACTTTAAGGGTTTGGGATTCACAGTCCTGGTGAATTGATGTGAAGATTTGCTCTGGAGAATTGTTTTAAACCATTAGGCACTGCATGGGCTTTGAACTATGACCTGGGGACTTAGAAGGGCCAATAAGGGGGTTCTTGGATAAGCCAGTTCACTCATTATAAAAGGGGGGGGGGGGGGCCCCCGGAAGCCACAGGGGCCT
>NW_017306330.1:1191792-1207887 GCF_000935625.1 Nanorana parkeri | reverse complement strand
GCAAAAGGGGGGGGGGGGGGGCACAGATCAGCCACAGTGACCTGGAACCTTGAGTAGGAAAAGCCCCTCCCCTCCTCCATAGACTTCAAAGGAATGTCTCATCAAGTTCGGGTTTGCAGAATATTAAACAAGATTTACTGAACCCTTGGGGAATCACACCCGGGCAGATTCACCCATCCCTAGAAAAGTTCAGTTTTCCCTAGAACTGGCCTTTTAGATTTGCACAATTTATACACAGACATTATCATTCCGTGTCATCCTCAATCAATATTTCCGCTTTTATCCGTGTTAAAAAAATAAATAAAATCAGTGACAGGAGCAAGAGGAAAGGAACATTGCTTACCCAAAAATAATTTATAATCCTTCGGCCTAATGACAACATGCAAATTGTGATTAGTTGATGGGTTTTTGGAAGAGACACGAGAACTCTTCATTATCGATTCATCTATTGTTAATAAAGGCCATGGGACACACATCAGGCTTTGAGAAGACTTCATTAATGCCACAGAAATCTTCCTCTGTGTTATTACTTATCACTTACAGCAGAAAAGCAGAATCCTTTTCCCTTTTTTTTTTTTCCTCGGCATAAAACATTTGATGTAAGATTTATAAGCTGACAAGGTTAGCATCAGTTCAAACGAAGCAGTATAATTGCAGCGGAGATGGGAGAGATCAAGGTAACATGTATGAACATGGAATATTATGTTGACTGGTGCACCAAATGGACACATATCTGAGGCTGATCTATAGCATTAGACTGCACTTGAAGCAGAAATGGGATTAATGCCGACCGATGCAAAATGGACAGCCAGGATAAAGGAACTTTATTCCATATTATCTTATAGTAGATTAGATCCAACCAATAAAATCCCCTATAAGCTTCAAGATATAAAAGCTGAAGTTTAATCTGCTTATATTTTGGTGCCCCTCACCCATCCCTTCAACAACATGCCAATGAGATTTGTAAAAATAAAGCCTTTCCATTTTAATTGAATATCTTATTTTAGACCTGGTGATGTCATCATTGGGCCTTGGTGCTTCTCTGTTAAATGCAGCCAGATCATGACTGATAGGAAGGCTGTCAGGGTGCTGGATATAGCTTCCTGAAAACATCACAGCAGTATTATTCTCAAGAGCCATCCACCCTGCAGTGGGCGGGCTCTTGGGAGGAGTTATGCAAATATTGAAATGCCTTGATGGGTGAATATCAGCCTGGGAGGAGTGGGCGTTCCTAGGCAGGCTTCATTTGCATAGGTGATGCCCACATGTGATGCCGAGCCTCAGCAATCAAAAGACCTGAAATCCAATAAATGAAAGGGATGGGCCAGGTACAGTGAGGCTGGGTAGGACATTTCTACTGCCACTTATTACATTCAATCCGGCCCCAAAAGTTTTAAAAGTAACTGGCGATACAGAATGGGGTATCGACTTTAGGAAGTACATTTAAGTGATATATTAAAGGGGACCTTTAACCTCGTTCACTAAAAACCACTTCAGTATGCAGCTCTGCGTGCTCATATGAAATCATCCTAAATTTAATAGTTAAACATATTTTTATTTTACTTACAAGTTCTTGTTTTCCACTTCCTGGTCCTCTTGGGCATTAGTGATGCAATGCTGAAGCGTGCAGAAGTCGCCAACCATATATAGCCAACCATTGAAGGGAACTATTAAAGGCATCAGCACACCAAGACATTTTGGACAATTTTATGCTCCCAACTTTTATGGGAACAGTTTGGGGACGGCCCCTCCCTGTTCCAACATGACTGCGCACCAGTGCACAAAGCAAGGACCATAAAGACATGGATGAGTGAGTTTGAGGTGGAACGTGACTGGCCTGCACAGAGTCCTGACTTCAACCCGATAGAACACCTTTGGGATGAATTAGAGCGGAGACTGCGAGCCCGGCCTTCTCCCCCAACATCAGTACCTGACCTCACAAATGGTCCAACATTCCCATAGACACACTCCTAAACCTTGTGGACGCCTTCCCAGAAGAGTTGAAGCTGTTATAGCGGCAAAGGGTGGGCCAACTCAAATTGAAATATTAAATAAGGTATGCAAAGAATAGAAAAACAGTTATCTAGTAGGTATCTGTTTGTAGATTGTCTTTACTAAACATTTCTAAAAGAGCCTGTGTTGTTATTTTGAAGATATGGGAAAGTTCATCTTTAAGTACTATATGATGTTGAAATACAATGCACTTAATTCTGCTGGAATGTGTTTGTGAAGTGTACCTGATCCAGCAATCTTCCTAAGACAGTTTGTCCCCTTTAAATTTAAAGGCCTTGTCGTGCATGACACTTGATTTTGAAATGTTAATCTTTAATAACTCTGCGCATGCAAGAAAACTATTCAGCTCCCAAAAGCCCGCCGTCTTTTACCATAAACATGAATTGCTAATGTCTTAGTATTACATTTATGTATTTATCATTTTGATGCATTGCTGAATAAGGCTCTGCCACCAGAACACGTGGGGGGGAAAAAAAAAGGAGAGCATCCTCCACGCATCTGATGCTGCTAAAACATTTATAAGTCAAATAGATCTGCTGATGCGAAAATACATTTTAAAGCTACAAATTGAGGACCTTCCTTTGTTTGTTACTTTTTTTGGCACACTTGGACATGTGATCTTTAGACTGACAAAAAAAAATGCACAATGCGAGGAACCAAATATAAACCGCAATAAAAAATGTTTTACAATCTTTATTGTATTTTCTGTAGTCCTATTGGGATATCCCTCTATGAGGAATAGTTAATTTGGGATTGATTAGAGCTCCTATCAAGAGTGGTGTGCCCCCGGCTGGAGACATTCACCACGCTGGAGACCTTCTCCCCCCCCCCCCCCGTTTTTCCTGGTAGCCACTTTGACAGAAATAGGGATGAGCTTCTGGCTCAGGTTGACCATGAGTTCGACCCAACCAAGCCTGTTCAGTTTGCCGAATCAGGAAACTAAATGGCCAAATTTGACCAGTTCACCTGCCCAAACCTCCGGATGCTTCACCTGAAATTCATTAATTTAGTGGTAGTGTTACTACCACTAAAGGTTGAGCCTGGAGCCATTAGGCTGAAGGCATTTGACGTAGGGCCTACATGATTTAATTTAAAGTGGAACGGGACAATGAGGGGGCTAAACAGTTTTAGATAACACAGTGAGTTGTACTTACAGGATTGATGGTAGGAGAGGAACAGGAGGAGCTTCAGGACTAAATTCATAAGTGACAACAAACAATCTTTAGTCAGGATATAGCTGGTAATTGGTAGAACTTGGTAGAACTTTCCACCCAACCGTACTTTGTTACTTCCTTGTTCCATGGTTGGAGTGGACTTTTTTGGGGGAATTAGATGAGGGTAGTCATGCCAGCCGGCAGAGTTCCATGGTCCTTGAAGGCGCTCATTCTGTTTAATGTTAACTGGGTAGAGACATCTTAAGTAGGTCGCCCCTTATTAACGTATGTATGTTTGAGTGCCAGTGAAATAGTAGTTGCATGGTTGTATCTGCATGTACAGTGCAATTGTGTCCAAGTCGGTGTTCTGCTGCTGAAGGACATTATTATGGGTTTCGTAGATATGGCATTTACACAAAAATGCCTTCAAGAGGACCTTGGGCCCATTCAAACTGATATTTATTTCTGTTATTCAGAAATTTGTTCATAAAAGACTGCGATGGGCATTACACACCTTTTGGTGTCAAGTGTTTGGTTATTTATGGAAAGGTTGGGAATGTGGAGTGGTGATGTGGCAGCTGGAGGAGACCAGACACCATTAATGCCCGCGTCATGAATGGCTTCCAATCTGTCAGCTTGTTTCACATTGTAATCAAGCCGACAGGGATCCCCTCATGATGTCATCAGCCATATTTGGTCAACGTCATGCCAGGTTCCCCAGCAATGCTGTTTACAACGGGAAAGGATTGTGGGCGCGGGTCATTGTGTATGTGTTGGTGGGTGGTCAGAGCATCATTCATCATGACTGATTGACTAGCTTTGGATTTTATCTTGCAAAAAGTGATGGGGCATCCAACATTTTACAGCTTTCAGCGGTAAACTGTTTTGGTAACACTTCAGAGGGACAACAGTCAAGAAGAGAATTCCCCTCACTTTGTAGGGGTTGCATCTCTGGGTCAGGACACACAGAAAAATCTGCCTTATGGAAAATGAAAGCAAAGAATAAACTGACAGGGGTGTTAACCCATCTACTTTATCCAAAATAAAAACTAGATATACATTCACTCTTAGTCCCAGAGATGATCCACTGTTCCAACCTACACTCTTCCAGTCTGGGCAAGATGTGGGTCCAAGCCAGGAGCGGTATGTGCTCAAAAGAGTACTCAAATACAAGCAAGGTTTCTGCACCCCACTGATGTCACCATGAAACTTTATTGCCATCCAACATGCTCCCAGCGGGGGCAGGAAAAGGAGCATGTTGACTGCTGGATGACAAAGTTTTACGGTGACATCAGTGGTGTTCAGCATCTTCCTTGTATTTGAGGGCTGGCTATACATACACTTTGAAGCAGGACATCCAAAATAACAGCAAGATAAAAAAGAATAGCCCATTAAAAGATAAAACAACAATAGCTTTTGATGCAACATTCACCTTTAATTCAAAGGTTTCCCCTGCAGTACTTTTTCTGCCACCAGATTGCCTTAGTCTGCGGGCCAGCATCATTCAACCTTCTTCCTCTGAGCCCCGGTCATCCTGGAACCTGCCCCCTGCCTGCGACTGGACAGTGAAAAGAGAAGCAGCACAGTGATGAGCTCATCTTTCCATCACCCCATGTTCTCCTCCTATTAGCATTCTCCTTGTCAGCACAGGAACTGACTAGCTTCTTGTACAGCTTCTTCCTCTCACACCCCAGCCCTGCTGTACAGGGATTGTCAAGAGGATGACATTAGGTCACATTCAGGTACTTGCACCGCTTGCATTTAAAAAAAAACACAATCGATAATGTATTTATGATTACAGAGCTGCATTAAGTTGTGTCTTTTTTTTATATCTGCCTAGAGTGGAGCTTTAAAAAAATAATAATTTGAAATATGGATAGAGGCTTCTGACCAAGAACACAGCAAGTGATAAATTGTAAATCAGCGTGATTTACTGACCCCGTTTCTCTCCAACACTTGCAGCCAATAATATGATAAACGAAAATGCTCCTTTGTTATGCGTGTGCGGCCTCAAGTTCGTTAGCGATGGTACTGTTAATAATAATGTCTCATTTACCAGCATGAAGACGACCATGACGGGCGTGCCGGACAGTCATGTAACACAATCAGTGGCCAGCAAGACATGAGCATCCAGGTGACCCTTATGCTCATCTGGATTACTGACAAGGGGCAACTTAACTGCTCAGGATGGGAAATTGGCACGCCGGTCCAAGAATGAGCAGGAAATATTAACTACAGTGCAACAGAAATAGCTTGTATAACTATGATAAATAACAACATGTAGCAATCAATTGTCCTGTTCTGCTTTGGTATGTGACCTGACAAATGTTCGCACTTATGGCATAGTGCAGCAAATGTTGATGAAGGAAACTGGCATGCGCCAACAATGGATCCAAAACTCGGTTACCCCAGTTCAACTCTACAATTATGTATTTATCATTATTATTATTAGCATTTATATAGCATCAGCAATTCACATCAGTCCCTGCCTTGAAAGAGCTTACAATCTAAGGTCCCCATCTCACATGAATTCATATATGCACACACATACTAGGGCCAATTCAGGAGCCACATAACCCACCAGCATGCTTTTTGAGTCTTTGGAGGAAAAACCCATGGAAGCAAAAGGAAAACATGCCAGCTCCATGCAGATAGTGTCCTGGGATTCAAACCAAGGAAGAACATACCAACACCAGGGCAGATAGTGCCCTGAATGGGATTCAAATTAAGGAGAACATGCCAACTCTAGGCAGATAGTGTCCTGACAGGGATTCAAGCAGAAGAAAACATGACAACTCTAGGCAGATATTGTCCCGGTCAGGATTCAAACTGAGGAGAACATGTCAACTCTAGGCAGATGGTGCCCTGGTCAGGTTTTAAACCGAGGAGAACATGCCAACTCCAGGCAGATAGTGTCCTGGCCGGGACTCAAGCTGAAGAGAACATCCAAACTCTAGGCAGATAGTGTCCTTGCAGGGATTCAAGCTGATGAGAACATGCCAACTCTAGGCAGATAGTGTTCTGGTAAGGATTCAAACCAAGGAGAACATGTCAACTCCAGGCAGATAGTGTCCTGGTCAGGATTCATACCAAGGTCTCCAGCATCACAAGTGGTTATCACTACAAGGCAGAAGTGCTAACCACTGAGCCACTGTCCTACCATACGGAGCTAGACTTGTGTGCTTCTACTATTACCAATTTTCAGCAAAAGCTCAATCCTAGAGTGAACAATGTTTTAAGACATATCTCATAAATTGAAACATATATATAAGTGAGTCACATATATGAGCCTTCAAACAAATGAGGCATAGAACATATCTACACAAAGACAAAAAAGCAATATAGACATTAAAAAGTCTCAAGGAAAAAACAAAAACAAACAATGGCGATTGTGCAAAAAAAAAAAAAAATCCTTCAGATGATTCGCAGCCAATCTGCATATAACTCTCAGGTAAGGATCAGGGGACCCCTGATGAAGTCACGTGTTTTGACGTAACGTACGTAGGGCAGAACTTCTGATGTCACTGCACTGAGCTGAGCCGGACGAACAGGTTTTTTTATCCCTTTGCTGCCATTTGCCCTGCTGGTCTGATCCAGCAATACCCAGTGCCTGTACTTGACTCACTTATATATGTTTCAATTTATTAGATATGTATGATTATTAGCTCGGCACAATATTGTTTTTCCCATTTTTCAGATATTTAGTTATATCCTTAGTGCTTGGTAGCTCTTATTTCCACATTACACTTACTGGCGCTGATCACCTTTATTGTTTATTTTTAATGTTTTAAGACGATGGCCTTCGTCAGAAGACTTATGAAGGACATGATGTTGTACGCATTGGAATTGCAGTTTTCCAATAAGCAGATAGTTCATAGCTCCTAGATGTTTTTCTTGATGTGTTGGGTGAATGGTTTCAGGGCTAGTGGTAAGATTAGAGGTTCAGTGTTTTAAGGGTTATGAGTCAGCAAAGATAGAGGGCTCAAGGGTCTACTTAAAAGGTTGGAGGGGGTTACGTTTTAAAGCATCTCTAAACCCAAGAACAGATATGTATTATATTGCAGCTTACTAGTCCTTGGTGTGGTGGCTTTATTAGTTTGCCATTTTCAGGGAAAGTGCATTTTCTGCAGGTACAGAACATTCCTGTTAAACTTCGTAAATTGACATGTCCTTGTACCTTTCAATGAATTGGGCTCAAATCTCAATGTTATAAACCTATACAAGCCATCTTTTGTAAACTACAAATTTCTCCTGTCCCCGTTTTATGTGGATAAGAAGAGGAGGAGTTTTTTTGTAGGACCAATCAGGAGTACACCCTAGGGTGAGAACCATGACCCCCTCCCATGGATACAGTAAGTAAGTGAGCGTTATCACTTTAGGACAGGAAAGTGTGTAATTGGCAGGATTGCCGGGTACACATATAGGAACAAAGCCCGAAAAAAAGGAAAACTAAAGCAGTCACAACATCTAAGGGTTGGTAAGCTGAGATGGATGACATTTTTGTTCTTGGGTTTAAATAAGCTTTAAGGGGCAGGTTAAGCATTTAGTATAATCAGCTTTAGCGGGCTATCTTGAAGTTAAAATAAATTTAACAGAGGCCCCACTAGAGGTTATAATAATCCCCCCACTTTTACAGCCACTTGGAAAAAATAGGTAAGCCTTGTGTAAGCTCCAATAGGGTCTCGGAGCTTACACAGGGCTGGGTCATGTGAAAGGGGAGGAGAGACACATGTTCAGGGCAATCCCTATAATGAGGCAGTTGCCTAAGGTGGCATCTCTTTGGGTCCCATTGTTTCGGCCACCCACATTCCAGCGAGAGCATCCCAGGTTGCTAAGTGCTGGGCAGGGAGATGTGCAAGGACCACACAAATCTCCCTGCCTAGTTCTTAGCAACCTGGCATGCTCTAGCAGGCGTTCCATCCAGCCCCTGGCAACCAGTGACAACACAGGCCACAGCTGGAGCCTTAGCATGTTCCAGCAACATTCCCCCTTCCCTTGTCTAGGTACTCCCCTGCACCTCCTGCCCCATGTCATAGGTGGGGCATGTGAAATCAGCAGTTTCCACTTCTACACTTTAAAGCAACCCAAAGTTTGTTGCATTTCCAGCTTACCAGTCCATATATCGATATACACTAGCAGGAACTCACCGGTTTATCTGTTGTACATTAATGAGACAATTCCTCCTAGCATGTATATCGGCATTGTAAACAGCTGTCTTTATTTCGGTGAGTCGTAATTGGTGCGGTGACTAATATACTAATATTACCCACGCCGGTGCCTTGATTCAGTCATGTTCAGTTATAAATGCCACTACTGCTTTGGTGCAAACCGGCGAGAGATGGAGGAAAAATGTTTTATTTATCCTCTGATCAATACATGACAGACGATCCAAGCCAAAAATAATTGATGTGTTTATCATGGAGCAGACTAGAAGACTTTCAGCAATTACAAGCATTCCCTTGGCAGCTCGTAAACCCCTACGGTGACTAAATAGTTAAATGAAATTAGTTTTTTTTTAAAGTAGTTAAACTTGAAAGTTTTTTTTTCCTTTAACGAACAAAAAAAAAAAAAAAAGCCCAGCGTGCTCCGGGTTAGCTGGAATGGAGACGTACAAGTTCTTCCTGCAGAGACGATCTTTGCAAAAACACATTCATTAAGAAAGATGCCTGCCGAGAGGCACAACATAAATTATGCTTTTTTTTCCCGCCCTTAACCAGTTTCCATATTTATTTTTACTGTGGAGATAGAAGTAAGATGTGATTAGGATTTCCAGCGTTGTTGGTAGAGTTCATCTATTTAGACAGGGGCAATGCGTGGGCCTTCTATGACCATGGCTTGATCTCATCTTTGTCAACCAAAGTTATTCTATACAAAATGATTGAACTGAGCTCGTGTTTCAAGTGAATGTTCCTTTTAATTCTGCTACATGCAAAGTTATTTTAAACAATTGTGTTCTTCCAACCTTGAGGAAACGGCTCGGTGAAGGTCCGTTTCTGTTCCAGTATGACTGTGCCTCATGTGTTGAAAGTCAGCTCCATAAAGACATGGTTTCATGAGTTTGGTGTGGAGCGGCCTGCACAGAGCCCTGACCTCAACACTATTGAACACCTTTGGGATGAGTTTGAACTCAGGACTTCTCATCAAACATCAGCCTACCTCACAAGCGCTCTTTTGGCTGCATGGGCATAAATTTGTGCAGACCCTTCCAAGATCTTGTGGAAAGCCTTTTCAGAATAATGGAGGCTGTTATTGCCACAAGACGGGGGTTCTTATTAGGGATGCAATGATACCGATACTAGCATCGGTGCCGACACCAGGTATTTGGGCGGGTATTTGTACTTGCCCAATTGGCTCTGATGCCTAGCCTGATATCCAAACTTCCGGTATCAGGAAGCCGGGCAGCGAGTCATTACACGCTGCTGAGCTACCTGATTGGCCGGGAAGCCGGCTCCATGCTCCCTTGCACCAAAAACATTGGTACTCGTCCTCGATATTGAAAAACCAGTATTGGTGTATCCCTAGTTCTTATTAATGGTTATAGTTTTGGAATGGGATGTCCAACAAGATCATACAGAGATATTGTCAACTGTTCACAATCTTCCGCCTTATATTGGTCAAAATGATATTGCTGCATAATTCAATATATAGCCAGACAACTCTGCATCCCATAGCAGTTGCATGTCCACCTTTGCCTACCTATCTGTTAAATGTTCTCTGCAAAAGTAATGAACCATAAAAGCAAAGATTCCACGTAAGCAACCAGAACCAACTTACAACCCAAATACTGTATGTTGAGCCTTATTTGTGCAAAACAGACATACAGTAATACCTTGGTTTACAAGCATAATTCGTTCCGGAAGCATGCTTGTAATCCAAAGCGCTTGTACATCAAAGCGAATTTCCCCATAGGAAATAATGAAAATTCAGATGATTTGTTCCACAACCCAAAAATATTCATATAAAAATGATTACAATACTGTACTGTAATATAATACTGTACAAAATAAAAATAAACCAATTACAGATACCTTTGTGGCTGGTGTGAGGGGGACAAGAGAGAGGAGGATTATTGTGTAGGACGACTTTCACTATCACTAACGGAATCACTGCTATCTCTTGACTCAATGGAATCTTTTTCATGTAGTGAAACCTGAACAAGGAATCTATCCAATGTGACATTGCATTGTCGTTAAACATACTCATCGCTCGCACTGCTACAGCCTTATTCCGGTGGTGCTTTTCTAAAACATTTTGCTCTTATTGAAAGACATTGCTTGTATATCAAGGCAACATTTTTCATGTTATGTAAGCGAATTTTGAATTGAATTATATGTAGCCAATTTGAGGTTCTCATGCTTTAATACAATCATGTTATATACAATCTGGCCAATGCCTTTCACGATCCATCTGTGGGGTCATTGTCTCTCTTCCACCAAGCTGGGAACCCTTCGGGCCATTTCCCATCCATTATCTCAGATGGGGAAGGTCTGCACCCAAGCACCGCCCCTTTGTATACGATCTAGAGGGGGCGGTGCTCCTACCGAGGGTATGGATCCCGTGCCCTCCCTCACCTCGGCGGGGGGGAGGTGCTGGATCCTGCTGACTTTCTGGAGAGGACGACACCACTAATTGCGGTGCCGCCCCAACAGGCAGAGCAGCTGGCTGGGGAAGGGCCACGCCTATTCAGTGGAACTCCCACTCTCGGATGCGCTTATAAGGGTGCATGTGCAGACTACTTGCCCGTCCTATCTGCCCACGTTAGATGCCGTCAATGGGACGACATGGGGGTTGCATAGTGGGAGCATGGAGGGGGGACAGTTGGAGGTTCTGAGAGAGGGAATTGCCCCTGACAGTCCGAGGAGTTTCACCAGTACAAGGTATACTATTTAACTACAATACTCCTCTCTAATAATAATATTATGACATCCGATTTTAGAAGGCATAAAGTCCCCTTAGTGATCCAGCTGCCACCTGGCAAAAATAGAAAAAGCTAATTAAATAACATTCCCAAAACTTGTAAAATCTTCCCAAAACTATCATTACTCCTGATTTTTTTTCTGTTAAGCTAACTCCCTCCGGCGCTGCATACAAATTGTTAGGCTTAATCATATATTAACCACGCAAAGCACTTGGGTATCTCTGGAGCTCGCTCGTTCGTGTTACCTACCTGACCGGACACTCAACCTGCTTAATCAAAAAGAACGAACCGCTTTGGCTACAATTAACGCTGTTCAGAATGAAGTGGCGGCGTCCGGAGAGGTCACGTAACATCAGCTTGTTGCATCTCACATCCGGTGCTGTGATGCCACTTTCATCACGGAGGGGAGGTGAGCGAAGAACACGAGAGGTCCTTGACCTTCCATGACCCGCGACCTAAATCGCACCCCTGGGACGCACACGCCTGGGGTCCTTGGTTCGTTCTTGAATGTGATAATCCGGCAACGTGTAATTAACTCATGCCTGGCAGCAAGATGAGCAGACGTGTTCTATTAATTCATGACAGATTCAAAATATAGGGAGTTGTACTGAAATAAAAAAAATATTAATAATTCATTCTGTGACCCACGGGAAACCTCCTAAATGGCACTGGCGCCTCGGGCAAGGAATTTTAACCCTTTATGAACTCGGCGAACAAAACAAAAACCCTGCAGGCGATATATTTTTAGATTAAAGATACAAATTAACTACAGCTCTGCAGTCATTAATAAATCAGCAGACCGGTTCAGCACCTTAATCAGCCTTCTCACCGCTCCCTGTACAGCAGAGCTGAGGGGGAGAAGAAGCACAAGGAACCTGTCAGCTGTGCAGCAGTGCTCATGTGCTTACAAGGAACATGCTTATAGGATGAAGAGCAGACTGATGGAGAGTTGAGCTCATCAGTCTGCTGCTTCTTTTTTGACTGTCCAGTCACAAGACTTGTGAGTGTTATTTAACTGCGGCAGAGAAAAAAAAGAATAGGTTTGCCATGCTGTGTTTTCAGGGCTGTTGGGCAATAGTGGTGTACTTCCCTCTGCAGGACACTCCTTATAGTTTACAAACTGTCCCATATCCCCCATTGAATGTCCTGACAGCACAAACTTTTAATTGTGAATGCTGGCAACTATGCAGCAGTTTATTAAGGGTTTTATTTTGTATCTCAAAGCTAGTATAAGGGCCCCTGAACTCAAACAACATTAATTTGGCCATATCCCTGCCAAGGAGCCACAGGTACCATGTACAACCTCCCATGTAAGTCAATGGCTGTACATGACTATAGGTGGGTTTAATACATCCGTGCATGGAACTACGATCCTGGACAGTCTCCCCTCCCTCAATGATGAGGTTGCAACATTGTAACTTTAAAAGAGAACTATGGTGTAAATGTCTTTCCCCATAGTTCTCCTAAGGGTCACGGGAGGACATATACTAGTGTCCTCCCGTGACCCAAAGCTCAGTATATCGCAAGCTACAGCTCGAGATCCACCCAGCTGTGCGAGTGACAGCTGTCTCTGTCTCTGTGACAGCTGGCTCTGCCTATCCAGAGGCAGAGCCAGCTGTACCTGCATGGCCCCCTCCCCTCTCCATTCCTCCAGTCAGCGCTGGAGGATCGGAGTGGGGAGGGTGAGGATCGGAGTGGGGGAATCCCTGCAGGGAGCCATGACTGACAGTCACGGCTCTCTGCAGGGAGATGATCGATAAGTGAGCGAGCAACGGTATGTGTAATGCATTGGATTTTCCATGAATCTCATCTCTGAGCTGGTACATCAATCCAGGAAGTAGATAGTGACACCCCCAGGATGATGACTCAAAGATGGCTCCAAAGTCCTGGAGATAAAAGCAGATGAAGGCAATGTGATTTTGACAAGGGGTAATAAAAGTGTTACACTTACACATTGTAATTGGTGAGGGTGCTCTCCGCACACCTTTCAGCAGTCCCGGCCAGTAGAGATAAGGTGCTCGCAGTAACTCCCACGGATGGCACCGTGTAATGCACAAAGTGACCACATCTTTTGCCCTGAGGAAGGGACCCTGCGTGGCCCCGAAACGTCGGCTGTTTGACTATTGTGACACGTATGTCCAATAAAAAGGACTTATCTATTTGAAATTAATCTGAGTGCTGGTAACCTATTTTTTCTACTTTACACTTACACATGACTTGGTACGCTGCACATGAAATGATATATCGGATGTTAGGTTCACTTTAATGTAAATTAGAAGGGGAATATTGTCAGGGGGAAAAAATAGAGGGCCCGGGGACAATGCAGATCATTTCAAGCAGTGCCTCTAGAGCACAGTTCCTCCATTGTAAGCTGTCATGGAAATCTATTCTAAATGCCGATGAACATTCTGGCGTCCTAGCAGACGGCATCAGTAAACATACAAATAACAATGTCAGCCGCACGTTACTGATTCGTCAGGGCTGACGCGACTCTTGACATTAATAGCCTCCCATCAAATATTTTAACCAACATATAATGCTGATGGAAAGTCAGGGAGCCGACACGTAGGATCTGAATTATGATGAAGCAGCAGCCGTGTCACCAGCGTGGCGGCACATGCATACATGCAACCGTTAGGAGATGATAGAAGGCTAGTGACACGGCTGTGTAATCTAATGTCTGGAGAGAAACTAGATCAGGTCTTCTCAACCAGGGTTCTACAGAGGTTGTGAGGAGTCCATTGAGTCCATGGGGGGGGGGGACTTCTTCCACTGACCACCAATGTAAGGAATCACTTCTCCGACCTCCAATAACGTGGGAACTTCTCCACTGACCGCTTATGCAAGAGGTCACTTTTACAATGACCACCAATTTAAGGAGTTACTTCTGCAATGGCCTCCGATGTAAAGGGAACACTTCTACACTGACCAACCATGCAACGGGGGAATTTCTACACTGACCACCAATGTAAAGGGGAACCTCTTCACTGACCACCAATGTAAAGGGGGAACCTCTTCACTGACCACCAATGTAAAGGGGAACCTCTTCACTGACCACCAATGTAAAGGGGGAACCTCTTCACTCACCACCAATGTAAAGGGGGAACCTCTTCACTGACCACCAATGTAAAGGGGGAACCTCTTCACTCACCACCCGTGCAAAGGGGGAACTTCTACACTCACCACCCGTGCAAAGGGGGAACTTCTACACTCACCACCCGTGCAAAGGGGGAACTTCTCCACTGACCACCCATTTAAAGCTGGAACCTCTCCACTGGCCACCAATTTCAAATATTCTTGTCAGCAGACTAGATCCAATAAAGGGTATCTATGGTCAAAAACTGAAGATAAAGATATATATTTTTATATTTAATTTCCATAAATTCTGACTCCTAATACCATATTGACTTATTCATTGAAGATGCCCATAGGAAGTACTTCCTCAATACACTTCCTTGTGTCTCCACTCTCACAGAGCCTGCCTTAGGAACTACAACTCGACGTCTGAACAATGTAACATCACCATTGCTTGTTGGAAGCAATGCATGATGGGACATATAGTCTTGAGAAATGGAGACTGCATCACATCAGCAGGGAAAGAGACACAAAGCACACTGGGAATCCAGGAAGTTGTTGGAAGTGATGGGCAGATGGAAGGCAGCACTCAATACATAAAAAGGGATTTTTTCATGTCACCTCTGATTGTATAATCAACAACAACTCTCGTATGTATTCCTATTCCAATGCTGATGTTATAACAGGAGAGGGTATGTCGGGACTTTACAACTCTTTTAAGGTTCATGGAGGAATGCATAGTGATTCTTTCTGAGCCTGGGGCTATTCTATGGTGGCATTTCTGGTCCTTCCACCATCCCTGCCAGGCCACCAAGGTGCCACCTGCCCTCCAGAGGAAGAAGGAAACTGAAAGGAGTTCTTCAACTCCCACAGAGCTGCGCTGGGGAGATGTGGAGTAAATATCCTTTAAATGTGGTATGCATATGTATTTACTTTTACAAACTAGCAAATTACCTTTTAGAATAATAACAGTCGTTGTGTAAATGGTAATGCGGCTTTTGAAAGCCCTACCGCTCCAGACGTAACAGTGGGTTACAGCTGCAATCAAGCAACAGCGAAAAAGAGTAGATAATAGTATATATAAAGCATTCCGTATTATAAGCTTCTCAGGTATTCAGAAGACTCTTTTTATAGACCCAAAGTAACTATTATTTGTTAATTACAACTTTTCCACATCTAGAAAGCTCCAGCCACAGCATTTTATTGAACGGCACATGGAGGAATACATAATCCGCTGGCAGGCTCTATAGGTATTTGAAGGCGGCCTGAAACGCAGCGAAGGCAGACCCGGACAATTAGAGAATCTCTAATTAGAGGGTTTATGAGCTTGTAGATACATACGTTGAGGAACTGCCAGGAAGTTATGTCTTTTGGGCTTTTTGCAGTTGGCCCTCACAGCCTTTCCTTGTTATTTAGGACACCACCCTAGCGAGAAGTGTTTAATGGTCATGGCAGCTCGAGCTATATGAAAATCTCAGATTTCACATGCTGGGTTGCTCTGCTGGTCATTGAGGACACCATTCCACAATAAAGCACCAAGGAGGCAGAACTACAATAGGGCCTGCTTTCATAAAGGCATGAGAAAAGCATGGAATGCTTGTGGGGTCATACCCTGGATGTATCGCATTGTGTTGCTTACAAAAAAACTCTAGGATTCTTTCAAATTAACCATTGCAGTGGGGATACCCACATTGTGGTGCTTGGTTTGGTCTAAGCACAGAAATAAAGAAGATTTAGTAACCTGATTCTCAGTCCCACCTAGCTTCTAGACTGGTCTCCACAGCCTCTTCTCCCCTGGGCTCTGGTGGTCTGAGGACCCGTGACATCACCATGTCTAAAGCAGGTCCATTAGATGTAAGGACGCTAAGGGACATACTACTGCCGGAGCATTTCACTTGTTGAAAAAACTGCTATGTTAGCCTTTAAAGAAAAAAA
>NW_017306330.1:1171762-1191780 GCF_000935625.1 Nanorana parkeri | reverse complement strand
AAAGGGGGGCATCTTTTGGTGGGGGGAACGTGGGGGAGGGGCAGGCACTTGATATAGCTGGCACTTTGACGCACGGGGGCCACTGTGGGGACGGCGACCATGGGTGCCCGGGGCTGCATGTTCCCTTAGACTGTTAAGGGGTATGTGCATTGTGTTTACACAGGCAGGAGTCAACAGGCAGCTGGACATTCAAGGAAGTCTGCGTGTCAGCTGATACAGGTACAGGGGTCACGCGAGGTCATGTTGGTGTCAGACCTTGGGGGGTGAATTGGTACCATACAGGTGGTAGCTACAAGGGCTGTTGGGGGGGATGGTTGAGTGGTTGTCTTTGCACGCACATTTTGTTTATGTTTTCGGCTGTAGAAGCATCAGGGCTGACAGTCAGCCCACACCATTCGTGCATCATTACAGCACATGGCAAGCTTGTACACAGTCGGTTACGGACTGGTATATTTGGTTCATACGACGGACGCACTGAGGATAATGGATTGTATTCATATATGTTAGTTCCTCAGGCTCATTCATACTTCATACGATCGATCGCCACATACTGATTGATATATTTGGGGGGCGGGCCACATGCCTCACTGATGGTAGGCACAGCAGCTACTGGATCGAGAGTGGTGCCACATGACAGGGCAGGCACAGCGGCACGTTAGTCGTACACGCACCTAGTTCAAGGAATTCCCCACACAGGGGCACGGCATGCACAGGTACTTGACGGAGTATTCACGCTTGCATGTATTCACGGGTGGTTTACAGCAGTGACATCCCTGTATTTACTGTTTTTCAGTTCGTGGTGGTCATGTCGCACGTATCTGAGAGCGAGGAGTTCGCGTCACTACCACCGTCGCCAGCCAGAGGGTCGGAGCAGGGTAGTGCTCCATCTATTAGGGCATGGACCCTTCCGAAGCTCGTGTTGGAGTTGCCGAAAAGAGGATAACATTTAGGTCGGTGGAGTTCCTCTTGTTTCAACAGATACATTCCAAACCCACACGTGCAGTTGGCCGACGCCTTTACCAAACTGGCCGAATGATGTAGTTAGGGGTAAGTTTAATTACTACCTGGATGGTTTTGCCCCCTTATTGGCATTACTATCCTCTCGGACCAAGGCACACCTCAGGTCGGTATACGCCCTCCTGCCCTACTTAAACAGCACCCTTAGCATTGTGAGGGACGGATCGTTTCAGCATTATGAAATGTGTTTTGGAACAGATATAAAGCAGGTGTTCTTTCCGTTCATAAAAATATAAAGCAGTCAGTCTAATATGGAATCCGAATAGTTGACATGAGCTTCATAAGCTTCAAGAGCACTTCGCTTCAAACACCTTCGTTTTGGCCATAGACAAGTAGACTTTCGTATGATTCTTTATCTGGAAAATCTCCTCAGAACTTTCGGTAACGCCATTGCGGTTTCATTTGTTTCCAACATTCGATTTTGGAATGAATGCGGAGCAAAAAAAAACATTCACTGTTAGAATTTTGTTCTTTTGAGAAAAATTTTCAATTGTGCCACTTTCGATTTTTTTTAATTTTTTGTCTCTATGGTAGAAAACGATTGTCAATTTGACACCGCTGACTTTTACTCATTGACTCCAATGCGTATCAAGAAAATTATGAAAATTAGCAATAGTCTTCATATTATTTCTGAAAAGTTCTGTTAAATAAAAGCTTAAAGCGATATTAACGTCAAAATGTTTTAAGCTATTTCAAACGCTGATGAAATCACTTACAATAGTCGCTGCTTCTTCATGTTTAAGAGTTTTAACTTCCTGCGGAATCAGTTGGTCCCCTGAGCACTGGTCCCGATATCCTGTTTTAGGGTGACTCCTTTCGCTTCCAGGGTCTTATGGAGCCACCCTTGTGTGTGCTAGTAAGCTGTATGTGTCTTCAATACACACAGACACAGCAAGGCAAGACACTCCTCTCTCCTCCAAGCTAGTAGATGGAGAGCTGCTGGAGACTGCTCTGTCCCTTGTAATCTTGTACTAGACAGGAAGTTTGGTGAAGTTGAGCTGAGATAGTTGGAGCTGTTTGGAAGCATGAGGACTGGAAGTGCTTGGGCAAAAGTATAAAGAAATACTTTGCTGAGCAATGTATATTTGTTTCAGCTCGTCTCATTATTGAAAAGAAGTTTGAGTGTTTAATACTTCTTTAATTGTACTTATCGCTACTAGAGACTCGCTACCATTCCCGTCATATCCTATCTGCAGCCCAAACCCAGAGAGTCCCCAGATTATTGCAAATACACCTACATAGAGATCAGAACACACAGACCATGCATTAAAAAAAAAAAGGCGCCACTGTTGTAAGCTGCAATTTAAGCCCCCGACTAATTTCCGTCATCATTACCCTGACAAAGAGGCCCTAATAGAATGTCTGACCTTCTGCGGAGAGTTTACGCAGAGCACGCCGCCATTATTAACTATCACACCGTTGCAAACTAAACGCTACAGCGGCTGACATTTCGGCAAGGTCTTCATCGCAATCAGAAATAATAGCGCCGAGTCCGTGACTTGTAAGGTCACCCAGCGCAGTTTAAACCTTGAAAAACAAATAAATAAGACCGAGACTTTAAGTGTCAAGAGGTGTCATTTTCTGAGCTTGTTTGTCTCTTCTGCTCGCCCCCGGACTACTAATAACTAACAATGGCATTCTGGAGAGTAAATACAGATATTATTTATTTTTATCTATATAAAATATATATAGATGTAGATATATCTATTGGAAAAGAATGGAGTTATGGAGAGTGGGGTTTCTTAGGCACTCGGAACAGTGGTTCACAGAAGACGTTTCTTTATATAAAAAATACATTTTATTCGATGCATGATTAAAAAATCGTACACTAAGTAAAAGAGTAGGGAGACAACCTGGAAGGATCACCTCCAATATCCGCCAGAACCGTTTGAGTAGTTGAGACTACATTATCATGATTCATTAGGTTATTTCATACATAAATTCCCTTTGTAGGTTGCACTTCCTACAGTATGGTTGACGCTATTTAATTGACAAAAACCTGTGGTCTGTATTAGTTAATCTACAGTGTTGAAGGGGCCCAGAAACGTTTTTTCTTGGTGGATACTTTGGGCCACCTATTCAAGTCCAATTAGACCTGGTGTGGTCAATTTCAATATTTCCAAAAAGATTTTGCTTATATATGGTACGATCGTGAGTTATCCCGTCAGTTTCTAGCGTCAACCATTAACATGATTAGTGCATTTATATAGCCTTGAGATTTATAATAAGCGACAAGGGTCGTGTAGTCTTCTATTGTCTAACTCAAGGAGTTTGAACTGGTAGGATATAACGACAACGCGTTTCGCGCATCACAACGCTTCATCAGGTTTAGAGGTGCTTAGTCCTAGGCAATGAGATGCCACCTGAGGCAAACGGGTGCCCCCATAGGGCAATATTTCACAATTCAAAGTGTTTGAGGTTTAATCCGTAAATGAATGACATTTACTTTGTTACATCGTTGTGTACTGTAACTAATTGCCTTTTTTGTTTGGTTTGTTTTTTAATAATATAAAATCTTTTTGCCATGTTTTTAATCCTTGCTTGCATCTCACTGCTGCTAATCTCCTGAAGCCTCTTCCTATCCACATGCACTCCAGGGACAACTACACAGCATTTCTCAAGGTGGGTTTCCAGTAGACCATGTCTGAGTTAGGTGGAAACAGCCACTTATATGCTCCACCAAAAGCCCCTGTGATGGGGTGACAATGCAGAAGTACAACTTGGAGGCAGTGTTGTCACCCTGTAACAGGAAGTGCCTCATTGAGGACCTTAATCGTTGCGGATTGTTGCATATTTCAATATATTGGAAATTACCATTTTACAGCATCTATGAGATTTCAGTGATTGGTTTGGCAGCTACTTTAAATGTATTGTGACCTGGTGACATTGATAGGGTGACCACTCTCTGCCCCTGTGTCCCAACTCTTGTCACCCTGTTGCATAGGTTCCCGAAAGGCTACAAGTGGCCGTTTCGGCACACATTACGCCGGCATGGTCTACTGTTGAGGCAACCAGTCATGAGAAATGAAGTGCAGCCATTGCTGTGGTTGATACACATTGCTTTTAGAAAACTAGATAGCATTCAGTTAGGGCCAACTCACACCTTTCCAGTGCACTGCAGGAAAGCATATGTTAGTGCACGTGTTGCTGAAATGCATGTTAGGGGAGTCCTTAGACTATTTGCGCCTTAATGCACCCGGGTGGGTGTGGTTACATTCTGGTGGCAGTGCTGGTGATGCACATTACTGGGGTGGTGCTAGTGGTGCGGGGGCTGCTTCCGGCATCTCGCCCAGCTCACCGACGTCACTGGTTGCCACAAGCTGGGCAGGATGCAGGCCAGAGTGTCACAGGAGCCATTAGCTCTTCGCAACCTAGGAGGCTCTGGCTGAAAAGGGGGGCAAACCTACCACCACCTTCCCCCACATGACCCAATGAGATGCCACCTGAGGCAACCACCTCATTATAAGGATGGCTCTGCATGCGTTCGTTTGGGTCTGTGCCATTCATTATCAACGACACCCCAACGCATCAGCCCAAAGCATCTCCGGCGCACGCATTGCACTGCACTACAACCACAGTAATGCATTATCACTGCTTCCGAAAAAAAATTATTCACGTCTGATTTTTTTGGTTTTCTCTATTTTGGTGCATTCAAACAAATGGGCTACCTTAACACAACACACATTAATGCACGACACACCATGCATTTGCATTACCGCAACACAGCAGAACGGACGAGTATTAATGGGCCCTAAGGCTTCACATCTACTGCAAATCAGCATAATATTCTTTAACAATTAGAGATATTTTCTATTTAAAAAAAAAAAAGCCAAAAGATTCGACATTGAAACGCACTTAATGAGCTCTGATGTCATAAATGCTACATTCCTGCCTACACCGTCGTGCAACAAAACTTGCCGGCTGTTAAGATGACAAATTAGAGATGATTTCTACCAAGAAGCCGAGGATTTAATGGAAGCAGAAAGAGGGGGTGGGGGCTAGAGCCGAGGAATATGTACAATAATAAGGCCTGTTCTAATATTGCATTAAATAATTTCAGGACACTTAACATATATTAAGTGCACTCAGCAGCAAACCTTACAGCATGGAACAGTGAACATTTGTCAACTCCAACAAAGGAGAAAGTGCTCGCTGACAAGCAGTTAATTAATGACTTAAAGCACTTATACTGCGAAGGAGGGAGAGGAGAAGAACGAACGTGCACTGGGAACGCTGACATTGTTATTGGTCATAGACAGCGAAAACATCACTTACCGACATGACAAACAAACTCAAGGCAACTATATAATAAAAGCAATTTTCAATTAATCCACCGCATACCGGATATCTGTTTTCATGGTGTCACCGAATGGCAGGCGAAAGCTAAAATCAGGCTCTCAGTGGGAGTGTTGGGATCTGAAATGATGGGCGGGAAAAATGGGGGAGTACGCAGATGTCTTTGGGGAGCTCTTTCTCTCTTTTCTTTTTTTGTCTTTTTTTTCTTCCTCCCTCTATCCCTCCTTCCTTCCTTCTTTCTTCTCTCTCATTTCCTCTCCTCTCATTCATTTCCTTAATTCCTTCCTTTCTTCCCTTCTTCCTTCCTCCTTTCTTTCTCTTTCTCTCTCTTGTCCTTTTGTTTGTTCCTCTCTCCCTTCCTCTCAGTTCCTCCCCTCTCAGTCCTCCCTTCCTTCCTCTTCCTTCTCTCCCTCCCTCCCTTCTTTTCCTCCTGCTTTGCTTCCCCTTTTCCTACCCATCTCTTCCTTCCTTTGTTCTTTCCCCTCTCTTCCTTTCATCTTTCTTCTCTCTCTCACTCATCCCTTCCTCTTTCACTCCTCTCCCCTCCCTTTCTTTTCCTTAATTCCTTTGTTTCTTCCCTTCTTCCTCCCTCCCTCTCTTTTCCTTCCTTAGAATGTTTGTTCCTCTCTCGGTTCCTCTCCTCTCTTCCACCTTCATTTATTTTCCTTCCTTCTTTGCTTCCCTTTTTCCTCCCCTGTCCCTTCCTTCCTTTGTTCTTTCACCTCTTCCTACCTCCCCCCTCATTACTCCCTTCCTTTCCCCTCTCTTCTTCCTTCCTCTTTCCTTCTCTCCCTCCCTTCCTTTGTTCTTTCCTGTCTCCCTTCCACCCTCATTTCCTCTCCTTTTATTCCTCTCTTGCTCTTTCCTTCTCTCCCTTCCTTCTCTCTCGTTCCTTCTCTCTCTCCCTCTCTCCTTTTGTCCTTCCTTCTCCTTCAGGTGGCCACAGGAGAGGCAACAAAGGCGGGCACCATCAACTTCATAGGGCAAACCCAACCCGAGGCCAGAGTAGAGAAAAGGCGCTCCTGTGCAAGAAAGAGAGTGCCCGGGAATGGGATACACAGGAGCGTGTTTTCCCTACTCTGGCCTTCAGTTGGGTTTGCCCTACCAAGTTGATTGTCCTAAGCTAGCCGGGTATATATAGGGCTCCAATACCTCCTGCAGGAGCTACACCAATAGCAAAACGCATTGAGGAAAGGATCTACAGAGTTTGCTTGGGAAACTATAAGACTATCTGTATCAACAGTACCCTAAAAGGCCTGAACCGGTCCTGCTATGTCCATGAAATATATTGCTCAACATTATATTGCTAGCTCCATAAATCAATCTATAGACCAACAGCTCCGGACCCCAGAGCAGTCACACACACGCCCGCCCTGACCTCCCCAGTATCCACCTATTAAATGCTCTCATTTAAAGTAATGAACAAAGTTTCTACGTGAACAACCAGAGCCAACTGTCAAGTCCCCCGACTATGTTAAACCGTGCATGTGTTAGAGATGCTGTTTGGAATTATGTGCAATTATCGTCTCTGTTCCATCATCTACAGCCCAGCAATCTGGAAACAAAATACAACATACAGAGGAAGGTGTTGCATTGCAAGTGCACTTCCTAATTAGCAGCCCATAACTTAATTTCATTAAGACTGGCTTTTGTTATGGCGGTTCGGATACTGTGATATTTTCATTACTTGAGATTTGAGTTTTTGCTGCACTTGAAAAGGATAACGGGCCACCAGCACTAAGCTGCTGAGCTATGGCGCTCCCGCCGCTCCAAGCAAGCCCACGTCACCTGAGATTATGTAAGTTTATTGCTGACTTGTATCTTAACAGGGGCACTCCTTTTATAGCAGAGGAGGATTTCACGAGCAGACGAGACAGTACATCATAAAGGTACGTCTTGCCAAGTCACCGCTGCCTCTGATAACCTTAAAGACAAATTATTTAACAGACGACCGAAGGCTACAATGCAGAGTGAATTGCACCCTGGTGGTTGGAGGCCTGTTCAGACCCGCTCTGCGTAATGTTTTTAACGGCTTTAATATTTAATAATAATTGTTATTGATATGGCTTTTCCCGTAACAGTAATTCAAAGATCTGCTAAGACAGGCCTGGAAGACCTCTACTGCCGCTGGTGAGATTTCAGAGTCGGAAAGTTGTCTGTCAGGTCTGATGGGCTTTGGAAAACTGTAACCCTGACTGAGCCGGAACGGCAACACCTAACTGCGAAACATGGGCATATGTCAAGTTCAGGGCATAGGCCACCCTCTTCCCCCTCGATATACTTATCCAGAAAAGCTCTTTTGCCACCTTTACCAACAATTAGAGCTTCTTCATGGATATGGGGAGGCCTGCAACAATGCCCAGGCTTGAGCAGCTATTGAACAAGCCCCAAAATCATCACATGGGGGTGCCATGACATTATCCAACTTTGGCATTATTTCAGCATTGGCAGAAATTATGAACTCTGCATTTGGGTCTCATTTTGACTGTTAATTTGGAAGGCTCTTGCCTTTTAGACAAAAGTAACTCTCCTCCCCCGCAAAAAAACATGTGTTGCTGAAGGACTCTGCTGCTCCCACTAACTCTCCTCTTCGGAAATACTCTTCTCTGCTGGAGGACTCTGGTCCTATCTCAAACTCCTCTTTCATGAAATACTCTGCCCCTTTCTCTACCTAAAGGTGTCCATACACCTGCCGATTATCGTACGTCAATCGCAGGTGATTCCGCGATCGTACGATAATCGCCAGGTGAACGGGCAGCTTGTGGCCGCATCTACTGTACGGTCGCACCACTTTTGTCTTCCTAGCATGCTGAAAAACCTGCCAAAAATCGTACGATTTTTGTCGGGTTGGTAGAGTGCTCAGAAGCCGAAAGCCACACGGGCCGGTGCGTGCAAGCGCACACTGCAAGCTCAGCATTGCAATCATCGGCAAGCCCTCCCCTTAGCGGGGAGGGCTTGCAATGATCACAAGTACGATCTGCCTGTCCAAGATGGGCAGGTCGTGCAAAATTTTCATGACCTTACAACGATCGCACAACGAAAGTCGTGCGATGGTTGTAAGGTGTATGGCCAGCTTAATTCTCCTCTCCTGAAATACAATGTCCCGCTGGAGGAATCTGTTCCCTTCCCTGAAATACTCTGAACTGCTGGAGGACTCTGCTCCTTCCTCTGTCTAACTCTCCTCTCCTGAAATACTCTTCTCTGCTGAAGGACTCCATTCCTTTTTCTAACTCTTCTTTCCTGAAATACAATGTCCTGCTGGAGGAATCTTTTCCCTTCCCTGTCTAAAGGTGCCCACACACCTTACAATTATCTGCAGATTTTCTGTGGTCAGATGGAAAAAGTGCAACTATTGGCCCAGGTGGAGATTACTCCATCCACAGTTAGGTGTAGATAGAAGAATCTGTTGCACCTTTTCCATCTGACCACAGAAAATCTGCAGAAAATTGTAAGGTGTGTGGGCAGCTTCAGGCTCCTTTTCTGAAATACTATGAACTGCTGGAGGACTCTGCTCCTTCCTCTGCCCAACTCTCCTCTCCTGAAAACTCTTCTCTGCTAGAGGGCTCTGTTCCTTTCTCTACCTAACCCTCTTCTCCTGAAATACGCTTCTCTGCTGGAGGACTCGGCTCCTTTCTCTACCTAACTCTCCACTCCTAGAAAACAAAGTCCTGCTGGAGGAATCTGTTCCCTTCTCTGTCTAAGGCTCCTTTTTTGAAATAGTCTGGACTGCCAGAGGACTCTGCTCCTTTGTCTATCTAATTTTCCTCTCCTGAAATGCTCTGCTCTCCTGGAAGACTCTGCCTTTCCTCCATCTAACTCTCTCCTCCATCTAACTCTCTTCCCCTGAACTACTCTGTACTACTGGAGGACCGTTTGGCAGGGGAATCGTATGTCTCACACTGCTCCTGCAAGTTAGACAAATGATCAGGTGCTGGTGATGGAAAGTTTTTTGTTTTTTTAAAGTAATAGAAACATCAATGACTTTAACAAATTGATATCAACTTAGCTAAAATTACAGCGCTTTAAATATTCACCACCGTTTGAAGTATGAAACATAACAGATGTCAACGGGGGATTGAAAACAAATGGAAGGGGGAAAACTTGCTTAAATGTCGAGAGTTCTTCTAAAGCACGATGATGTATGATCACACGGATATTTTTCTGTTGCATAAACTAAATTCTCAACATCACAGTGAGCATTGATTTATGATTAGAAAATCTGAAAGAAAAGCATTTTTAAGCAGCATTTTAGCTGCGTTTTCAACTTCTGAGAAATGCAAAGTTTGAGAACGCACATCAGTGAGAACCCTTCGGGTGGACAGGGAGAAGCAAACTTGTCACCAGTGAGCCTGGATCAGTTATGTAAAACAAACGGAAACAGTGTAACAAAGACTTGTAGAGACCCTTCCTTAAGCTGGAGTATTCTCAATTTAAATCAAGGCCCGGTTCACACCTGCACATTCCGTGAACATGTGCCAAAACAGAAACATGCACAAACTTGCAACGCGTTTGAGATGCCATTCATTCTTAATGGCACCCAAAATGCGGTCAGCAAGATGCGCGTTTTTGCTCTGCAGTTGCCTGAGTGAAAGCTCAAATAAACGCGAAAGTAAAAACTATGAAATGTGTGTAACCCAAAATACTGCATGAGCTTTTTTGCCACATTTGTCTCGCGTATATGAACCCATTTAAATAATAGGGATGCACGGCAAACACGGCACACAAAAGTGCGCAAATGTGTGCGAACGGGACATGCTTTCCCGCAACACACAGGTGTGGACCAGGCCTTAGTGTTAGCAGCTGAGCGTTGGCCATCCTGACCTCTATTTGTTTACATAACTTGAATTTCTTGGGTTCCCCTTTAACACAAGGATGTTGTGCGTTACTGCCTGCTACTGTTCAGTTTTAAGGCAGAATAATACAGAAGATAGTGTATTGGTTTGTGAAAATTATTTTCACCTTGGCTGAGAGGTTTATACCAGTCTTGTGGGCTGGGGAAATAAATATTTGGCAAAACCTTCTAGAAAGGCCTTTTACCCTCCCAGGCTTTGCCTGGAGAGGAGGTCGTGGTGGAAGGTCATTTGGCTCCAAGGCCTGTTGCCTGAGGAGGGTAGTACAGGTGCTGGAAGTTCATGCTCCTCAGGTATTGTGCATGGGGGAGGAAGCTGAAGAAGAGTCTTCCTTAATCAACTGCCCATCTAGGCTAAAAGGTCCACAAGGGCAACTTGGCCATTTGGGTTTAAAGGTCTACATCTGGCATGTGAAAGGAGCCTACAAAACTTCCACCTGGCTTACTGAATCTGCATTAGCTCATGGTAGAGGAAAAACATACTACAAGATATTACGGATCGGAGGGAATTTTTGATGCTGATTTTGAGTATACTGTACCCTCCCCAATCATTTCTCCCTCGGAAAGCTGAGCCAATAAAATAGCAAAAAGAAAATTGATGGAGTGGAAGTCTGTCTGTTGTTGTTGGTGGGTCAGTGAGCATCTGGGTACAGCTACAGCACAAATCACCAGTGGGAAGGCTAGGAGGGCCTGCAAAAATCAGCAGCTCCTTTGGAGGTCATTGCTACATGGTTTATCATTTGAAATACATACTTCTAAAGCAGAGTACTCTGCATTGATTTTTTTTTGGTGTTTGAGCTTCATATTGCTCTTTTACTACTCCTCATCTTTTGTAATCCTCTGTACTTCTTGAGGACTCTGCTCCTTTCTCGAACTCTCATCTCCTGAAATATTGTGCAGTGCTGGAGGACTCTGCTCCTTCCGGGAACTCTCCTTACATACTCAGCTCTGCTGGATGACTCTCCCCTCCTGAAATACTCCACTCTGCTGGATGACTCTGCTCCTTCCTCTATCTAACTCTCTTCTCCTGATATGCTGTATTCTAAGGACTGAATATTGAATGTTAAAAAGGCACCAACGTCTTATTTCTTCTCTTTATCAATGTATAATAATCTATTCAAAATGATGCAAATACAGTCTAGCAATATGGATTTATTAGAATAAAAATCGAAGAAGATTAGTGCTATGTTCAACTCGAGCATCGTTTTTGCAATGAATTTAACGGGGCAGACTGATCAAAGGCTCTGCTGTGCATTAACAGCATCCACTATTGATCCCAACGTTGAATGGCAAGCCGGGTTATTATAGTGATATGTACTCTGACATTATCCATGAGAACAGTTGGAAATCTTCAGTGGTCTGATGTGACCATAATAGACAGAAGCTTGTGGAGGGGCCGCTGTGTTGCCAAACCACAGAATGAAGGCAGTCTGTGGCTCGTCTACATAAAACAATTCACATCACCCATAGCAATCTGTCTTATCCCATTTGTAAGTTTTATAGGGTGATTTTTTTCAATAGACGTTACAGCTGAAGTTTATTCTGCTTATGTTTTACCTGCTTTATGATTTTCCCACTCAAAATTAATCAATCACAAACTTAAACCCCAAAACTTTGCAGGTTCACCTATAAAACTAAGGTACAAACCATAATGCAGTACTTAGACTTTCCTCTGGTCAGCTGAGTCACAAGAGCCATCCATTTAAAAGAATAACCCAGCCCCCATTCCCACAGCAGCCAAATTGTCAGTGTGTGTTGGAGCTGTTTTGGAGTGCTGACAATTCTGGGTTTTAGTTTTCTTTTGGATTTTTTGGCACTTCCCATGCCTTTTGTTCGATATCATCTTGCTCATCAGTCCTAGAATTGGCCAGAATTGAATACCAAGCTTCCCCCCTTCCCAAATTCAGTGGGATTTGCTGCAACATTTCGTGCAACATTCACAAGGCTGTTTGCAAACCCAACCCAGGCAGATTCACTCATCTACCTATTCATACATTCATACAGGACTTCACTACTCTCCATCCAGAAAAGTTACGTCAACGTAGAAGTTATGTTGAAGTCAAAGTTATGTTGAAGTAGAGGTTAGGTTGTAAAAAATATGTGGAAATAGAAGCTACGTTGTCAAAGAAGCTACGTCGAAGTAGAAGCTATGTCGAAGAAGCTAATTCGAAGAAGCTACGTCGAAGAAGAAGCTACGTCGAAGAAGAAGCTACGGCGAAGAAGAAGCTACGTCGAAGAAGAAGCTACGGCGAAGAAGAAGCTACGGCGAAGAAGAAGCTACGGCATAGAAGTTACATGGAAGTAGAAGTTACACGGAAGTAGAAGATATATTGAAGTTGAAGTTATGTCGAAGCAGAAGTTATGCTTTTTTTTTTTTTTTAAAAGGGATCTCACTGCTCAGTATGACAGTTAAAGTGACAGCATAAACTTCAAAAATAAGCCAACTGTTTCTTGCAAGACCTCACCAAATAGGTTATATTTTACATGAGTGACTTGCTATTCTTCTTTTGTGACCAACTTACATTACATTGTGACCAACTTACATCAAATTACAGGTGAAATTACAAAAAAAGCAAGCACCCTTTGCAACTTGTTACCACTAAGTTGTTTAAGACTTATCTTTCTGGTGGGCAATACGTAAAATCTTCTCTCTTTTGAAGTGCTCAGAACGCTGCCGTTAAGTGCTGGGAGCTGTGGTTCCTTCCAAAGACCTCTACGTCACTGCCATATCATATGGTGATGTAGGGATCGAAGATAGGTACCACATCTTCCAGCAGGGGACGAGGCTTCCACATAGCCATAGCTCCGCAACAGAGCGGAGATTTAACACACCTCCCACCAGAAAGTTAGGTATTTATCATATCTTTTTATAGGTTGCTGCTGTTCTCTTCTTCTAGCTTCTTTCAGCTAGAGACAGGGTCTCTTCAAAGAGTTGAAAGTTTCTTTAAAGTTTTAAGTAGAACAGCAGAGAAAAGTATTAGTCTTTCTCTCAAGAGTTAGGGCAAAAAAACCATAAAGAATAGTGATTGTGCAGGAAAACAAGATAGACTGTCACGTCCCGGGGAAATTTGCACTGGGCATATTACTGCATCATGACTGATTTACATTAGGTTGCACCGGGTGCCGCAGAAAACATAAATCGTGCAGAAAATTTAAAGTCGGAGATATTGACATTTTTCACATGAGACAAAACCCTGAAGATGTGACGGAGCGGGGAGTGCTAAATAAGTGTCTGGGGGGACCGGGGGAACATGACAGTGCGGCTGTGAAGGCGGCCTTCTGGCGAGTCAATGACAAGACATCAATGCAAAGTGGAGTTTTTAGACAACAACCAAAGAGGGGCCAAGAGAGAGAAACGGAGAGAGAGGAAAATATTCCACTGGATGAGGAAGACAGAATGCTGCTTTCCGTGTGACCCGCATAATACCAGAGGCAGACCTCTATTATTTATTATCCATGCAAAGAGTGATCCGCAGCTCCCAGGCAGCCTACTGTACAAGTAAACAAGCTTCCTTAGAGGAACAAGAGAAAATGTACCAGAGATCCAGAGACAAAACCGACACACAAAAAAAGTCAAGAAAGAAAACAGGTCATTCAAGTATAAAGTTATTCTTTTTACATAGTGCCCAAGCAGCTTCTAGAAAGCAGTCCTGACTGCAATACTCAACTCCTGTCCAGCAATGTTCCCCATAATAAATCCATTCCGGCACTGGATGTCCTCAGTCTTCTGATTAGAATGATGCAATGAATTCAACGCAATGCATGGTAACGCCTGAGGGGGCGTCTGGTGCCTGTGGCTTTAAAGAAGAACTTTGATAAACTTTTTTTACATGTAAACTGGACACATAACATAATAATACATTTATATTGCTAGTTTGGCAATTTGTCATTCATTCTGTGTGGCCTGTTGGGAACCAAGCAATGTAGAGAATCAATCAATTGAGATCTTTTAATTTTATGATTCCCTGAAGACAGGGATGATAATATCTCATTGTTGGGTCCCCCATTCCTTAAAATGACTAAGCCCTCCCCCCTTCCCTGCCTACAGTCTTGTTTTCTTTGGGGTATATTATTTGAGGAGAGGAATGTTCTGATCCTTTTGCAGGGATCACCATTATACGAGTTAGGGCAGCCCACCACCAGGCCCATCTAAAAGTCCTGCTGCTTGGAACTGTACCCTGGCTTTCAAACTCCACCTATGTAGTGACTTAGGTGACACTGGAGAGGAAGGCGGATTACAGTGATGGGCAGAGGGACTTAGCAGCTCACTGGATCCCCTCTCTGAATCTATGCCTATGGAAAGCAAGGCACATGTCTCTCTTCCTTGAATACAATGATGGCAGTGGGACTATAGGACATTTGGGGGGGGGTCTGGTAATGGGCCCACTTAACCTAAACGGCCCGGAGCAAATGGATCATCACTACATACTAGAAGATTGAGAACATCAAGACAAAAACAATCCTTTTTGTAGATGAAACCAAAAAAAAAAATTAAATAACGATCTAACAATCAGGAAGATTTTTTAAACATGTATCAGGCATCCAGACGTGCTCTCTTGTTGCCCAAATTGCTCCAATTCTCATGGTTGGCTCCTGCACGGCACCAAGAGCCACAGGTCATTAATTATACGTGTGCCAAAGATTTAATCCAGGAACCCCAGCCCCCCCGGGGTCCAGCATCGGTGCACATCATGCATTATAAGGGGAAAACCTACACCACAACCCTAAGAACCCATTAAGATCAATGCATGCGAGTAGAGGGACATCATTTTGTAGCATTAGGCAGATGATTGTGATGGGGCACTACAGTGGCAAAGTGGTTAGCTCAGCCTTGCAGCACTGAGGGTCCCCAGTCCAGATCCCCATCGGGGACACTATCTGCAAGGAGTTTGCATGTTTTCCCTGTGCTTGTGTGAGTTTCCTCCGCACTTCAAATACATGCTGGTGGGTTAGTCGGCTCCCTTTAAAATCAGCCCTGTACCTATGCATTTGCGATAGGGACCTTAGGTTGTAAGCTCTTCAAGGATCAGAGTCTGGTGTGAATGTGCACTATGTATAGCGCTGCGTAAATTGTCAGCGTTATATAAATACAATAAATATATGTTTCACTGTGCATTTCCTTGGTGGGTTGACGTGCATCACTGATTTTAGGATTTGAAGTGCATAGAGGTAATAGCCATTGGACAACACTATTCCAACACCTAAAAATACATGTGATATGCATTTTGATGCACTACCATTGACTTCTATGAGCTTCCTAATGCACTAAAACGTTACAAACAAAAATCATACTTGCCATATTTTTTTTAAATGTACTCCAGCACTGAGATGGAAACACTTTTTAGAATGGGATACTTTTTACAAGTTGGATACGTGCATATGTTAAATTGCAACAGTGTAAATGGACCCCATACAATTTCTACTCTGACAACAAGAAGAAGCCTCCCTGTACAAAAGCGCTCTAGGCGGTTATGTAATACCACTTGTGTGAAGTTCCTGCTGAGGCTCTGAAGACAGATGACCTGGTTCTGTTTGATTTTGGGGGCACATTTCACATGTAAGCCAATTTCCACAAGTACAGAAGTAAAAAAAAAGGAAAAAAAAGGGCAGGTCAACCCTCAGAGGAAATTAAATTATAAACCGAATGTTCAATGTGTATTTGCATTCTTACTCATATAAGCTGCTCTAATGAGGAAGTGATCACTGTACTTTTGGAAAACCCTTCGACTGCATTAATATGCTCACACTTGGAGACTCGTATACATAGAGTTAGGACCACACTTTGCAGAGGTGCCTTGGCGCGGCGGTGTGGCTTCTACATATTTTTGGCCAAAAGTGTGTGCAACTAAAACCTCTGATTTTAACGCATACTGTTTTAACGCACTGTTGACAGTGCAATTTGTTTGGTTGCAGGCTAGCTGGCAGGTGAGCTGGGGATTTTCTGTGTTTTGTATTATTATACATTCCCCAAACACGGCAACAGGAAAATATATCAACCTAGTTTTGGAATGGAATGGCCACTCAAAGTAAGAAGTACAAAGTACAGGCAGTCCCCGGGTTACAAACAAGGTACGGACTGTAGGTTTGTTCTTAAGTTGAATGTGTATGCAAGTTGGAACGGGTAAATTTTTTAGGTATTACTCGAGCCAAACAAAACATTTTTATTTTTAGTTTTGGATAGCACAGGGAAGGGTTAACCCCCTGTAACATTTGTTTTGCTGTCCTCACAGTGGCTCTATTCCCACACCATACTAACCACAAAAAAAAATAGAATTTGCATGGAGTTCTACTTTAAATGCAACTTGGACAGACGTTTGTACAATTTCCTGTAATGTACAGTACCAGACCCGGAAGAAGAGGCAGGCACTCCTCATCTGCACGTCCAACAACTTCCTGTAATGTGCAGGAGGTACAGTACTACGAATGTCAGCATGGACACGGTAGCATTGCAACTAGTGGAAGAGCCTGGGACCTCTGTTCGTAAGTAGGAGTCATATGTAACTTGAAAGTTTGTAATCCGGGTAGTGCCTGTATCTCTTTTGGGTGCCATAGAATGTTGTGTAATTAATTCGTATATCTGACGCCAAACTTTTTTATAGAATAGGGAAATGTTAGAACCCAAGTTAACTTTTTATTGTTATTTTTTGTCTCCTGCAATGTAATGAAGCCACACACAGCTACTGCTGAGAAGTTGAAATGAACTTTATTGTTCTGTGTATTCCCGGATGTGCTGGTGACCACTGAGGAAACATCCAAAATTAAAGGTTGTTGCTAGGGATGCGCCGATAATATTGCCAGTATCGCTATCGATGCCGAAACCGAGTATTTAGGTGAGTACTCATACTTAGCCTAGCCCGATACCCAAGCTTACAGGAAGTAGGGCAGCGAGTCATTGCACGTTGCCCAGCTTCCTGACTGGCCGGGAAGCCGGCTCCATGCTCTCTCATCACTTGGTGATGAGGGAGCATGGAGCCAATGTCCCGGCCAATCAGGAAGCCGGGTGCCGTGTAGTGACTAGCTGCCTGGCTTCCTGATGGTCAAGAAGCTGGCCAATCAGGAAGCCAGGCGGCGGATCATTACCCGCCCCCTGTCTTCCTGATTGGCCAGAAAGCCGTCTCCATGCTTCTTCCTCACCTGGTGAGGAGGAAGCATGGAGACGGCTTCCCAGTGGAAGCCAGGTGGTGAGTCTTTATCTAAATGTTGGCTTTAGATATACAGTATAATAGGATAATTACCCAGGTGAATTCACCAACAATTAATAAAAAAAACAAAACATTTTGGCTTTAGACTTTTGGCTTTACAGCTCTTGGCAACCTGTGACACTGCTCTGGCGGTCACTCTACCTTGCTCCTGGCAACCAGTGACATCAGTGAGCTGTGTGGCACGCCAGAGAAAGCTAGAGGTAACGTGCACCCCCAGCCGCCCCTTCCCAGAAACGTGAACCAACAAAATGTCACCCCCCACCTTATGATGCACCACAAGCAAACTCTGCCAACCCCCCAGGGGTGTCTAGGGATACCCCTGGGTGTGGGATGTAACATTTGAAAAGACAACCTATTACAACATATATTTAAATTACATTTTATGTGCTTGGAGTTCAATTTTAACTTCTACTTCCTACTGACTCCATGGCGGTCTGTGCATGTGGATGACTTCAATTATAAAGAGAGGAAAAAGGTTGAGAGAGGAGAAAGGCAGAGGAGGGATAGGAGAGATGGAGGAGAGATGGAGGAGAGAGAAAAGAGAGAGAAAAGAGTGAGCGAGAGAGAGAGAGGAGCGGAGGAGAGAGGGAGGGGGAGAGAGAGAGAGAGAGAGATGGCACAAGAGAAAGGAGTAGGGGAGGGAGAGGAGTGATGGAGGAGAGAGAGGGAGAGGAGGGGGGGAGAGGGGAAAGAGAGAAGGATGAATGGGATTAGCTGTGACCAAGTCACTTTGTATACACCAATCTTTGGTAATGTTCAGCTCGTCTTTTAAGTAATTACTGAGTGGCATCTAGAGCGCATTTCCTCTCACAGAGCCCCGGGATTGCTGACAGCAACCCGCATCTGAAAACAGTGATTGATAATTATTAGACCTCATCATCCATCATCATAAGCTTTTAAAAGTCCTGTCAAACCAAGTAAAGTCAGTCGACCGTATTTAATTGAGGATTACAAATACTCAAAGATGCAGCGAGCTGATAAACAAGGCGATCGTGTTATCAATTAGGAAAGGTTGTTATGACCATTGTTTCTGAATTATGCTTATTAAAAAAGTGCTAAGGCTTGGGAAGTGTCACACCAAATTAAAAGCGTCAAAAAATTATTTTTTTCATAGGTACCAGTCATTAGTAAAATCAGTGAATCATGTGAGGCTAACCATAGCTGAATATAATTGAGTTTATCAAGGCTCTGCCTATCCAGCTGGTCCTGGTAATACTACAACATACAAATACATTTTGGACAATTATGTTCTTCCAACCTTGTGGTAAAAATTTGGTGAAGGCTCATTTCTGTTCCAGCATGATTCTTCCGTGTACAAAGCCAGCTCCATAAAGGTTTGTCCAGCTTGTTGTGGAGGAACTCAACTGTCCTGCACAAAGCCCTAAACTCAACCCTACTAGACATCTTGGGAATGGATAGAACTGGCATGCTGACTGTGAACCAAGTCTTCTCATCCAAAATCAGTACCTGACCTCACAAACGTTCCTTTGGCTGACTTGGCACAAATTACCATACAGTCACTCTCCAAAATCTTGAGGGAAGCCTTCTCAGAAGACTAGAGGCTATTGTAACCGCAAAGAGAGAGCCAGCTCCATGATAATGACCATGGCTTTGAAATGGGATGTCCAAAAAGTTCATATAGGTATGATGGTCGTGTGCAGTGGCATCACAAGGGGAGTGCAGCCCACAACCGGGTGCCACCATTGCATTGGAGGGGTGACACCAAAATTACTGTCAACCTTTCTCTGCTCCGGGTGACACCCGTCCACAAATGTGGACATATAGTCAAAGTGAGAACAATATATTTATATATATAGTAACAAAGCCATCATCTTTACTTGTATTGCCAAATGAAACAGTCATTTTAGCACAGGCATTTTTTGAACCTTTATCTGATCTTCAATAAATTACTTTTTGCCTGTGAAGTGAAGCTCAGTGCTCTTTCTTAAGTTTTCCCCTTTATGTTCATTTCAATCCACGATAAAATAGACTCTGTACTTTGCTTATATGGTCACCATGGCAACTGCCAACCGTGTCATGTTGAGTGGTGCAAAGGCGCTGACCTGCATAGACCTCACATAAAGAAAAGGTCTGCTCGGAGCTTTTCCCGTATAGGTTTCTGTTTATTTTCCTTCCCCCCCACCTCCACCCCAAATCTGGGTTTGAAATGCAAGGGAACCATGTGTGCCTATTGGGCAGAGGCCATAGCTGAAGTGCATGTATAGCCATTCGAAGAAAGGCTGAAACATCTGTCAATTTTTCATAGCTGGCATAGATGCAGATATGGAGTCCGCAATCAGGGCAGGGGACCGGGAGGCCTCATTTAAAAACGGAAGAAGAAAAAAAAATAAACCTTGGCGCGTTTCGCTCTACAGCACTTACTCCGCAAGGCCTTATGACTAAGAGCTGCAGCGCAAAACGCATCAAGGCTTTTTCTTCTGCAGTAATGTACTGATTTAAAGGAAGCTTCCCGCTGCTATTCCCTGGTCGTGAACTCTAGATCTGCATCCATACTGGATATACAACCCGGCAAAGCTGGAGAGGCCATGAGTGGGAAGGAATGGCAGAAATTGCTTGTATTTAAAGAAGAACTCCAGAGAATGTTTTTATAACCCTTGCAGTAGGGACCCGCCACAAACATTTTTTTTTTTTTT
>NW_017306330.1:1170363-1170960 GCF_000935625.1 Nanorana parkeri | reverse complement strand
CGTGGACCCGCCACAAAAATTTTTTTTTTTTTTTGTGGGTTACATGTCTAGTGACCAGTATGCACAAAGATGATCAGCATGGAATAAATTGACCAATATGGACTAAGATGACCAGTGTGGACTAAGATGACCAGTACAGACTAGGATGACCAGTACAGACTAGGATGACCAGTAAAGACTAATATGACTAGTATGGACTAAGATGACCAGTAAAGACTAATATGACTAGTATGGACTAAGATGACCAGTAAAGACTAATATGACCAGTATGGACTAAGACAGGGATGGCCAAATTCCGGCCCTCCAGCTGTGGTGAAACTACAAATCCCATGAAGCATCTCTCTCAGGGAGTTGTGTCTGTGGCTGTGAGAATCTTGCAAAGCCTCATGGGATTCAGTACAGACTAGGATGACCAGTATGGGCTCAAATGACCAGTACAGACTAAAATGACCAGCACAGACTAAAATGACCAGCACAGACTAAAATGACCAGTACAGACTAAGATTACCAGTATGGTCTAAGACGACCAGTATAGACTACGTTGACCAGTACAGGCTAAAATGACCAGTTTGGATTAAGATGACCGGCAAAAGACTA
>NW_017306330.1:1169738-1170285 GCF_000935625.1 Nanorana parkeri | reverse complement strand
AACAAAAAAAAATTCAGAACAATCTAAACCGAAAACAAAAAATGCGATTCGATCCGAATCCCGCATAACAAACCAAATCGAATTTCCGATCCTAAATTCAAAACAATTTATCCCATATGAAAACACATTTTTTGAGCCTTTACATATCTAGTTTTTAATACTCTGTGGGGGGAAGTCATCAAAACTGGAGCAGACAAAATCTGAAGCAGCTGTGCACGGCAGCCAATCAGCTTCTCTCTTTCATTTTCAAATCCTAACTGAACAAGGCTGAAGAGAGGAGCTGATTGGTTGCCATTTTGCCTTCTTCAGTTGTGATCAATTCCCTTCTGTGCGTTATACAATGTATCAATAAATGGTTATGTTTTATGTAAATTGAATCTTCACATCTTGATTGGAAAGCAACTGAAAATCTTTCTCCACCTTGAATGTTGCTCAGGAACTATAGCGGCATTGGGCGACCCAAAGCCAATCGCCAACCTCAGAATTCCAATTTAATCTTAGAAATTTTTTATGGGGGGTGGGGGGGGGGGGGGGTTTTGGTGGTGCG
>NW_017306330.1:1165280-1169457 GCF_000935625.1 Nanorana parkeri | reverse complement strand
GGGGGTATATTGTGTGACCTTTTGGACTGTATCACTTGTTTGCAGAAAGGAAACGACTTGTACTAATAATCGATCCGACACGAGCCGATGGCCCCCGTCAGCCGACTTTGGACACTTTTTATATGAAATAAAAGTTGCCTAATTGCTGCTGTTCCTCCGGCACAATGTACACTAGTTCTATAGGAGAACCCGCTGATAGACTCTCCCGGCATCGTTATCTCTGAAGTTTTCTGATACTTAATTACCGGTAAAAACCCCATGGAAAAGCGCTTGCCTAGTGAAGCTTACAGTCTACACGGGATTAATTGGACGGCGGACTGGTCAATCTGTTGGTTGCAATTACTAAATATTAATTCTTCTGTTTCTCACACCAGTGACTGCGGGACGGCCGCGCAGACTTTAAATTGGCTCGTTATGCCCTTCAATTTCTGAAAAATAATACATCTCTTAAAGCGCAACTCCGGCCATGTAACAGTCATAGGCTTTGGGGGGGGAGGGGCAAGACCTGTAAGTGCAACTTAACCGCAGCAGAGAAAAATCAGGTCTCCTGCCCTGCTGGATAGAGCGGTGTTGTGTGGACCATATGTGTTGTGTGTCCATCAGAACTGGATGGACAATAGGAAAACTTCTGTGTACATAGCTCTTTGCCTGGAGTTCAGCTTTAAACAGAACAAGCGTCATCCGCAAGGGTTCATTTCCAGCATCTCACAGGCGGAGTCCAATCTCTCTACCTATCGTAACGATCTTCTCTACTTCTAGATTGAAAGCTTATAGGGGCAAGGTTCTCACCGCATTGCTCCTTGTATTGTGTGTGTTCCCATGTCACTGGGATGGCACTTCTTATACAGATGAAACTCGAATAATTAGAATATCGTGCAAAAGTTCATCCTGGTCTTCCATAACACCTCAGCAGTGCCACAGGCTGATAGCTTCCATGCCACGCCGCATTGAGACAGTAATTGCTGCAAAAGGGTCCCAAACCAAGTACTGAGTACATATGCATGCTTGTACTTTTCAGAGGTCCGATATTGTTCTATGTACAATCCTTGTTTTATTGATTGCATGTAATAATCTACTATTTTGAGGTTGTGGATTTGGGGTTCTTGGGGTTTTCATGAGCTGTAAGCCATAACCATCACAATGATGACAAATCACGGCTTGAACTATCTCGCTTTGCATGTAATGAGTCTCTCTCATATATTAGTTTTACCTTTTAAGTTGCATTAGTGAAATAAATGAACTTTGCACAATATTCTAATTATTCGAGTTTCACCTGTAGATCTGCCGAATATATCTGGGGGCTACGCAAATCATTAGAAGTAAAAATAGATAATCCCGTATGAGACAACACAAACCACAGTGCGCCATCAGACACAGGGATCCAAATAATGTTCTAGAACACACAACATCTATCATCTATCGATTGTATCTATCTATCTATCTATTGTATCGTTCGGTTGCATCTATCTATCAATTGTATAGTTCGATTGCATCTATCTATCCATCCATCTAACAATCAATTGTCAATCAATCGATCGTGTCAATCAAATCTATCTGTCGACCATATCTATCAATCAATTGTATTGTTCGATCGTATCTATCTATCTATACATCCAATCAATTGTGTCTATTTAACAATCAATTGATCATGTCACTCAAATGATCATATCTATCTATCTATCTAACAATCAATCATGTCAATCAAATGATCATATCTATCCATCTAACAATCAATTGTGTCAATCAAATGATCATTATCTATCTATCTATCTAATATCTATCTATCTATCTATCTAATATCTATCTATCTATCTATCGTATCTATCTATCTATCTATCTATCTATCTATCTATCTATCTATCTATCTTATCTATCTATCTATCTATCTATCTATCTATCTATCTATCTATCTATCGTATCTATCGTATCTATCGTATCTATCGTATCTATCGTATCTATCTATCTATCTATCTATCTATCTATCTATCGGGGGGGGGGTTATTCTGTGAACTTCTGGACTGATAGATTGTATCTATCGATTGTATCTATCTATCTATCGATCGCAGACTATCACAAACACCAGTAACCCGGAGATTAAACAATCCGCAAATAAATATAAATGACGACTAATATCTGAAAGCTTTAAGTCAGTGAAAATCGACGGCCTACCCTTGATGTGTGTTGCAAAGGTCTGGCACAGCCTCTTGAAGAGTTCGGGGTTTTCAAATTTCTCCTCCTTCACCTTCACCCAGAAACAGGATTCTGAGAGTTCCTGCGGCTCAACCTAAAGTAACAAAACAAAAAAGACTTCAAAATCAGGACTTGACCTTTAATATTCACTTTGCCCGGAATGGAGAGGGCAGTGAGAGGACCGTGTCCTAATTTGTCGGAAATTTCAGAAAATGTGTTCAATGTCTCACAGTTTGTTTTCCTTCTAAAGCAGCCACAGCCTGAGTAGAAAAGCCTGTCCCCTGCCAGCGTGCAGGACCCGTGCTTTCTGTGTAGAAGCAGTGGCCACGCTGCAGAGGTCTAACATGCTCCCTGCTAAATCAGAGCTAGAGCGCACCAATCAGCAGTAGACATGTGCGATTCGTTTCGTTACGAATCGAAATTCGCACATTCGAAATTCGTAAATTCGGAAGCATCCGAAATCCGAATTGCAATGCTTCCGAATGTATCCGAAATACGAAATTCCGTTGACGAATTTCAGATCCGAATTTTGTCGAAACGGGAACTAATATTACCCCTGTGACTGAGGTTGAACAACATGACAAGATTTTTTTTTTCTTTAATCTGAAATACGAAATTCCGTTAACGAATTTCAGATCGGAATTTCGTATTTCGTGCCTGTAATGCAACCCTCAGCAGCAGAAGAAAACCTCTGATTGGTCAACCAGTCACGTTTCTGTTGTAACGGAATTCGGATTCGCATCCGAAATTCGTCAACGGAATTTCGGATAAAAAAAAAAAAAAAAACTACCATCGACTCCAATATTAACAAAGGTATTTTTGCTTTTTAACTTCATGGAAAGTTTTTGGTGGGCTCTGCAGGGTCCCTCTCAGGTGGGCTGTGTAGGATCTCAGGTGGGCTGTGTGGGATCGCAGGTGGGCTGTGTGGGATCGCAGGTGGGCTGTGTGGGATCGCAGGTGGGCTGTGTGGGATCACAGGTGGGCTCTGCAAGGGGTGTAACTAGAAATCACAGGGCCCCATACAAAATGTTGCTATGGGGCCCTGTGATTTTCAATTACGCCCCTGTATCTATCTATGAAGACAGGTTTGGCTCGGCCAGGGAAGGTAAAAATAAAGTCATTCTGCCTAATGTATGAGTTTTGTGTGACACATAGTAACTGGTCCGTGTTAGGAATGTCATGTGGGAGCCTTCAGTTGTGTATGAAAAGTAAACAAATTGCTTTTGGAATGACATTAACATGTTAAATCTCATACTGGCTTTTATTGATTGGATTTATATCTGCTTTAATTTGGCCGCATATACGAAATATTGCAGAAACCATACATCATCCCATTGTGTCATCTCATGGATATATGCATGAGCGGAATTTGTTATGAGGCAATGTAAATACTGTACATTATGCAGAGATCCAACATGTATGAAACATTCATAGTTCACCTTACCGGGATGACCGTGACCAACCAAGAAAAAAAAGCCAAACAAAAACCAGAACCGACCGAGCACAACACAGCGTGTGAGAGGCACAATGGAATCTATTCATGTCAGAGGGATTGTGGGTACATTTTTTACTCGGCATCCACGGAATTCTGACAAATCTACGCGTTCCGCGTTTTATACTCCGTCGTTAATGAGTAAATGCCATTATGTCTTAGGCGCAGAAAATGTGGCCTATTAACTCTGTTTCTGAAGAGTGATCCAAGGTTGACCGTGATGGGACAGGCGGACGTGAAATGTATGTGTGATGTTATCCCTTCATTGTGCACCTGACACCTCAATGCCAGGCAATGGGTAAGGCCAAACATCGAACTGCTAATGCAACCAAACATATTGCAGATGTCCTAAGATTTCATGTAAAGGAGGCAAAACCAGAAGAAATCCACATGCAAGACCTGAGGAAGGGTTTGTATTTCTCTCCGTCCAGTGCTGAAATTTACACAGCTCTGCTGCACACCACAGCCCTGTCTAGCAGAGGAAGGAAGGGGTCT
>NW_017306330.1:1164959-1165261 GCF_000935625.1 Nanorana parkeri | reverse complement strand
GGAGAACAGCAGCAGGCTGGTGAGCTCATCTCTCTGTCACTCCGCTCTCTCCTCTATCAGCGTACTTCTTGAACTGCAGCACAATTGATTGGTTCTTTTTCCTGCTTCTCCCTTCCCCTGTCTGAGCTCTGCTGTACTATAGACTGCAAGAGGCTGATACCATTTAATTCAGGTACTATTTATTAATAATAATAAATATAAATATATATTATATACACTATATTGCCAAAAGTATTGGGCCCCTCCCCCTCCAAATCATTGGATTCAGGTGTTCTGTGACATTTCCTTGCTACTAAATATTC
>NW_017306330.1:1160915-1164862 GCF_000935625.1 Nanorana parkeri | reverse complement strand
TATATATATATATATATATATATATATATATATCCAAAACTAAAAAGAAAAAATATGTTTAGCATACTTACACTTTAAATATGACATTTCTAAATCTGCTGATTAAACCATCAGCACTGGAAGCCAAGCACAGTGTCTACATCCCCTTCTCTCCTCCTCCACATCACTAGGTTTACTACTACATTACGGGCCCACTTTAAATGTCCTGCGTTATATACATCGCCATCCCTGAACTACAATCTACATTTACAATAATAACAGAATGGCGCCATGCTCTGCCAAATTTGCATATTATAATACCCCCGACCTTCTGCTGCCCTCCATTGCAGCGTTCCTTTTAACTTATTTCTCTATTTTACCCCCGAGGGTCAATATGAATTTTCTTGGCAACACAAAAATATAAAAATAGCGGAAGAACAACAAGAAAGTGAAAAAAAAAAATGGAGCTGAAGGTCATTTAATCATCGAAGTTCCACAATATTCATCAATTTGAAGCCAAGAAAATGGATGGTGGAATGTTTACAAAAAGGCATTAAAGGCACACAGCAGTCTAAATTGAAAACCAGACCTTACACATAAATTTTTTGTAAGTACTCCAGTCAACCTTCAATCTGGGAACCCCTTCTGCATACCCACTTATAATGCAGGAGGGACACACCCACCTCAGGCTCCCTAGTGTCCCTAAAGGTGGCCATACACTTTACAACCATCGCAAGACCTTAGTCTTGCGATGGTTGTAAAGTAATTAAAAAAACGTACGATCTGCCAATCTTGGACAGGCAGATCGTACTTGCGATCATCGCAAGCCCGCCCCCCTGAGGCCCGTTCGGCATTTGTCCCCCGAGCATGCCACAAACCAGCCGAAAATTTTCGGTTTTCGAACATGCTCCTTAGACAAAAGATGTGCGACCGTACAGTAAAAACGGTAGCAAGCCTTCCATACACTGCATGATTCTCGCCCGATTGCGGGATTTCCCGCGATTCTCGTACGAGAATCGTGCAGTGTATGGACACCTTAACAGTCGTGTATCAAAGTATCTAGATGTTTCTATGCCAATCACATTCAGCCCTGCCTTGGACGTTTGATCCTGATTGGTGATGCATCCAACAGAGAGAAAAGCAGTGACATAGCACAGAGTAACCAGTTGTGGATAATGGGCGTGCTAAACACAACCCCCCAAAAAATAAAAAACTTAATTGAAGTACGCAAGGTGGGTTTAGTACTCAACAGTGTCTTCTACCCTGCTGCTGCTCCCCCTTGCACTTACCCAGCTGTCAAAATGTGTAAATACAGCAGCTATAAAAGGTGTTGCCAAAAAATGACAGTGTTTAGACTGGAGATAGATGATCAGAGAGAGATGGAGAGATACAAAGTAACATTGTTTATAAACATTGAGCAGAGGGGAGATAGAGAGATACAAAGTAACATTGTTTATAAACATTGATCAGAGGGAGATAGAGAGATACAAAGTAACATTGTTTATAAACATTGATCAGAGGGAGATAGAGAGATACTAAGTAACATTGTTTATAAACATTGATCAGAGAGGAGACAGAGAGATACAAAGTAACAAGCTGCAACCGGCTTTTGATAGGTAGTTAGGTTACACAGCAGCGGGCTTCCCCATTGCTTGTGTAACCTAACTTGGTGAGGCAAAAGCTGTCACAGCCTCTACTCTGTGTAAAGGTCCCCATACACCTGCCGATTATTGGACTATAATTGCGGGTGATCCTGCGATCGTACAATAACTGTCAGGTGTATGGGCAGCGTGTGACCTCTTCTACTATACGGTCGCACGACTTTCGTCTTCCGAGCACGCTTGAAAACCTGCCGAAAATCGTACGATTATTGGTGGGTTGGTCGCGTGCTCGGAAGACGAATGCCGCAGGGGCAGGTGTGGGCAAGCGCACACTGCCCGCTCTGCACTGCAGTCACCGGAAGCCCTCCCCTCAGCGGGGCCAGATTAACAGGGTACATGGCAGGGAAATCCTCCCCGCTGTGTAATCTGTCATGGACGGAGCGCTGCATCTGGCTTTTCACAGCCAAGTTAGGTTACACAGTAGCGGACTTCCCCACTGCTTGTGTAACCTAAACTGGTGAGGCAAGAGCTGTCACAGGCTCTACTCTGTTTTTAAAGTCGTGCGACCGTACAGTAGTAGAGGTCGCACGGCTTCCACACACCTTACGATAATCGTACGATCGCGGGATTTCCCGCGATTATCGTACGATTATCGTAAGGTGTGTGGGCGCCCTTAGGGGGTGTGAGCTCTGTGGATGGCTTGGGCCAATGGCAAAGCGTCATTGGTCCAAGCTGCCCAATCAAAAAGAAAACAAAACACTGAGGACATCGATCTCGATGTCTCACCAGTGACGAGCAAGTGAGGGACAGGGAGGCTCCTCCCCGTCTCCTCCATCACACAGAGCCGTTGCCTGCAGCGGACTGATGACATCATCTCAGCAAAGGGCAAAGTCATTGAATAGAGCTCAAGCACGGCTTTTTCATGGTAAAAGGTGGAGTTTTTTTTCTTAAAACAGAAATCACTATTTATGAGGTCAGGAATGCGATATAATAGGATATAAAATAAACAAAAAAGGGGATTAAAAAAAAAAAAAAGAAAAAGGAAATTGAGTTTTCATTCATGTGCAACACTGCAGAGAAATCCATTACCAGTCGCATGGTTAAGGGGAACTATGGGGAAAAGCCCTGACACCATAGTTCTCCTTTAAGCATCATTCAGCTGGTGTGATGGGGGATAAGGGGGGAGGGGAGGAGATTTTTAACGACTACCTCCACCCACACACCGACATTTAATAACGGCTCCATCCATGCACGGTTTAGTCTCTCATTTTGGGCTTGATGAGCAGCATGCTGATAGGAGGAGAGATTAGCTCATCAATGTACTACTACTACTATGTACTTCTCCTTTCACTGTCCAGTCACAGGCTGGGGGCGGGTTTGATTTAATTTGACTTTCAAGTACCTGGATACGACCTGGCATCAACCTCTGCTGTTCCTGTACAGCAGGGCTGCAGTGTAAGAGGAAGAGACAGCACAAGGGGCCAATCACTGTATGTGCCGATGAGCAGCATGCTGATAGGAGGAGAGAGCAGAGACATCAGCTCATCAGTGTACTGCTTCTACTTTCACTGTCCAGTCACAGGCTGGGGGTTGGTCCGGGACAACCTGAGCTCAGAGTAGGTGGGTTGAATGATGCTGGCCCATCGGGCTGAGGATATCTATTGGCAGCAAATAAGAACTGCAAAAGGAAATCTCAGGATTTCTGGTCCCCTGAGCACTGGTCACGATATCCTGGTTAGGGGGGGGGCTCCTTTCCCTTGCAGGGTCCTATGGAACCACCTTTGCGTGTGCTAGTCAGCTGTGTGCGTCTCCACAAATACACAGGTACAAGCAAGGCAAGAAGCTCACCTTAATATTACTTTAGGGCCGCGTTCACACCAGACAGTGCGTTTCCGGCCTGATTCTTGGCCGGAACGCACTGCATCGCATTGACAGCACCATCTTTATTCTGGCATCATCCAGGATCACCATCTACCTCCTGGACTGAGATATCGGGCTCAGAGTTTTGTAAATCCTGTGCAGTTCTTGGCTGTGTTCACAAATGTCCGACACAGATCAGCCCCCTGCTGCAGCCTCTCACCTTGTGACCGCATACAAAGTTACAATGAGACGGTCTTATCACTTCCACCCCCGTGGTGTACAATCCCTGAGACGGTCGCTGGGAGACTCCATCTTGGATGTGATGTCAGCAGCCTCGGAGCTTTTCACTCAAGTGACACGCCCCTTTGGCTAGAGAAAGTGTATGTAAGAGAGGGGAAGGGCAGAGGTGCTGGGCCAGCACAGACAGTAGTCAGTCACTCCCAGAAGAAGAGCTGTCACTCGAGCGACACTCCATAATATCCCCCTTTGGCTAGAGAAAGTTCATGT
>NW_017306330.1:1159013-1160456 GCF_000935625.1 Nanorana parkeri | reverse complement strand
GGGGGGGGAGTCATTAGTCACTCCCAAAGACAGAATCTTTCTAATTTGCACATCTATTTTCCAGCTGCTGAAAACGGCAGTTATTAAAGGGGTACACACACGCAGAAGCTAAATGCGCAGCCTCATTCCCCACCCCAAGCTAGACCAAGTTCCCATCATCTATAGTTCATCCTCCAGCTGCTGAAAATGTCAGTTATTAAAGGGGTGCACACACAACACACACACACACACACACACACACACAGCCTCATTCCCCATCCCAAACCAGAAAAACTGCTGACTCCACGGTTGCCGTGGACAACAGCGCTTTCCTCGTCAGCCTTGATAGGGCTCGGCGGGAAAACCATCGATTGTAACGAAGCTGCGCCGCGAAAAGAAACATAATAAAATGAATTGTTATCCGCGGCTCCGCGCCCGTCTTTTGTACGGCGTCGCTTTAAAGCTCCGAGCAAAAAAAAAAAAGAAAAAGAAAAAATTCACGAGACTTTTTCCCCCCCACCCCACCTTTATTTACACATTTTTCACTCCCAAAGGACGAATGCCACTTGTGGTGTTTAATGTTATCGTTTGTAAAAATTCTGCCGAGTGGCGGACCGGCTCTCGTCTACACTTATTATTCTGACGTTAATGACGCGACGAGCCCTCGGGGGCCCCATATGAATAATAACAATAAACAAATCCCACAGAAGGAAGGGTTCCGCTTTTTTTCTTTTTTGTTTTTTTTATATAAAAACAGAAATGAAATTGTATAAAAATAAAAAATAAATAAATAGTTTGCGATTGTGAATTAATCTTGATTTCCTGTGTGTGAGTCGGCGCTGTGTGAATATGAATAATGTGTCGCTGCGCCCACGGAGAGAGGTGTATAGGACGAGGCACCTCAGCATGCAGACGCTTCTACATACAGTACATTTGTGAAAGAACGGGTCGCTCTCAGGAGCTCAGTGACTACAAGCGTGGTACCGTGATAGGTTGTCACCTGTGCAATAAGACCATCCGTGAAATTTCCTGGCTACTAAATATTGCGCGGTCGCCTGTTACTGGGATTATAACAAAGGGGAAGCAACCGGCAACAACAGCAACTCAGCCAGGAAGTGGTAGGCCACGTAAAATGACAGAGCGGGGTCAGCGCATGCTGAAGCGCACAGTGTGCAGAAGTCGCCAACTGTCTGCAGAGTCAATAGCTACAGATCTCCAAACTTCGTGTGGCCTTCAGATTGGCACAACAACAGTGCGTAGAGAGCTTCATGGAACGGGTTTCCATGGCCGAGCAGCTGCATCCAAGCCGCACATCACCAATACAAAGCGTGGGATGCCGTGGTGTAAAGCACGCCGCCACTGGACTCTAGAGAAGTAGAGAAGTGTTCTCTGGACTGACCAATCACGCTTCTCTGTCTGGCAATCCGATGGGCGTGTCTGGGTTTGGCGGTTGCCGGGAGAACG
>NW_017306330.1:1156556-1158945 GCF_000935625.1 Nanorana parkeri | reverse complement strand
ATATATATATATATACACACAGTATATACATAATACTAAAACTGATGCTCCAAGACCCAACTGGAGTCCGAATTTCCGAATAGCATTCGAGAGCTCCCCAATGCCATTCGGGTCTGGAAGCCCCAGCTTTAATATGACTCCCAGACTTGTATTGCTTTCTGGAGCTCCCGAATGGTATTCGGAATTTCGGATCCCGAATGCCATTTGGGTCTAGGAGCTTCAGCATTAATACCTGTAGATGGTTTTCTTTGGTATCCACAACAAATATTCGTAAACTCATCCGAAACTAACGGAAATTTACATTTAATCCGAATCGGAAACTTGAACCGAATTTTGGATTCGAAACCCGAAATAACTAAACCGAATTTTTCTGCAGCTTACATGTCCATCTTGGAATATGGCCAATGTGCCATCAGGGAAGAAAAACCTGATCATTCAGTATATTCAGGTACCCTGTTTCCCCTGAAAATAAGACCTACCCCAAAAATAAGACCTAGTACTATTTTGTGGAATTGCTAAAATATAAGACCTACCCCCCAAAAAAGACCTAGTTGTGACCATTCCCAGGGCCGGTGGTGGCATAAGGGGGAACCTTAAGAGCAGCGGGAGAGAAACAGCGGTACCAGCGAAGCCGGCGCTAGAGGAAGCGAGGCGGCAGCGGAGGGAGCAGAGCCGCATAAGCCGATGTTTCCTCTATAGCGCCGGCTCTTGTCACAGGCGGAGTGATACCAAACGCACTCCGCCTGTGAGGAATCCATAGTGAAAGCGCGCTTCGCTCATTCTGGTTACCAAATTGCTCTTGGAAAGGTATAGCACCCCTGATTGTCCTGATCACCCTATTATTAACTTTGCCATTTTGGATTATTTAATTTGGATTTGCAATAACTTTGGATTGTTGTACATTAAAAAAAATAAAATAAGACCTACCCCGAAAATAAGACCTAGTGTGTTTTTTTTAGCCCAAAAAAATATAAGACAGTGTCTTTTTTTCGGGGAAACACGGTAGGTAGCTGACCTCATTTTTTGGGCACATGACATTGCTCAACCTAGACCTGATCAACTGAAGCAATTCCAGATTATAACAATGCCCGAAATCCAGGTGGTGAGTTATTTTGTTGGCCAGGCAGTGTATGTTGTTAATAATGATGTTCTATGAAAAAAGTTGGGCTTTTAGGATTTTTGGGCCTACAAATAAATACAAATAAAATGGCCAACCACAAGCCAGGTTGGGACAGGAAGAGCCAGCAAGCACAGAGGAGTCCGCGCTGGATCGGAGACCCGCAGCAGCGCTGGAGGGACAGCTGAAAACAAAGAAGATCGGATGAATGCCCGGTTCACACCTAGGCGTATCAAATATGCGCGTTTGTCGTGCGTTCCGTGAGGGCTACTTGGCTGTATCCCAATGGAAACGCGTGACAAAAACGCCCCAAAGAAGCTCCTGTACTTCTTTGGGCGTAGGGCGTTTTGTAGCGCGTTCATACGGCCTGTAATACGCCCAAATGTGAACCATACCCATAGGAAATAATGGGATCTTGGTGTTTGAGCGTTTTGCAGAGCGTAGGAACGCGCTACAAAACGCCCAGGTGTGAACCGGGCATTAATCCGAACTTCTTTGCTTGCTGGCTCTTCCTGTCCCACACTGTCCATAGACTTAGGCCCCATTCACACTGAGCGGCATGAAAATCGCGCGATTTTCCGCACGATTTTATATGTGCGATATTGCGCGACGTTGCGCGACTTTTTCCTATTGGGCTGTATGCAATCAGGAGCAAAATCGCTCCAAAACCGCAGAAAAAAGGGTCATGTAGGAGCGACAAGCTACAAGTGATATTGAGCGGCGAGATGTGAACAGCTCCATTGAAATGGATTGGAGAAGCTACATAGAGCGATACCGCTTGGAAATATGAGCGATATCGCTGCTAAAATCGCGCGATAAATCGCTCAGTGTGAATGGGGCCTTACCTTGGGTCTCTCCTCCTCTCCCGGCCGAAAAGTTGAACTGCGCATGCGCCCGCCCCAAGATCCTTTGAGGCCGCCCGAGATTTTTCAGATTTTCGGACGGGAGCACGCGGCGAAGACACAGGAAAGTTTAATCCCTTTTTTACAGCGTTTTATTCTTAAGTTTTTGCATATGTACACTGCTTGCTAACAGTAGATATATCCCAAAAAAAACCTGAGGGTTCACTAACCCTTTAATAGAGTTTTAAAGCAGCGGTACACACACAGACAGCGAAAGAGAACGTCATCAGATTGGCCGTCAATCAATATGCAGAAATAATATTTCCCTCCTGGCTGAGTACACAGTCATAACAGGGGCTCAGCTTGCTGGAAGCCTTTAAACCACCGACAACAGAAAATTCCAGCAGGTGTCTGTTTGATAGACCGTCCG
>NW_017306330.1:1155610-1156531 GCF_000935625.1 Nanorana parkeri | reverse complement strand
CTCAGTTTTCCCAAGCCCACTCAAAATCTGACTGCCATTGGTCCAATCCACCTACAGAGCTCAAGCCTCTGACTCCAAGTCAGAGGCTTTGTTGTAGCTCTGACCTCACTGTGTTAGGATACACACAGCAGCGGGGCAGCCTGCTGCTCTGAAACCCAACCACGCCTGATGAAGCACCACCTATAATTAACAGGTGTTACTCGGTCCATGACAGGTGACACCGCGGGGAGGGTTTCTTTCACAAATGTATAACCTGCTAGAAGCCCGTCTGAATGGACAAAAAGCCGTCAGCTCTGCCTCCCGAGACCACACCTCCCTGCAACTCACTGATTGGGTCAGGGAGGAGGGGGTTAGCGGTCAAATTGTGAGTGGGCATGGGTGAACTTGTATAACTATACATCTAATATTTTTTATTTACTATGTTTTGCATATACTTTCATTGAGTAGGTCAGTGAATCGTTTTCCTCCCCCCGATTCTCGCTAGCAGATCAAACCAGCTACATTCCCGGGTAAAGTAAGAAGTGGTGTCAGTGAGAGAAAGGGAGATGAAAGGCGATTCTGACACATTCGTCACCAGACCAAGAAACCGTTTTAGCATACGCTTAAATCTGACTATACAACCCTACCTATCGGAAATAAAAATTGCCGACTTCACAGGAACTGCGCGCCTCGCTGTCTGTCAAGGCTGCTCCTTTTTTTTTTTTTTGATGCAGAGGTGCACTTCAAAAAATCCGGGTTGTCTTTAAATCTCGACGTGCAAGACTATTTCGGCTCATTTGAAAAGCCGGTAGCGCACCTTGGGACGGCTTGTTAACAATATATTAATAACTGTTTTGGCAGGTGACTCTGTGAATTCCCAGGCAGGGTATGGAAATGACAGAATGAATTTTGATCCTTGTGATATCCTGTTATTGATGGTAA
>NW_017306330.1:1137085-1155564 GCF_000935625.1 Nanorana parkeri | reverse complement strand
CGCTTTCCGAGAACCAGGTGCTGAGCCGCTCCGGCTAATTAAACGTAATTTAAAACTTTGGGATCTCACAAGCCCAGCTAACACACAACCGGATTTTCCTCCAGATTTGACAAACTCGCTCCGAAAAGAAAAACTTTTCTGCACATACGTTGAGGCAAAGTCACTTAGATCTCTGACTGTAAACAATTTTACTTGGTTTATAATCCCGGGAGGACTGCAGATCTCAGCCGGTCTCTTGAGACGGATACCCAGAATCGTTTTGTGTCTGTGGACCTCTCTGCAACTTTACAAATCAACCCGAATAAATTCCAGACATGTTACAATATTCAGCAACAGTATCATTTATTTTAACTTCACCTTCTATCATTCAAAAGTCATGTTCTTGAATTTGCTTAGGCTGAGATGTCATCGGTCTGCTGCAGGCAGGAGGAAGTATTTCTTCAGTCTCCCCTCCCCCAGTGATCAGTCCACTGCAGACAGGAGGAAGCATTTCCTCAGTCTCTTCTCCCCCAGTGGTCAGTCCGCTGCATACAGGAGGAAGCATTTCCTCAGACTACTCTCCCCCAGTGGTCTGCATAGGTGTTCCTCCTTTGAGTCACAAAGATGAAGGTGTGAATTGTTGTCACATTGCTGGGTGGAGATGTTAAAGTGACATTAAACCCTCAGATTTTTTAACATAAAACAATACTGTAAAATAGTATTGTTCTAAAAATAGAACTATTCGTAGAATAGTTAGTAGTAGTTGGTCAGGTTTATCTGGACTTGTTTTGTACTGTGGAAGATGTTTCTTAGCTTATCCAAGCCACTTCTTCTGCAGTTTTCCTACACCCTAATGAAAGGGACATTCTTTTGAGGACAGTGAGGTGCATACATTGGACTAGACAGGTCAACTGCTTCACAAGAGGCATGGAAGAGGTCATCTACGTCCTACTAGAACAACATTCCCTGAACCGGGGTAGTGGCCTTCAAAAACATCTGTTCTCCGCATATTATTAGGTTTTAAAGTGACATTAAACCCTCAGATTTTTTAACATAAAACAATACTGTAATGTGCGCCTTACTGTAATCCATGGTTGTTTCCCTTCTCTTTGCTGATCTTCCTTTTAAATCTGTATCTCTTCCCATGCTGGGGGAGAACTTCTGTTTTGCAGCAGACTGCCTTGTCTCAGGAATCGATACATGGTGTCTGTGTATACATTTGTATAGGCTTGTAACCTGAGCCAGATCTACAGGAAGAGGCCCTGAGCTGCAAAGGGAAGTTCTCCCCCAGCATGAGAAGAGATACAGATTTAAAAGGAAGAGCAGCAAAGAGAAGGGAAACAACCATGGATTACAGTAAGGCGCACATTACAGTATTGTTTTATGTTAAAAAATCTGAGGGTTTAATGTCACTTTAAAACCTAATAATATGCGGAGAACAGATGTTTTTGAAGGCCACTACCCCGGTTCAGGGAATGTTGTTCTAGTAGGACGTAGATGACCTCTTCCATGCCTCTTGTGAAGCAGTTGACCTGTCTAGTCCAATGTATGCACCTCACTGTCCTCAAAAGAATGTCCCTTTCATTAGGGTGTAGGAAAACTGCAGAAGAAGTGGCTTGGATAAGCTAAGAAACATCTTCCACAGTACAAAACAAGTCCAGATAAACCTGACCAACTACTACTAACTATTCTACGACCTGGATAAACGAGAACCTCCCCACACATGTACACACTTCCGTTTCAGCCACAATGTCCTATTGTCCTTCACAACAGACTTGTCTCCAACTCTGCATATAATAAGTAAACCCCAACAATAAACTTCTCCTGTTTTCTTTCTTTTGGGCTGTTAACTATACCACCAAAAAGCATTTCGTTATATCTGTCTGATGAGTGCACAAAATACCTGTTGATTCTGCCAGAAATCCAGTAAGCTCCTAACCTCCTGTACTCTCTGCCCGTGCTGCATTCTGATCAGTTAGCATTGTTCCCAACCAGGGCCGAAGCTAGGGGGGAGCATATGCCCCAGGTGCCTTTTTAAGAGGGGTGCCACTGGGTGTGTGGATGGAGAACTTTTCCCTTGGGGGAGCATCTACGGTAGGGGGGCTGGTACGGGGGTCGCAATGAGGAACCTGGCCTTGGGGCAGCAGAGAGAGTAAATCCGACCCTGCCCCCGGGTCCCCATTATGTTGGCTTCCACCATTCCTGCTGCAACTTTTATTTGTTATATATCATGAAGAATGTAACCGAGGGTCCTGGAACACGTTAAGGTGGTCAGGAACATCCAACGCATCCATGTAGACAGGATCAGAGTTAGGATTATGTCAGGCTGATCTCGCTGTTGGAGCATCTAATACGTAAGAAGCCCGGGGCTGACTCAGCACACCATGCTTCCCTAGAACTAAAATATCACTTTTTGGGTGGACTGAACTTTTATGATTTGTTTCTTTTTCTGAAAAAATAAATAAATGTTACCTTTGACCAGTTGATCTTCTTCATGGCAGTTTCTGGAGCATACACTTTCTTTGCCTTCATTCCAAAGGGTAAAACTATTGGTGGAGGAACCATAGGTCCAGGAAACCTTCCACCTCCAAAAGGTGGCGGAGGACGTGGTCCTCCGAAAAGAGGAGGAGGACCTGGAGGTCCAAAGCCAGGTGGTGGTGGTGGAGGAGGCGGGCATGATCCTGGAAAAGGTGGAGGTGGTGGAGGACCAGGGATCATCCCACCAAGAAAGGGTGGCGGAGGAGGAGGTGGGGGTGGAGGTCCTCCACTTGCTGGTGGTGGTGGAGGCCCAGGTTTGGCACCCTGCAATAGAAGACAGAAATAAAGCATTAATGAGGCATGATATTATTGTTATCGGTAAACAGGCAGGTCCTCATTCTAAACATGATTGTACAAACAATTAGCACATACTTTAACATCATGCAGCATGTGGGTGGGTTTGAACAGTGCTTGTAGGGCCTCACGTTTGGATGTCCAGTGCTGTCTGTGAACTACATTTCCCTGTATGCAATGCTCTGACATTGCTGCAGAGGGCTTGTAAAGAAGCATGAGTGGTCACGTTGAGCTGCATGGTGGTGGGAGACAACTGCCAATCGCGTACTATAGACCCAGGAAGCGTCAAGATGCATACTGGTAGACATGTGCGATTCGTTTAGTCCAAATCACAATTCGGACGGATTTTCTGAAATTTGGACATTCGGACATATCCGAATCCCATTGCATCCAAATGTTTCCGAATCCGAATTTCCGTTCCTGAATTTCGGATCCCGTCCGAATTTTGTTCCAAAAAGGAAACTGAATCGGACATGTGACTTTTCTGGCCAATCAGATGTGTTTTTCGGTCTATTGCATCGGAATGGGTCTGAACACGAATTTTCGTTACGGCAACATGGGAGCCATATACAGTATTTACTTATAATACTAAAGCTGAAATTCAATTCGGTTCGGGTTTCGGATTCTGACAAAATCAGAATCTTCGTTAGTTTCGGATGAGTTTACGAATATTCATTGTGAATACCACAGAAAACCATATACAGATATTAGTAGTAAAGCTGAATGTCCCAGACCCGAAAGGCATTTGGGATCCAAATTTCTGAACTGCATTTGGGAGCTCCCGAATGCCATTCGGGTCTGGGAGCCTAAGCTTTAGTAATATATAGGTGAAACTCGAATAATTAGAATATTGTGCAAAAGTAATTGCAGTAAGTGCTGCAAAAGGGGCCCAAACCAAGTACTGAGTACATATGCATGCTTGTACTTTTCAGAGGTCCGATATTGTTCTATGTACAATCCTTGTTTTATTGATTGCATGTAATAATCTACTTTTTTGAGGTTGTGGATTTGGGGTTCTTGGGGTTTTCATGAGCTGTAAGCCATAATCATCACAATGATGACAAATCACGGCTTGAATTATCTTGCTTTGCATGTAATGAGTCTCTCTCCTATCTTAGTTTCACCTTTTAAGTTGCATTAGTGAAATAAATGAACTTTGCACGATATTCTAATTATTCGAGTTTCACCTGTAAATATGCGAAGCGAACCACATTTTTCCATAGCTTACATGTCTACATGCTGGTAGTCTATAGGACTTACAGGAGGGTTTGCTATGTGGGCCAAAGCAGGAAGAATAGGCTGTATGATGCTGGGGATCATTCAATCGGAAGGTGGGACAGTAGGGGGGGGGGCTGCAATGGGGCAATTAAAGGAGAACTATGGGGTTAAGGCTTTTCCCCATAGTTCTCCTTAGGGTAACGGGAGGACACAAACTGGCGTCCTCCCGTCACCCTAGGCTCAGTATACTGCAAGCTGCTGCTCGCGGTATACTAAGACGCCGCAGCTGAAGCGGATCCCGACAATTGTGCCGGGATCCGCCCAGCTGCGTGACTGACAGCTGGCTCTGCCTATCTAGAGGCAGAGCCAGCTGTACCCACCCCGTCCGATCCACCAGTCAGCGCTGGTGGATCAGAACGGGGAGGGGGGAATCCAGCCGTGACAGGATCGAGAAGTGAACGAACGCTGTTATGTGTTCGCTCACCTCCGGATCTACTGAGCCGACCTGTGACAGTCTCATTGTCACAGGTCGGCTATAACTATGAGGTGAGTAAAAAGCACTCACCTCATAGTTCTCCTTTAACAAGCGTGGACCTGTGCAGCAGCATGAAGAAGGTAAGTGGAACAAAGGGACCCCAGCATCATATAGCCTCTTCCTTTTGGCCCTGGCTAACCCTACTGTACGTCCTATAGACTAGAAGTCCAATGAACTACAAAAGCTGTCTGGCCTATAGTGGACACATTTTTTTAAGGTTATTCCCCAATATCTTCAGAAATTTTTGAGGCTATTGGGGAACAGCCTTAAAAAAAAAAGTTGGGCTTCAAGATTTTCCGCTATAGGCCAGACAGCTTCTGTCGTTCATCTCAGCAGGTGACTTCCTTATATGGTAAGAGTCTCTATCCTTGCTAGTACACAGAGAAGCAGCCAGGACTGTGAGCACCATGACCATGGTTATGATTATTTTCTGTGGCCTGCAGGCTTGCTTTCAGAACATACAAATAGTTGTTCAAAGTTGTGAGGAAGTAGATCAGTATCTCCAGGCCACAGATACCCCAACATTTTACTTTAATTTTAAGATTTCCATCAGATGAAAAAGCTGTACTAGCATAGAATAAGCCAAATATGGAAGATGGGTGAAAAGCCTCAATGCCCAAGAACTGCTTAGGTCAGCAGTCTTTAATTGACTTGCAGATAAATATATATATATATATTTTAATTACAATATGTCAATTAAATCTAGTTCATGTGAAAAATCAAGCCAAAGAAATGGCTCTCGGGTAAGAACAACAATAGAATACAATAGAAGTGCAAACTATATAATACATAATAACAGATCAAGCGAAGGGTATTGTATGAGATCAAATTTTTTTCTTTTCTGGAAAGGAATGCACAAATAGTTTTTTTCCGTGTAACAAAGCCATCATTTTTCCTCTCCCTGAAAATTATAAGCTTTCACTGAACGCCACCCTATTATTGGCCAGCATTGTTCAATATATGGCCAATCAGCGGCGAACCGTCTATCATTTCCATTAACTGCATTGACTCTGGAGAAATGTTTGGGCTGAAAATCCAGTGCGGATCCCGGGGAAAAAACACACAAAAATAGCAGGCCCAGGACGCCAAATATAACAAACCGTCGCCGAACGCTCTGGTTTTTTTTTAAGTTTTGGATGTTCCTGGCAACTGCAGAAAGAGAATATAATTGTGAGAGCCTAAATTATCATCACAAATCTGTCATGTTCACATTATCACTGCTGCAGAAAATCCATCTGCCGAAATTATTATTAGTTTTTGTTTTTTTCCTCGCAGCCCGGTCGAAATGCCAAATGAACTGGAGCTGGCTCTATCACGTTTCCATGTCACGTGCTACGTTGAGACGAGAGACGGTAACAGACGTGAGCTGATAGCTGAGGTAACATAACAGTCTTGAGGATGTGGCAGCAGAATGCCCTGCCGCCCAATCGTCTTCCCTATGGATGCCTTAAAGGGACAGTGTGACCAAGAGTGATATTCTAGCGATCTTGCTAGCAGTGGAGTCTAGTGGGCCTTGCTAGCGGTGGAGTCTAATGGGTCTTGCTAGCGGTGAAGTCTAATGCGTCTTGCTAGCGGTGAAGTCTAATGGGTCTTGCTAGTGGTGGAGTCTACTGGGCGTTGCTAGCGGTGGAGTGTAATGGGTCCTGCTAGCTGTTGAGTTCCATTGGCCTTGCTACAGGTTGAATCTAATTGGCCTTGCTAGAGGTAGAGTCTCATGAGCCTTGCTACCAGCAGAGTCTAATAGCAGCGGAGTCTAATAGGCTTGCTAGTAGGGATACTGGGTTTTTTTCGGTATTAAGTACCGATATTTATCTTTTGGTACTTGCTGATACCGAGTACCAATACTGGGACTTCCACTAGCATGAAGATGGCTTCCTGGCCAATCATGAAGCGGTGTGTCATTACCTGCCACTTGGCTTCTTGATTGCCCGGGAAGCCAGCTCCATACTGATTGGAGCCAATCAGTATGGAGCCCAGCCCATCAATATTGAGCTGGTTTCCCAGGCAATCAGGAAGTCATTACCCACCAGCTGGCTTCCTGATTGGCCAGGAAACCAGCTCCATGTTCCCTCATGGCACTGCCAGTCAGAGGAAATCTCCCTCTGACCGGATGTTCCGGTATTGGGGGTAAGTATCGGAGCATTTGGGCGAGTACGAGTACTCGCCCAAATACTCTATCGGCACCGATACTAGTATCAGTATTGGTGCATCCCTATTTCCTAGCGGTTGAGTTTAATTGGTCTTGCCAGAGGTGGAGTCTAATGGGTCTTGCTAGGGGCAGAATTTAATGGGCCTTGGAAGCCTAACTGAAGCCATGGACTACAGTTGACATCTGTGTGATGTGTTGATGTGAGTTTGCCACTGTTGCACATTATAGGGCCTATTGATGACCATGAGAGCTCACAATTGTAGAGAGCGGACATGAAAACAAATGAAAATGTGCACATAGAGGAGTGGATCAAGCCTAACTTTCCATTACTGCAACGAGATACTAAGAACGGGTTCTTCTCATCCATCTTGTCATTCCCTCTCTCAGCGGCACCTCGGCCATTCCAATAATACCCCTTTACAGGAAGGAGGCTCATCTTTGAGGCACCACACTATACATTACAGATCTATAGATAGCAATACAAAGCCATTGATTCTCCGGACATTCAGGGAATTCACTAAATCCCGGCATTGAGAGCGGGCCATCATAACCCCCGATCCGTCTTCATCATCACTATTCCATCGGCACCGCTGGGCTTTAGGGACGGCTCATGTCCCTCCATGATGGCAAAAATCACAATGTTATAGGAAATGGGTTCTCTAAATACTTTTCCTGCTGAAGAGATCAATAAGATCAAACTATCGCAGTGGAACTACAAATCCCAGCATAACTACATAGAACCAAGTCTGTAAAGGGTCTCTATGGTCAAAAACGAAAGATAAATCTGTATTTCTTTTCTGAATTTCTATAAGTTTTACCCCACTCCTAATAACCAGATCCATCTAGAAGTTTGCAAACCTAATTATTGAAGATGCCCATAAGATGGACTTCCGTAACGCAGTGACACCATTCCACTCAGCCCTGTGAATATGTACTTGCTGGTGTCACCACTCTCGCAGAGCCTGCCCCCTGAACTACAACTCAACATCTGAACAATGTAACATTATTATTGCTTGCAGGAAGCAATGCATGATGGGATATGAAGTCTTGAGAAATGGAGATTGCATCACATTAAGCAGCAGGGAAAGAGACGCAAAGCACACTGGGAATCCAGGAAGTTGTTGGAAGTGATGGGCAGAGGGAAGGCAGTGCTCACTACATAAGATTTTTTCAGGTAAGATTTGATCGCATTATAAAAAACAACTCTAGTATGTATTCCTATTACAATGCTGATGGTATAATAGGAGAGTATATGCTGGGGACTTGAGAACTCCTTTAGGCCCACTTAAGGGTGAATATTAGGGATGCACCGATACCAGTTTTTCGGTATCAAGTACCGATTTTTTTTTCTGTATTCTCAGATACCGAATACCAATACCGGAAGTCCCTTTAAGGAAGCCAGGCGGCGTAAAGACTCGCAACCTGGTTTCCCGATTAGCCGGGAAGCCCTCTCCATGCTCTTTTGTCACCAGGTGACGAAGAACATGGAGCCGGCTTTCTGGCCAATCAGGAGGCCGGGCAACGTGTAAAGAGTCATTGCCTGGCTTCCTGATTGTTCAAGAAGATGGCCAATCAGGAAGCCGGGTAACGAGTCATTACACGGCGCCCGGCTTTCTGATTAGCCTGGAAGCCGGCTCCATGCTCCCTCGTCACTTGGTGATGAGGGAGCAAGGAGCCGGCTTTCTGGGCAATCACAAAGCCTGGGGGCGGGTAATGACTCGCCGTCTGGCTTCCTGATTGGCCATCTTCCCGACCAATCAGGAAGCAAGGTGGCGAGTCATTACACGCTGCCCGGCTTCCTGATTGGCCGGGAAGCTGGTTCCATGCTCCTCCGTCACTTGAAGTAATGATTCGCTAGGGGTAGGCATTGGATTTGGCGTATGATTCGGGCTAGGCATCGGAGCATTTGGGCGGGTGCGCGTACTCGCCCAAGTACTCGGCTTCGGCACCGATACCGATACTAGTATCAGTGCACCCCTTGTTAATACATTGTAGTTTTGCCATGTTTTGTGTTCAAGTAAATGTGCATTTCTTGCATGGGTTAGGTGGGTGGCAGTGGTCAGGGAAGGGGCACGAGTTCACCTTGTATTGTGTGTAGAGCCAGATACTATTAAACATCATATAGAGTGCATTTTATGCACCATTCATCCCAATGGACAATGTGTTTGCCTGAATCCACTGTGATCCTGGAACAAACGGAAACGAAGCACATCGAAATACAAAGGTGGACACCGCGGCTGGACTCTCCATGTCAAGTTTAAAGCGAATGTATGATACAAAGTTAAACTTCACATAAAATCGATAGAGCGCATGTCAGGGCTCACAAACAACATTCCGTTCAGAGTTACAGAGTACATTGTAAACTCGGCTCAGAGATCCGCCATGTCCCTTTCAATCCAGGCATGAATGGCACCTGTTTAGCTGGCAGGGGCACTGTGGATGCAGGACATCATTAGGGACTGCAGAGAGTCTGAAGTGTTCAGCCTCACAGAGGACATGCAGGAAACAAAGTCTGCTTGTATTATGAGCAAATATGACGAATGTACTTATATAGATGTGAACTGTACACAAGCAGCTAAATACAATCAATGTAGCTGCTTCACCTGCCTTATATCTGTGCTTCTGTCCATCCAGCCCTGAGAATTAAACAAGTCGGCCACACAGTACAGCCTAAGGAACAAAGGGCCCGGGTGCAAGATTTTTTTTCTCTGGAGTGTGAGATTGCTTTGTAAGTTTTATCTTTCTGAACAAGTCAACGCACAAAGCTTTGCAGGCTCCGCCCGACTCCGTGTAACATTGTGATTGGCTGTTTGGGCACACAGTCGGTGGTGGGGGGCGGGGCAATTGAGGGGCTTGGGCATTTTGGTAGATGAACTGGGCAGTAGCAGAGTGGGCACAGTGAGTACCAGCTACATACGGTCGCTTATGGTCTTCATTTTCAGATTGATGTCAGCGTGGGCAGCCTTGATACATCTCTCAGCACCAATTTCCTTGAGATGGGTTAGGGCATGCCTTGAGTGCATAAGTGTGAATGCTCCATCAGCTGTGTTCAATAATCACTCACAAAGTGTTATAGCAATCTTACAGTGTAATTATTGTCCAAGAAAAAAAATTATACACATGATGTATCACTTCCTTAACGCATCTAACATCTAAGGGGCTGATTAATAAATCTGCCACCCAGCCATGCCCGGGGCCTAAAATAAATCAGCCCCCTAGATTCGGAACTAAACATTGGTACTTCCTAGGCAGCAGCATTCTTACCACTAGATGGCTCAGAGGAGCATAGGTAATTCCGGTCACTAGATGGGGCAGAGGAGCATAGAAAATGCTGGTCAGTAGATGGGGCAGAGGAGCATAGGACATTCCTGCCACTAGATGGAGCAGAGAAGCATAGGAAATTCCTGCCACTAGATGGGGCAGGGGAGCATAGGAAATTCATGCCACTAGATGGAACAGAGAAAATTACTGCCACTAGATGGGGCAGAGGAGCATAGGTAATTCATGCCACTAGATAGGGCAGGGGAGCATAGGAAATTCATGCCACTAGATGGGGTAGAGGAGCATAGTGAACTCCTGCCACTAGATGGGGCAGAGAAGCATAGGACATTCCTGCCACTAGATGGAACAGAGAAAATTACTGCCACTAGATGGGGCAGAGGAGCATAGGTAATTCATGCCACTAGATAGGGCAGAGGAGCAAAGGAAATGCATGCCACTAGATGGAGCAGAGGAAATTCCTGCCACTAGATGGTGCACAGGAGCATAGGGAACTCCTGCCACTAGATGGAACTGAGCCATAGTAAATTCCTGCCACTAGATGGAACTGAGGCATAGTAAATTCCTGCCACTAGAAGGCGCTGAGGAACATAGGACATTCCTGACACTGGATGGCACTGAGGAGCATAGGAAATGCTCCTCTGCGCCATCTAATGGCAGGAGTTATAAGTCAGCCCCTATGACTATCGAATCCCAAGTGTCATGCATATGTTTGCAAAGCATAGTCCACTGTTTGAAAAAATTTAATAAATCCACCCAATTTGATGGAATAAAAAAATGTGCATTTATTAAATGTTTGCATCTGGGCCTGCAGAGCATTGCAACCGTGTTCAGTGCATCCCTGTTGCAGTGCTCAGGTAGACTGGTTTCTAAACTTCGGTACTTCCTGAGCGGCATATTTTGTGCAATACGGCCGAATATTCCTTTCTGCGTCCACAAAACATAATCAAATAAATAAAGCGCACATAGTAAATAGTTTCATACTTGCTTAGACCCAACTTTATTTTGTTTTGTCTTTTGCATGTCTATGGATAGTTACCAAAAACAGACCAATCGCGCCATTAACCCACCGCGTTTACGGTCTTTCTAAAACCGTCCTGGTCCGATCAAGCCGGGCTCCAGGAACCAAGAGCTATTTAATAAATAATCCCAATGTATAATTTATCCCTCGCCATGCAACTCCCTCCGCCGTCCGCTTCCTGGCAAGGCGGCGTTCAGGAACGAGATTGATCAATAGCAAATTGCCACTGATTAGATTCTTAACCTGTGCGCTCAATTTTAGGCCCCTTTATTGTCGGCATTAAAAAATACAAATAAAAGAAGCCGTCCAAGACGCTAATGACAGCAATAAAAACACTCTTTTAAAAAAAAAAAAATCCTCTGCAATTTAAGCAAACTTCGTCTACGTCAATGCGGTCAGCTTAACTTCGTAATGAGCCTCACAAATCACGTCCAGGAATCGATTGCGAGCTGTTGGGGTCAGAGAGGGGAGCAGACTGTGCAGAAGACGGCTGATCCTAAAGGTTTTTCGGATGCCAAAAGGCGGCCCTCTGGGGTGTCGAGTTTAGCGTGCCTCAAAGAAGAACAAAACTTCTTTTTCTGTGGAGAACCAACACTTCAAAGTTAAACTCTTTGGTATAAAAGATACAAATTAAAGAAGCTCCACACTTGACATGTGCGATTTGTTTCTTTCCGGATCAAAACTCGGATGAAATTTGGACATTCGGTCACATCAGAATTTCCGAATCCCAATGCATACGAATGCGCCTGAATCCAAATTTCCATTTTCGAATTTCAGATCCCGTCCAAATTTTGTTCAAAAAACAAATTGAATTGGACATGTGACTTTTCTGGCCAGTCAGATGTGTTTTTCGGTTTAACGCATCCAAATGGGTCTCAACACGAATTTTCATTATGGGAGGCATATACAGTATATACATATAATACTACAGCTGAGGCTCCCAGACCCAAATGGCATTCGGTGAACTCCCCAATGCAGTTCGGAAATTCGGATCCCGAATGGCATTTGGGTCTGGGAGCCATATACATATATTACTAAAGCTGAGGCTCCCAGACCCGCTTGGCATTCTGGAGCTCCCCAATCCAATTCAGATCCGGAATCCATTTGGGTCTAGGAGATTCAGCTGTAGTATTAATATCTGTATCTGGTTTTCTGTGGTATTCGCCATGAATATTCCAAAACTCATCCGAAACTAATGAAAATTCGGATTCCGTCCGAATCCCTCAACCCGCACCGAATTGAATTTCGGATCCGAATCCCGAAATAATTAAATATCCAAACTGAACCGAATTTTCCTGCAGCTTACATGTCTACTCTATACTGATTAATACAATATTTTTTTTTTTTTGAATGCAAGCAGTGTAACTACCTGAACGTGACCCGTTATTGGCCATCTAAACTCATTCAGGATCACAAGCAATCTATTAGGTGGTTATAACTCATTTTGGGATCTGGAGAGCCCACTATATAGGTAAGTTTACCAGTATCATTTTCTCAATGGTCCCAAATTTCAGCTTGAGAAAATGAAGCCCATAAGATTCCCTGGTTCCAAGCACCGCCCACTTTAGTTCTTAGAGGAGAAAGACAGCAACTTATAACAAGAAGTTGTATCCCAACAAATATCTACTCTAAAAAAATCAAAGTTCTTTCTGAGGACCCTCTTACCCTGGATTTAGTATGTTCATGTGGGGTCCACATTTAGCATTCAGACTCCCAAAAAACATAATTCTGTCACCAGAGCACCCAAAGATGATATTTTAGATTTGGTAGGTGCTGGAAAGTTACAATATCTGACAATACCTTCTATCCCTCTGGGACTCGATCTGTTAATCTCTGTGCTGAGTTCCTAGGTCTGTACACCTGCTGTGCCCATTATGAGGAGTTCCCACCATCCCTGGGCTGAGTTGCCTTGTCTGTACACTTGTGCCCATTATGAGGGGTTCCCACCATCCCTGTGCTGAGTTTCTCTGGCCTGTACACCAATTTGCCCGATATGAGAGGCTCCCACCATCCCTGAGCTGAGTTTCCTGGTCTGTACATCTGCTGTGCCCATGAGGGGCTCCCTCCATCCCTGTTCTGAGTTCCCGGGTCTGTACACCTGCTGTGCCCATTACGAGGGGCTCCCTCCATCCCTGAGCTGAGTTCCCGGGTCTGTACACCTGCTGTGCCCATTATGAGGGGCTACCACCATCCTTCTGGATGAATATATATTATACAAAAAGGAGATCAGGAAAGTCAGAAAAAAACTTCATCCAGGACAAAGACCCAAAGTATTGAAGTACGAGGGTCAAGTACGACAGCCAGACAACTGATATTTCTCAAAAGCAGAGCTCATCAGTGGCAGGGTCCATGTTCCTCTCCTCACGGGTCTCCTTTAACAGTTTAGAGAGAGGATACATCAGTCAGTGATACAAAGTAACAAGCGTTCTCAAACTTCCTAATTGCATTCCGCAGACACGCTACCCAATCACTTAGTGCCACTTCACTGGAAGACTTTTAATTACCTACAAGTGATCCAGAACAGGAGTGGATTATATGATTTTGACATCCTCCTTTGGTGCAATAATTAAAAGAAAAACGTAGTAAATAAAAGAGCAATTTAATTAACTTATTGAACAAAAAAAAAAGAAAAAACTTTTTGGCAACTTATCCTGGAGACTAGTAAATATCATAGAACAGGAGAACGATTTCAACTTTCAGCTGTATCTTATTGTCATATTTTTGGTCCATTTTACTTCTGTAATTGTCTTTCAGACAGTACAAAGGACCTCATCATGTTAGAAGGAAACTGTTATGGTTTGGGAGTCAATTTTATTTTCTTTAAAAGGATAACCAAATCCAAAAAGAAAAAAATGTCATATATTGTGATATACCAGTTCTTAGATGTGGTGGCTCCATTTGTTATTATTTTTTACTTTTTCAGGAAGTACAAAAAATACTTGGGCTCAGAGTACTACTGGACTGAATGCCACCCACAGGCAATTACAAGTACCAAGGACCCTTCACTTCTCCCAGTGAAGAAAACGGATGGATGTTTTCTTGCCTGATGGCACATTGGGCATATTTTAAGATGGCAATGCCAGGATTCATCGGGGTCACATTGTGAAAGAGTGGTTCAGGGAGCATGAGACATCATTGTCACACATGGATTGGCCTATACAGAGTCCAGACCTCAACCCCATTGAGAATCTTTGGGCTGTGCTGGAGAAGACTTTACACAGTGCTCCGACTCTCCCATCATCACTACAAGATCTTGGTGACAAATGAATGCAAGTCTGGATGGAAATAAATGTTGTGACATTGTATAAACTTATTGAAACTATGACACAGCGAATGTGTGCCGTAATCAAAGCTCAAGGCGGTCAAACAAAATATTAGGGTGTGTGACTTTTTTTTGTTGAACAGGCAGTGTACATACTGTCTATATGAACTCTTTTACCCACCGAAAGCGTGACTGTTTCTTGTTCCTGTATTGGGTGCAGTTATGTTGTACACAAAAAAGACGAACATTGACTCAAAGCCCCAATCTATTCAAACTTGTAAAGTTTGGAGTCCACTGTATAATTAGTTATAACTCCAATAAAATGTAAACTGATTTACAAACTCAACAAACTGTATATCAGGTGTTGGATACAATTATGATGTAGATGTATTTTTCCAAAAGACCATTAAGTTACAAAAAAAATCTGCAACTCTGCAGTGATTTGAATGCCGTTGTAAAAAAAACGGGGGCCAATAAAAGACATTTAATTGTTTCCTTACAAAATTATATTCCGTAAATCATTACAGTTCGTGAAAAGAAGATTTAGAAAATAGATCATGTAAACGTAGAAAAAAATTGTGCACAGTGACTGGCATTGTACAAACTGCTGGCGAGCGACAAATGATTGAAGATTATACAATCCGACAAAAAATAAAACATTAGAAAGTATTAAGGACAAGTGAAAATTGTCTTTTTTTTTTCAATTTGCCTTTTGCTAAACACCTGTGCCTGGCTTGAATCCTCGAAAACTCCGGGGGCGACGTTTGTACAATGTGAATTATCTCCATTTCTAGGTAGTGTGGCCTCGCTTAAACTGATGTTTCAAACTCGCCGATTATTCAAGCTTTGCCCAAATGTAACAAGCTCTGTTTATCTTGCGGTTTATTTGGGCTTTACTTTTGGCACAGATTTTTTCTGACTAAATCAGAAAGTGGATATTCAGAATCTGAAATGTGGCAAGACGAAAAGTCTAAGAGAGCTGTTACCCTGAAATCGCAGTCGTGAGATCCAGAGACTTTGTAAGCTGTAAAGTCAGCACCATCATTAAAGTGACACTAAACTCAGGAGCCAAAACTTAAAAATACATTCAAAGTACCTCAACTATGAACAGCAATGTATCTTATTTGTGTATCACTCGGCTGTAGATCCTCCAATCATCTCTGAATTGGTGCTGACACTGTCCTTCCTTCTGGAGGGTGGCTACTTTTGTTCTCCATGGTCCCTGTGTGTGTTGTAGAGTAGTCACCGCTCCAAGCTCGCTCTCAATACAAACTAGTAAACTAAACATGAGATCTTTTGTAACTACACTCACTTTTTGTACACTTTAATCTTTTCTTGGTGCACTGCAACACAATGCAATGAAAGAGAGCGGTGCAAGCTGGACCCATTCACACCCATACATTTCTTCAGGTTACCTTCAATTGGGATCTGTTGACAGTGATTGAAAGAAATGGATGCTGATAGGTTTGGTGTGAATGGGCGATAAGCCCAACCTTTTGGGTGATAGTATCAGGTGGTCCTAGATGGGAATCCTCTGTTCATGTGTGCCCAGTCATCTTCTCTACTGACACATCACCCACATGGCCGGGCTTAATCATGATTAAGGCCAGTCTTTTGGATGAAATGCATCAGTGAAGGCAATCCCAGGTGGGGACCCTCTGTTCATGTCTGGATGATTAAAGTTACTAGTGTCTGAACTATCTTCGGAGTGCGCCCGGTCATTTTCTTTGGATTCTATCAGTTTGACACGCTGGGTGATGCCATGCCTGTGAAGCCATTGGCCATGGCTGCCAAGGGTGGGGGTGGGTGACTGATCATTACTGGATTGCGGGGGTAGCCCTACTGCAAGAGTCCATAAAAATGTTGGCAGGCGTTCTGCTTTCAATCACTTTTTTTTTTTTAATAATTTTTTCGCAAAAGTGATGATAAAATAATATCATCGATTTGACGATTTCAGTGCTACAGACGACCACAACTTGAGCTACCGGCTATGTTTGTAAACTTTTTAAAATAACATTAGCTAATAAAATACGGTAGGCTGTAATATTAAAAAACAACTCCAGATTAAGGTGGGAAATAATAATTCCATACGGCGAACCTTATTTTATTAAAAAATACGGACATACTCAATAACTCATAAGTTATTATTACTTTTATTATTAGTGCCATGAAGAGTCGATACATTTATGTGAAAACTATTTTCACATGTACTAATTAAAAGATAAAAAGATCCGATAAGTGCATGCGAGGGAAAGGGCCATTTCAAAGAATGGGCAGTTTTTTTTATTAAAATTACAAAGCGTTAACATTGCTGTAACGCTAATTTTATGTTTGGGAAGCTCACAAAAAAAAAAAAAAAAAACTTGATTATACGAGACTACTAGACTGTTTTTATTTCTAGAATATTACTTTTAGTGACCGTGTTGTGATAACTTATAGGCAATGTGGTTTTGAGGGAAGAAGCAAGCACTGCATTAAAGGGGACCCAACCTCTGGGAAGATATAAAATATACAATTTGGTATAAATAAGGGGGAAACAAAATCCCAATATTAAAGTGACACTAATTTAAGGAATTAAATCTTAAAAAGGGAATTCAAGTACCTTAACTATTAACAATGGGGGGAATTTATGAAAGCACTTGCGACAGTTTTAGCCACTTAGATACATTTTTTTAATGCAAATTTGTCATTCAACATTTGCACCTGTTTTCTTCAGAGCTTGCACTACTTTTTCAGTTGCATGTTTTCTGCACCTTTTTTGCATGTGTTTTCATCTGCACTTGTTCTGGGCTGTCTGAAACTGGAGCATCGCCTAAGAAAACAATCATAACTTTGGAAGTCCTCATGACCACTTCTTCAAGATGCGACAGTTAAGCCTGGAGTTAGAAGTCTTCTTTCCTGGAGTCTATTAAACCTAATTTATCAACAACATTACACTAGCTTGATAAATCTGGTGCAAATATATTCCGTGCAAGTTCAAACACTCGCAATTGCTTTGATAAATTCCCCCACAATGTATCTTATTTGTGTATCACTCGGCTGTAGATCCTCCAATCATCTCTGAATTGGTGCTGACACTGTCCTTCCTTCTGGAGGGGGGGCTACTTTTGTTCCCCATGGTCCCTGTGTGTGTTGTAAAGTAGTCACCACTCCAAGCTCACTCCTGAGATGGACTACAATCTCAATACAAATTAGTAAACAGATCATGAGATTGTAGTCCATCCTGCATTGGGAAGCACCTGAATGCCATTTGGGTCTGGAAGCCTCAGCTTTAGTAGTATATGCATATGGCTCCCAGACCCGAATGGCATTCAGGAGCTCTTCAATTCAATTTTGAGATTCGGATCCTGAATGCCATTCGGGTCTGGGAGCCATATACATATATTACTAAAGCTGAGGCTCCCAGACCCGAATGGCTCCTGAATGCAATTCGGATCCCGAATGCCATTTGGGTCTGGGAGCCTCAGCTATAGTATTATGTGTAAATACTGTATATGGCTCCAATGTTGCCGTAACGACAATTCGTGTTTAGACCCATTCGGATGCATTTAAACGGAAAAAACACATCTGATTGGCCAGAAAAGTCACATGTCGGATTCTGTTTCGTTTTTGAACAAAATTCGGACGGGATCGGAAATTCGGATTCGGACACATCCGGATGCATTGGGATTCGGATGTGTCAGAATGTCCGAATTTCTGAAAATTCGTCCGAATTTGGATTCAGACCATAACGAATCGCACATGTCTAGTTTTGATATTACTATATTTTCACCCCAGTTGGAGGGGTATTTATTGTATTCTGTCCCCGCAATGTTTGTACTCGAGTTTTATGTGCCGTTTGTCAAAACGTTTTGATTGAAATAAAAAAAAGAATTAGAATAAATTTCTACAAAATATTTTTATATTCATAGCACTAAAAGTGTTAATGTTTTCAGTTAAAAAAAAAGGAGTAAGTGAAATTGGGATCCAATATTGATATTGTTAATGGCGCATCGGTTCTCGATTTCTTCATCTTGCAGAACGCGTATCAGATCATATCATTTATGACTCTTCATAATGATTCCCAGAAACACTAAACAACCATCTATCACTGGCTAACCACAATACTTAAGCCGATCCTATATCCTTTAGTGAATCAGCTCATTAGACATTCTGACAGCGGTACCGCGCCTGTGAAACAGACCAGGGAAAGGAAAGGGGGGGG
>NW_017306330.1:1133195-1136996 GCF_000935625.1 Nanorana parkeri | reverse complement strand
GGGGGGAGGGGGGTCTTGCGGGAAAGACTAAAAAATGGAAACCTAAATAAAACTCAGTTATTAATAAAAAACTGGATGCTGTTCATCAGTAAGTACAGAAGAAAAATAATAACCCGTATTGCCCGTCTGCTATGTGCCGATAGTTATTCGGCTCTGAAATGTTTTTTACGAGCTCCTGTTACAAGTCTCAGATAGCGGCCTGAGCGTATTTGCGAGTCCGCGGCTCCACGATGTCCAGCGCCGGGGCTCATTAAACGCTAATGCATTCAGGATGATTGTAATGTGATTTGCAAAAACAGCTTTCTGATTGTTCACAAGTTCTTTTACGGCTTAAGTTACAACTAAGAAACTTGATTGCCGGGGGGGTGGGGGAGGGATCGCAACGGCTCGTGAGCTTCACTTGTTTCTTAATCGTGTTGCTTCCTGCAAGAGGGTGAGAGAAGCCAGAGAGTGGAAACTAGTGATTGTAGGAAATGGAAGTTGGCGTTGAAAACTGAACTCTGGGATAAGAAGATTTTGTCCTCATACAAGAGTCAATGGAATCTTGGTGAGCTTGTGCATTGCTTCCAGATCTGTGTAGTGAACCAGTGTGAGACTTGGAGCTTCCTCTAATAAAGACCAGTCAGTGCTGCTCTCTCTCCTTGTGCAGGGTGACTGGTCTAGTCTCCTCCCCCTCCTGCAATAAAGACTGCTCACTGCTGCTCTCTCCTTGTGCAGGGTGACTGGTCTCGTCTCCGCCCCCTCCTGTAATAAAGACCGCTCACTGCTACTCTCTCTCCTTCTGCAGGGTGACTGGTCTCGTCTCCACTCCGTCCTGTAATAAAGACAAATCACTGCTGCTCTCTCTCCTTGTGCAGGGTGACCGGTCTCGTCTCCGCCCCCTCCTGTAATAAAGACCGCTCACTGCTACTCTCTCTCCTTCTGCAGGGTGACTGGTCTTGTCTCCGCCCCCTCCTGCCCTCTCTCCTTGTGCAGGGTGACTGGTCTTGTCTCCGCCCCCTCCTGTAATAAAGACCGGTCACTGCTGCCCTCTCTCCTTGTGCAGGGTGACTAGTCTTGTCTCCGCCTCCTCCTGTAATAAAGACCGTTCACTGCTGCCCTCTCTCCTTGTGTAGGGTGAATGGTCTCGTCTCTTTCCCCTCCAGCAGTTTTCTGCAGGCAGAATGTAGTGGGCAGGGCCTGCTGGGCCCCTCCCACAGCCCTGTTCTCTGCACAAGCTATGTGCAGCTCAGTGATGATGTCACTGCTACCTTTACATGGTAATTTCTAGGTCTACAACGGCATTTGGTGCAAACAAAGTGGATTTCGTGGCTATAGAGGAACATATTCAAGTTCAGCTTGAAGGAGCTGAAGCAGCTTGAAGGTCCTAAAAAGCCACGGTCATCATAGCAATACCTTTATTAAGTAAATATGGACTTGTGCATGACCCTAAATATTCAAGATTGAATATTCAGATGTCATTAGATACATTATTACCAGCGTACATGCCACAAGTATAGTTATGTTTTAGTCTACCATTTCCAGTACGTACTACCGCTCACAGAGAACACAGTACTTTCCCTGACAATGCATTCATCTGATTTTGTCCCCAGAAGGACGACATCATCTTTGCTCAGCCATCATGCGGGGTCACTATCTACTTACTGGACTGAGATGCAGGCCCAGGAATCATGTAAACCCTGTGTCTGTGCAGTTCTCGGCTGTATTAATAAATAACACAAATCAGCCCCTGCATGCAGCCTCCCACCTTGTAATTGGATACAAAGTTACAGTCTGATCACTGCGGAAGAGGTGACTTCCTCTTGACTGCAGCAGGAGTTCATTAGTTTTCATCCATCGGTTTTATATTTAAACATTTTTAAATTGATACGGTTTAGTTTCACTTTTTATAGAGAAGGTTTGTTCTACAAAAAAAACATTTGATACAGGGTTCAATCATATCTTGTGATTCCCAAAGTAGAGCAGAGCCGGATTTCGATAGAGAGAGAGCAGAAAGAGCCGTTTGCCTCCAGACTCTCCGTTTGATTAAGGCTTTAGTTTTTTAAGCTATTGCATCTGATCCCTACTGCTCCAATCAGGAGGGGATCCATGCAGTGGCGTCACAACGGGGGGTGGGTGGCCCGCACCCGGGTGCCACCATTGCAGGGGTGACCGTCAGTCATTTTGTGAAAAGTCGGGCACTCGGCCACCCCATCCCGCCGGGTGAACGGCCATGGTGTCAACCCATCCCGCCGGGTGAAGATGGATGCTGGCAGGCATCAATAAGGCGACCGCGCATGCGCGATGATGTCACAGCATCACCCAGTCTCTGCTCCAGGTGACACCCACCCTCGGGACGACCCTGGATCCCTGTACTAATTCACTCCTGATCAGCCTATGTGAAAGGGCCCCAATGGTCCCATCTAAACTAAGCAGGAAAGTGAAGGGAGAAACAGTGAATCTCTGCTCTGGCTAATTTATTTAGCTGGGTAATTCTGAAGATTAGGTTCCTCCCTCAAATCTCCTCCGAAAAATGCAGGAAGAGGAGACTAGAGCTCCATCTGCTGGCATGAAAGGGGTAGTAGAGTATTGTACCACATTAGACATCAATTAATGCAGAGCGTTTGGAGTTTAAGTTATACCCTTTATTATCTAGCTTAATTTATTAAAGATGCAAGTTTTCAGGATATCTTGGATCCCTTCTTTAGGCTTATATACAGATTGCATAAAGTGTCAGAGACCTGCTGCTTCCGCGCATGCGCCAAGTCCGGGTTCCCGTACTACACTTGCGCGCGCCACGGATTGGGCGTGGAAAAACGCGCCAAATGGCGCACAGGATATTTTCAGCTCTCCAGATATTTTCCTCCCTATTTAAACTCAGACTCCACACCAACTCATTGCTGGATTGTCTCTTCAACCGCCCTGACGTCTCCTGTTCCTTGTTACAGGACCTTTGATTATTGACCCGGATTGACTTTGACCTTGTTTGCCTGCAGCCTGCCCTTGACCTCGGAACGTTTGACCATTCTTGTTTGCCTATACCCTTGACTTCGGATTGCTTCACTGCACTGCCTATGCCTTCTCCTTTTGTACCTGCTCTGCCTGCTCGGTGTGACCTCGGCCTGTCGACCTCGGGATTTCCACAACCCTGATGCAGAACCAGATATTGGCTTCCACTGTGATCCCATCTCTGGCACTCCTGCCACTCATTGTCCATAAGGACTCTGTCCCCAATACCAGAGTCCCTAGGACACGAGGTGCAAGGGAAGCCTCCTCCCACATCCAGTCTCCACACAGGTACGCGATATAAAGCCTGCAAAATAGATCTAAGGCATCCTGAAAGCTTGCACTTTTTCTAACTTAAGTAAGACAATAAAGGGTATCGCTTAAACTCCAAACTTTTCTGGCTTGAAAGGAAAATACAGAATATTGATGTGCAATATTCTATATTTTTTATATACCAGACTATTGTAGATGATCAATGATGTTCATTTTAATATAGTTAATAAAAAGACGCAACAAACCAATAAAACATTACAATCTTCCAGTTTTAAACCGAATGTTCATATTCTTGCGTAACTTAAGCGACAACTGGCTCTACTTATGGGACACAAAACGCGCAACAAACTTCCTGCACACGGGTGTCGACACATTACTATCACTGACTATTTACTGTAACTTGGGGAAGCTACCCAAGGGTTCAGTCTATCTCCAGAGATCTCGCACAGAACCCACAGGTGTCTGTGGGTTTGCCACCATGCACACGTGCTAAATTATCTTGCAGCCACAAGGCCCTGCAAAGTGCCCCTATCTGGACTATCT
>NW_017306330.1:1129089-1133158 GCF_000935625.1 Nanorana parkeri | reverse complement strand
GGGATATATGCATTCCTTGATTACCTGAGACCGAAGCTGCTGGATCTCTGTCTCCAGTTCTTTGATTTTCTCCTCGCGTTTCTGAAGTTCGGCCTGTGCCTCCTGTCGGGCGGTGAACTCTTCATCAAACTGCAAAGATCAGAGCAGAAAGTCATCATCCACATCTGAAGATCAAGGCAAGCATTATATGTGCCACTTCTTGAAAAAAAAAAAGGCTTGAAGGAGAGTAAGGCTTGGAAAAGCTTGGCACTTGGAAAAATAAATTATGTTTGAAAGGGTCAGCAAATAGAGATTTAAAACTGGTCATATAAAACACAAAAAGGAGCTTATAACCTTTCGGATGAGACGTCGGGCATGTTCAAAGCATCTCTAGCCAAAATGTTTGGTTTTGGATACAGTAGGGAAGGGTTAAAACCTCCGTCAGGTTTTTATTGCTCAATACACTCACTGGCCACTTTATTAGGTATACCTTGCTAGTACTGGATTTGACCCTATTTTGTCCTCAGAAATGCCTTAGGTTAGGGCTTTTCCCCATAGTTCTCCTAAGGGTAACGGGAGGACAGAAATTAGCGTCCTCCCGTCACCCAAAGCTCAGTATACAGTGAGCTACAGCTCGCGGTATACCGAGACGCCGCAGCCAGAACGGATCCCAACAATTCTGTCTGGATCCACCCAGCTGCGTGAGTGACAGCTGGCCTTCCACAATTGCCTCATCATGATTGACCAATGTAATCTTTTTGTTTTTAACGGTTTCCACCACAACTACAGTGAGAAAGAAGTGGAGTGGGTTTTTATATATAGATCTATATATAGATCTATATATATAGATCTATATATATCTATATATAAAGTATTTTTATTATTATGAAATCCTTCTTTTTACATAAAAGATTTTAAAAAATAAACAAACTCCTCTGAGTCAGCCCTGTGTGTCATGGGGTCTTTCACTTTCTGATTGTAAATAATATGTATTAAATATTTAGTTGCATGTTCTCCCTGTGCTTCTTTGGGTTTCCTCCGTGTACTCCAGTTTCCTCCCACTCTCCAAAGACATGCTTTGAGCCGACCTGTGACAGTCTCATTGTCACAGGTCGGCTAGAACTATGAGGTGAGTGAAAAGCACTCCCCTCATAGTTCTCCTTTAATTGGCTACTGTCTAAATCGGCCCTGTAGGTGTATATGTAATAGGGACCTTAGATTGTAAGCTGCTTGAGGGCAGGGACTGATGTGAAGGTGCACTGTGTAAAGTGGTGAATAAATTGCCTGCACTATATAAAAACCTAGAAAAATAATTTAGTTGCCATTCATATTTACTTTTCTTAACAAAATAGTAAAAAGACCAATGGAAATACATTGTAGCATTCAGCACCAACATGTATACTTATTTTTTCCTCCTTTAAGAACTAAAAAAAAAAAAAATCCTCTTCCATGAGTACCTTTGAAGCTGCCTGTGCCTGTGATAAAAGTACCTACATACTAGATCTAAGATCTGCATTTGACCCTTCAGAGTGCCGGAATCCTTTTAAACATGAAATCCAGCTGGACTGCAAATGAAGCTTGAGCTGCAGTCACTGAAAACTGTTATTTGGCTGTTTTTTTTACCAGCAGAATTAATTTCCTAATCAGAACATGGAGGAGTAAGAAAAAAAAAAAGTTCTAAAAGTATTTGAGGTAGTTTTTTTTTTAAATTATTATTATAAACTTGGTAGGAAGCCACTGGAATTGGAGAAATGTTATGTCAGCCATTGTTTGGTGAGGCTGCTCGCGGGCCCCCCTTGCACCGATATCCCCTTCGCTTCTCCCCGCTGCTTGTGCTTTGCATCTAAAGCGCCTTTGAAATATTTCAAAGCCGTTGCTTAAAAATAGCTTTGCCAAAATGTCATTTAGAAAATGGGGGTTGGGCATTCGGCATGGGCTACTGCGGCCTCATTAGGCGCGGTTCAGAATAGTATCTCTCACCGGCTGTCAGTGAACATATCCTCATAGTCTGCAGACTAAGACTTAGAAGTGTCTAAGGGGATTGTCAAAGAGAATTTCCATTATATATATTTATTACATATACACACACACACACACGCATATACACATGTATATGTACACACCAAAAAATTTCCCCATATCGCTCTATGTTCACTGGCCACATAGGCCAGGTAAAAGGAGACTATATGGCATGTAGTATATTTCTTTAAAAGCAGCTCTGTCATGAAATTCCAAGGTCCACTTTATTGATGACCCCCAACCTCTAAATACAAAGAGCCTAAATATGATGTCAAAAATACATTTTACAAAATGGGAAACAAAATAAAAATCTTTCTTCAACCCCGACTTCAGGCATTTCCATTAAGGGTAGGTGATGTCACTGTGCCTCCCCACTGCCTGCGAGGAAATATTACATTTGCAAGAATGCTTTTCTGCAATAGGCTGCCCGGCTTTCTCAGAAGGCAGCAGTGAGATGCAATGACGCCTCTTGCCCGCATCCGGAAGCATCAGAAGCCAAGGCTGGGGGTGTTTATTTTGTACAAACTTTATTTTTTACATCATCTTTTAAGCCTTGGATCTAGGTTATTCTCAAGCTCCACACAGCTTTGGACTTGGTCGCTTGTGATACCAGCAGGGACCGGAAGTGCTGGTCAAGCTTGGTTCTTTATCTGTGTGTGTGACATGGGGTTGCTTTCTGCAGAGCAATTGACCCCTGGAGGTGTACATCATCTATTCATGGCATTTTGAGATCTGCTACCCAAACACCAAGCTCCCCCTTCCACACAGGTCACTGGGCAAGCTCCAATCCCAGGATCTCACTTTGGCTTTATGTTAACCTTGAGCTCCCCAAGTTCTTGACACAGGAACCAAAAGTCCAAAATCACCCTCCCTGTAAGCACCCCCTTAGGAACACTGGGCAGGATCCAACCTAGCAGAACTAGATTCCTCCTCTTGTCACCATAAAAAAATGTCTTCCATTAACAGAATTCCCCCTAAAAATAAACAAATGTTCTGATTGGAAGGCAATTCCTTTTCAAGGAAAGTAAACTCTCTACTAAAACAAAATAATGTTTACAAAAATCTAACATCAGACAAAGGTTCCTGTTTCTTCACAATCAAACACTACATTTCTTCCAAAGTTACACAGCTCCAAACAGATGTGCTCAATGTTCACACAGTTTGGATAGCCATCTCTATAGCATCCTTCAACGAATGAAGGGGCAAATGTTCTCCACCTTTCCTTCTCCACTAGGGAGCAGTACCAACAGAACTAACCCTCCTAAAGTGAACAGCCCAGTAATCTAGGTGCACCCTAGGTTGGGGCTCCCCAAGTTCCCAACACAGGAACCCAAGTCCCAAATCACCAGCTCTGAAAGCACCCCTTTGGGAACTCTGGGCACAATCTAACCCAGCAGAGCTAGATTTGTCCTCTCACCTCTATATACAATTTCTTCCATCAGGAGAACTCAAATGTTCAGATGGGAAGGGAATTTATCTTAGAGGAAGGTGAACTCTTTAGTTGAGCAAAATAAAGTTTACAAAATCCAACATCAAAGGTTCCAGTTTCTGCATGGTCAAACTTTAAATTTCTTCCAAAATTACACCACTCCAAACATATGGGCCCACAGTTTGGATAGCCATCCTTCTACCAATGAAGGGGAAAATGTTCTCCACGTTTCCATCTAGACAACACTCCCCCTAAGGAGAGTGCACAGCTCAGCACACTAGGTAGCCACATTCTGGATCTGTCTGCCTCCTCAACTTCCTTCCCATGCAGAACCAAGCCAAACAATTGCACCACACCCACCAGACATTAGATATGCCCAACAAAACAAGAAGGACTAACAAGGGATGTATGGAGTGCGGGTAATCTGCAACAACAGGACTAATAAGGGACACTGCCTAACCACCATTTAAGCAGGACCCCAAATTAAAGGCCACACTGGCTGTCAATACATGTGGGAAAGCCCTGATATCCTAATGGCAATGTGGCCATTTCCACTTTAGATAAACATTCCAGGTTGGCCAGGTTCAAATAAATACCATTAAAGGGGGGGGGGGGGGGGGGGAAAAAATTTCCCCCACACGG
>NW_017306330.1:1123416-1129015 GCF_000935625.1 Nanorana parkeri | reverse complement strand
GGCAGTAAAATTTCCCTGCCATGCATGGGACCACCCATTGTTATGGACAAGAACCTGAAACCATTAATAAAAGAATGGTATTTTAGGGGAAAAAAGAGGACATTACAATGTTATAGACAATCAAGGATTATGTATATTTAATGCGTAAAAATGTCTCATGATAGTTATCCTTACAAGAGGATATTTGACTTAAATAAATATGATCTATTCCTTCAAGAGTCTGACCCGATGCATCAATATTGACCTTTGTGTTACTGACAAAGGATCACATTAAAAAGCTGCGAGACATTGACCAGAGCATCAAATCAATAACCGTCTCCAACCAGGGAGGGAAAAAAACAAAACAACAGCCTTTCTTAAAGTGTCCCGATCATAGGAAACCGATTTTCTGTGCTTGATGACCAAGATTTATCACCTCACCTTCTTGGAGAACTCAGTGGCTTTCTGTTCACTCTCTTCCACTTTGGCCTTGTCAACCAGCGCATCTATCGAGAGACAGAGAGGGAGACATTGCTACGATTAGCGTATTTTATTAATATGCTTAGAACTGTGCGAATTACAAAGTAGCAGTAAAATCAGAGCGCCCATATGATTTAATGACCTTCACTGGATAAAGGAGGAGGCTGATTGGATTGAGGTCTTTTGCAAACAGGACTATAGTCTTAACAATTTAAGTTAAACAAGTAGAAATGTAGAGATTAAAAAAAACCTAAAGAATTACAAATAATCTGGTTGCCTCTTAACAAAAATCAATGGGTCTGATAAACTATTAGCAAGAGCCAACACCAAGTGTGAATTCCAAAGTAATGATCCTTACTGGATAAAGGAAGAGGCTGATTGGATGTTACGATGGTGCACATGTATTCAGATTGAGGTCTTTTGCAAACAGGACTATAGTCTTAACAATTTAAGTTAAACAAGTATAAATGTAGAGATAAAAAAAACTAAAGAATCACAAATAATCTGGTTGCCTATTAACACAAATCAATGGGTCGGATAAACTATGAGCAAGAGCGAGCAATTGTGACCAGACAATTTTGTGTGAAACGGTCACACAAAAAAGTAGCAAATTATGACAAATTATCTATTATGTTGCTGTGACCATAACCTATAAAAAGAGTCCTGCCCTACCTGCTGTCTGCTCCATTAAGGTGCCTTTTCCAAGCACAAAAGAATAGGTACAATTATTTGCCATTATATGTCACATTGTGAAATGTTGCAAATAAGGATTTACCTAGTTCTGATGCATAATATCGCATTCAACAGGAAAATGCATTGTGAATTATTGTTTAATGGTTGCACTAGTAAAATGTCACAGTCTGCCCTACTTTAATGTCACAGCGCAGAGAGTTTATCAGGCCCAATGTATTTGTTACATACGGTTAGCATACAAGCCTTTTGTGTAATTTCCTGCACAGTAATAACTGGGAAGGTAAAAGGCAGCACAGTGAGCTATACATAATGACGTCTGTCTAAGGCTGCATTCACATATAGTGTTTGCGGATCTGTGGGACAAAAACGCTAATATTTTTCAATCCGCACGGAGGCCGCTCATTTGCGGCTATCAAATAGCCGTGAACATGCAGAATTCACTGGATTATCGCGCTTGTACTATTTCGGGGGCAGTGCGATTTTGCCGTACCAATGGTCTAAACGAAGCCCATTGAAGTGCATTGTATTGTCTGTTTAGAGTGGCACCATGCATATCCGTACAGCCGAATACCCACGGACAGCTGCTCAGGTGAATGGAGCCTAACAAAGCAAGATTCCCTAAAGGAAGAACGTGCAAGGTGATGATGTTGTGAAAATGCTGTTGCTCATTTGTTGCCCGATCAGAGGCTTGAGCTGGTCCTGGACCAGAGCGCATTGCACAACTGGAGTGGAGCCTGCCAAAGGGTCTGTGACTGTGTTATATATGTCAATGGTGCCTGGCTGGCTACACAGAACTGCAAACTCTTCGGTAGGTAAAAGAGTTCATATATGGAGTATGTACACTGCCTGCCAAAAAAAAAAAGGTCACACACTAATATTTTGTTGGACCTCCTTTAGCTTTGATTACGGCACACATTCACCATGGCATGGTTTTGATAAGCCTATACAATGTCACAACATTGAATTTTGTCCAGAGTTGCATTCAATTTCAACCAAGATCTTGTAGTGATGATGGGAGAGTCGGGGCACTGTGTAAAGTCTTCTCCAGGACATCCCAAAGATTCTCAATGGGGTTAAAGTCTGGACTCTGTGGTGGCCAATCCATGTGTGACAATGATGTCTCGTGCTCCCTGAACCAATCTTTCACATTCTGAGCCCGATGAATCCTGGCATTGTCATCTTGGAATATGTCCAATGTGCCATCAGGGAAGAAAAAATCAATTGATGGAAAAACCTGGTCATTCCGTATATTCAGGTAGGCAGCTGACCTCATTTTTTGGCCACATAACATTGCTCTGACCTATTTGCTTAGCTAATTCCAGGCTATGGCTTTTTTTTTGGACAGGCACTACATAAGGCTGTTGGTCTAGAGACCGGCCATAAATTGCATCGGTCACTGTATGTCTGGCCTGTTGTGCTGATCATAAAGCCTTGCTGATTTTCTTTCATATTGTAAGTCTACCAGACAGAACCTGTCTAACAGAAAACAATTGTGTCTATACAGTATCTATTGGTCTGAACCACCTACAATTTCCTGGGAGTCAGAGGTCATATCATGTTTTTACTGGTTCACAACATTTCCTTTCAGATCATGAATTAACAGTACTTAAAGTGACAGTAAACTCAGGAGTTACATTTTAAAAGTACTTTCAATTACCTTAACTATTAACAATTCATCTTATTTGTGTATCACTCAGCTGTAGATCCTCCAATCATCTCTGAATTGGTGCTGACACTGTCCTTCCTTCGGGGGGAGGGGGGGGCTACTTTTGTTCCCCATGGTCCCTGTGGGTGTTGTAAAGTAGTCACCGCTCCAAGCTCGCTCCCGGGATGGACTACAATCTCATGTTTAGTTGACTAATTTGTATTGAGATTGTAGTTCATCTCGGTAGTGAGGTCAGAGCAATGACTACTTTACAACACACACAGGAACCATGGGGAACAAAAGTAGCCCCCCCCTCCCCCCGAAGGAAGGACAGTGTCAGCACCAATTCAGAGATGATTGGAGGATCTACAGCCGAGTGATACACAAATAGGATGAATTTTTGTTAATAGTTAAGGTAATTTAATATACTTTTAAGATTTAACTCCTGAGTTTACTGTCACTTTATTTATAAAAAATTTTTTACATATTTAATATTTATATTTAACATTCAGATGTGATTAGGTAATGCTAACAAGTCTCCTAGCAATTGATGCAAATTGCAAATTTCAACACCAGGTCCGCACCAGCTCCATTTTGAACGTAACATTTCAGAGTGTCTGGATTCAAGTCCTGGCTCATCCCACCAGCAACCAAGAAGCATGCTGGGACGTGATGTTCCATAGTAAGTACAAATCTCTGGGGTGCAAACACATGATCTGTAAGTCTGGGTGGGACTGATTGGACTGCACAGATTCAGGTGATAGACTTTTCAAGTTTTACTTAGGGCTGCAACAAAACCTGAAAATGGAACTGCGTGCTATTTGAATTATTTGGGTTTTTCTATTTTTTCGTCACTCACCTACTAAATGAGAAAAATCTACGTCCAATCTCCCTTTGTATTTGAAGTCGGGATCCATTCCTCCGCATTGCAACACGATCTGGCCGACGCATTCATCGATTACCTTGTAGTACTGAGGTCTGATATCAAACAAAATGATGAGAAACGTATCATTTAACGCCAAGCAAAGATACTGAACATTGTGAGGTTTCATTGTGTAATAAGATAAATTAATAAATAGAGTATATATTTCTGTGCGCATTTAATACTATAAGGAGCAAAATTATATATTACCAGAGTAGAGCATTTACGCTTTTCAAAGCGATATATTGCAACTTGCTACTTTTTCTTATATGTGGTGTTTGCATTCGCTTTTTCAGGCCTTTTCCCTTTATTTTCACTAGGTAATCCTGAGAATACCATACTTCCCCATCTCTCATGGCAACCTTTGCTCCTGCACAGTATCTATGGAGGAAGCCATGATGTCACACTGGCTGGACTTCAAACATGTCTGCATTTGTTCATGGGAATCTTATCCTGAATATTGAGACATTTTTTTAGACTTCAGTTATCACTTGTAGGCAGGGCCCTCCTTTTGATGATTGTCTCAGGCCGCATCTCTTTGGGTCATGTGAGGGGGGCAGACAGAGAGGCATGGCCGATCTGCTGCACAATGTTTGCAGTGCGCCCGCCACCCCCTTTCTGGCCAGAGCATCCCAGGTTGCTAAGAGCCAGGTGGGAGCTGCGTGAGGGCCATACACATCTCCCCACCCAGCAATTAGCAACCTGGGATGCTCTGGCCAGTGTCCCGACCAGCTCCTGCCAACCAGTAATGTCACTGCTTGCCAGGAGCTGGGCGGGACATTGTCAGACCGGATTTGATGGGAAATCCAAATTTGTACAACTGTCTCTGATAACAGAATAGAGTTTGAATCTTCCAACGAAGACACTTATTCATGGGACAACCATCAACGAGGGGCTTTCCCTCACTTTAGAGAGAGTTCCACTTACTTCTTTTCATGTCTATAGGACAGGAAGGAAACAGAACTCTGCCAAATGAGCCACGAATAAAAATAAACTCTTTATTCTATCCAAAATGAAGAAAAATAGTTTGGTTTTGGATATACTTTAACTTCTATAGCTGGGTTATTGAAGTTAAACCCACTTAGACCTCAACTATAAGATTAATAATAGCCCTTGTATTGGACATAATAAGTGGTTCCAATATTGCTTACTGCGATGGAAAATGTGTTTTACTTCCCTCTGAAAAGATATTTCTTTCAGCAGCAGCTTAGCTCACTTTCAGACGGAACCATTTTTTCATACGTTTGTGTAAAATTATGTCAAATCAAATTATAGTCCTTCATCCAATCATCCAGTTCAGAAGATCCGTTCAGAGTAAGACAATGCGTGGCCCTATGTTCTTCGGGAGGAGGTGCGCTCAGCATACAGGCTGAGGCAATAAAAGCGTTTCGCCGTCAGCTGGCGAATAATAAAAATAACAATAGTCGGGAGGAACAGACACTTAGGGCTGGAAATTCGTTTTATGGGAGGGAGAAGAAAAATGGTGATGGCTGCGTACAATGCAGAATCTACAGATGACTGTATTTGAATATTCAAAATTCACATCTGTCCCTTTTGTTATCTCGCGCACGTCTCGGAGGGATGAAAGATACGTTCCAGCCGGCGTTGGGAGGCTGTGTGATGTGAATTATGTGGAACGGGGGACCCAAATCTGTTTCTGAGCCTCCGAGATGATATAAATAGACATACGTCAGTGAAGGATGTCTTCATTAGGAGGGGGATAGAGAACCTAAAATCCTGAGTAATATTTGACTTCCTTCGGGTGATGGCAATTAAGGCTTCATTCACATGTAAAAAAGTGTGCAGTTTTTATAGATAATGAATTAAACAATGCACAACAAAGTCTTCCACTGATAAAAATAAATATAACTGTGGAATTT
>NW_017306330.1:1112015-1123364 GCF_000935625.1 Nanorana parkeri | reverse complement strand
TTATATTTAGAGGCTTGCCCATGACAAAAGGCTCAATTCACAAAGCTTTAACACACGGATCGTTCGTTCAACCATGTGATGGTATTTTTTAAATCTTGTTGGACTCATCTGAAAATAACTCAGTTTTTTAAATAAAGGATCCTTATCCTGGTGGGCTAAAAGGATCCTTGTGTAAGCAAAAGCAATCCAAACTCCAGGGCTATGTGGACCTGCGTCAATCAGCAATCTTTGATAACACAATCACTCAGAGAGGCCGCCGTCTTGGATGCAATTGACAAACTTCCTCAAAGTACAAGCAAAAAAGAACATAAAGACAGCGCCTTCTCCTGGTGTAATAACATTTATTAACAATGGTATCAAGCATAATACATAAAACTACTCACATATTCCATAAGGAACAAAGTGTATATACTCCAATCCTAGAACACTAGGTTTCACCGTACTGACAGTCAAGGGGAGGAATGACCACCACAGGTCTATACAGAAGGACCTCTAACACATTTTGGGGGTGATTCTCCCTTCTTCAGGCTCATTCTTCTGTATAGACCTGTGGCAGTCATTACTCGCCTTGACTGTCACTATGATGAAGCCTAGTGGTCTAGGATTGGAGTATATACACTATGCTCCGTATGGTATATGTGAGCAGTTTGATGTATTATGCTTGATACCATTGTTGATAAACATTATTACACTGTAAGAAGGTGCTGTCTTTATGCTTGTTTTCCTTATCCTGGTGTATTAAAAGGATACTTATCCTGGTGTTCTTTGGGAATTGTACCCTAACCATTTGAGTACCAGCCTGTTTTTGGACCTTTCATTACTATGTCATTGTTAAGCGCTGTGATAGCTTGACTGAAAATGACTTGGCCATGCAACACTCTACCCAAATGAAAGCCAAAATCAGGCTTGCAGCGAGTGTCCCTGACCTGATGGGCTGAGAGGAGTGGGAGTTCAGCTGGGGTTAAAGGAAGGTGATTTCGCACATTGAACGGCATAGGTGTGGTGGGACTTTAAAGCTCCACAGAACCAATGGGAGGACAGGCAGTGGCCAAGTGTCTGTAGAACTGCACTATGATAGTTTGACTGAAAATGACTTGGTCATGCAACATTCTACCCAAATGAAAGCCAAAATCAGGCTTGCAGTGAGTGTCCCTGACCTGCAGGGCTGAGAGGAGTTGGAATTCAGCTGGGGTTAAAGGAAGGTGATTTTGCCCAGTGAATGGCACAAGTGTGGTGGGACTTTAAAGTTCCGCAGAACCAATGGGAGGACAGGCGGTGGCCTAGTGTCTGTAGAACTGCAAGCTCTAAAAGGTTTTATCCCCCTTCCTCCCACCATACAGCACAGCAGTGGTGCTATTACAGTTATTGGTTTACAAACCCTTTGCCACACATCTTTATTGTTTTGGTTGTGTACTTATCTTGTTCGGATGAAGCTGCCCTTTAAGAGCTCATTCCTCTCTCCGCCGCTCATGTATTACTGACACGCTTATAAATATTGATGCAATTTATATGAGAGATACTTGACATCCATTTCATGCTTATCACATTGCTGTCAATAGCGTTCTTCAATGTCATCATAAAGCCAAGGTGATTTTTTTTCATTTTCTTTATGTACGTTAACCAAATTGACATAAAAAAAACCCACCAAAAACAACATCATGACCTATTGATCCCCCCCCCCCGCCCCCACGTGATAGTGTGGCCTTCATGGGGAAAATGTTTTTCATAAACTCGCAGCAGGTATTGCGAGTCTTGATGAGCACAATGCATTGCAAATTCAATCTTCGCCTCATAAATGCAAAGAGAAACAAGCTTGAGAAAACAGCAATAGGATCACGGATAATCGCGCAAATACAAAACGCGTTAACAGATGTGATGGAAATGGGGGAAGATGTTAAAGGCCAACTCCACTCAAGTTTGGGATAGAGCAGGAAAGCGATAGACCCTCTACAAGGGTTTTGCCACTGCCTGTGTCCCTGTAGGAGGGATTTATCAATCCCTACCCCAATGACTACCAATATCAGGACAGGAATGGAGGAACAAAGTCAGCAATATAACTATTTTATCTTTCTCATTCAATCCAAAACCTTTTTTTTCGTCTTGCACACACAGCTTTTCTTTGTTCCCAGCAGGGATGGAAAAAAAAAAAAAAGGTACAATATATGGCCACATTTTTGATCATAAGACCTGAATAAGCTTGTTGGACCTTCCATTCCAAAACCATGGCCAATATGCCCCTCATTTGAAGCTATGCTCTACTCTTCTAGAAAGACAAATTCCACAAGATGTTGGAGTGTCTCTGTGGAAATGGTGGAAATGTATGCCCATTCATCAATAGTATCACTCATTTAAAGGAGAACTATGGGGTCAGGGCTTTTCCCCATAGTTCTCCTAAGGGTAACGGGAGGACACAAACTAGCGTCCTCCCTTCACCCAAAGCTCAGTATACGCCGAGCTATACTGAGCCGCCGCAGCCGGTATGGATCCCGACAATTCTGTCTGGATCCTCCCAGCTGCATGAGTGACAGCTGTCTCTGCCTATCTAGAGGCAGAGCCAGCTGTACCCGCCCCCTCCCCCGTCCGTTCCGCCAGTCAGCATTGGAGGATCGGACAGGGGAGGGGGATCCCTGCAGGGAGCCGTGAGTGACAGCCACGGCTCTCTGCACTGATAGATCGGCTCTCTGCACAAATAGATCGAGCATATCTACTGAGCCGACCTGTGACAGTTTCATTGTCACAGGTCGCCTCATAATTCTCATTTAAGAAGCACTGCCTTTTATATATTTATTTTATTTTTGCATTGGTACATGTTCACTAGGGATGAGCTTCAGGCTGCTGGAGACTGTGCTCTCCCTTGTGATTTTGTACCGGACAGGAGGTTCAGGGAAGCCGAGCTGAGAGAGTTGGGGCTGTTTGGAAACATGATGATTGCAAGTGTTTGGGCAAAAATGTAAATAAATACTTTGCTGAGCGATGTATATTTGTTTGATCTGGCTTCATTATTAATATATAATATAATACTAGACATGTGCGATTCGTTCCGAATCAAAATACGGACACAATTTCGGAAATTCAGAGATTTGTATGTATCCGAATTCCAAATTACAGAATAAATGATTGCAAACGAATCCGAATTTCCGATTCTGAAATTCGCTAGCGGTATTCTGTATAAAATTTTGTTTGTTGGATGAAATTTCGTCAAAATATTTTTTTACAGTCTGCCGAAGAGGGAAAAAAAAGCGTGTGGTTCCCCCCCAATTCATACCAGACCCCAAGTTAAATAAAAAGTGTGTGGGTTTCCCCCCAAAACCCATACCAGACTTTAGGTCTGGTAGGAATTTTAAGGGGGAACCCCAGCCCCCAAAAATGGGAAAAAATGTTGAGTCCTCCCTAACATTCCTACCAGACCCTCGATCCGAGCACAGGCCAGGCAGGGCAGGAAAGGGGCAGGAAAGGCCATTGAGCGCCCCCCCTGCACCTTACCAGGCCACGTGCCCTTAGCACTGGTAGGGTGCCCCCATGCTGATGGGGACAAGGACCTCTTCCCCAAAACCCTGACCTGGTGGTTGTGGGGATCTGTGGGCAAGGGGGCTTATTTGCATTGGGGTACCCCTTTAGATAAGGGGGCACCCAGGTGCCCCCCCCTTTGTGAATGAGTAAGTACCCCTTACTCATTCACTAAAGGGTTAAAATTCAAAGTAAATAAACAAACCGCACTTTTTGAAAAAAATAATTTTGTTGAAAAAAAAAACCAAGCGCTTTTGTTGTTGTTTTAACTTGGGGGGTCCCTCCTAACATTCCTACCAGACCTAAAGGGTCTGGTTTGAATTGGGGGGGGGGACCTCACACTTTTTTATTCTCTTCTGCAGACTGGAAAAAAAATTCTCTAATGTCACTTTGCTACAACTAAATTTCGTGCAGACTACTGCTAACGAATTTCGTCGGTTGACTTTCAGACCCGAATCCCGAAAAACGGAATAACGCAAAATCCAAATCAAAGGGAAACTAAAAACAATTTTTTTTGCCAGTGCACATTTATATATATAATACTACTTTAAAAAATAAAGAGGTATATTTTCTGACTGAGGTGAGTGTAAGTAACAAGACTGGCTGAACAGACGTTCTTAAAACTAAAACACTTGCCATGTATGTTATCTATTTAGCTGGTACGCTGATTTCAGCTATATTGCCAAGAATATATATATATACACATTCTACGTATCTGCAGTCTCTGTTTCTAGCATTTAACAAACACAGAAACCATTCTGTCATATTTAATGCCATTCTTCTTGTGTTCCGCAATGCTGAAGGTAGATAATATAAATGGCCTTTGTTTTCTCTCATTCTTCGATTTACATAACCCTGTAACACAATGAAAAGCCGCGGGGACGTTTCTCTTTGCATAGATAACTATTACTCCCCTATTAAAAGCCATTTAAATGGAAATATACAGGTTACAGTTCCCGCTGACTGTAGTGCGGAACCGCTCCGAGAATGCGAGGGGCTCAACTTTAACAAAGCCCGACTGAGATGGCTTGCCAAATCAAATCATTTAAAGCTGAAGACCGTCAGCATCTAAACTTTCATTGAAATATATTCCTCATTAGCCACAAAGGATATAAATTAATTTTTTGTGCCTTTCCAAACCCAGATATTATCTTTTTTTACAAAGAAGTGACATCATCACTGTTCTGTACATGGCCTATGCAGAGAGAAGAACTGTGGGAGGAGCCAGCAAGCCACACTCACTACTGGAAACTACAGGAGGGGGGGGCGGAGACGAGACCAGTCACCCTGCACAAGTAGAGAGAACAGCAGTAAGCGGTCTTTATTACAGGAAACTCCAAGTGTCACAATGGATTACTGCACACATCTGGAAGAAATACAAAGCTCACCAAGATTTAAGGAAGAGATTTTTTAGGACACTGGTATTCAGACAATGTTTGCTTTAATATGCCTTACTCTGTGAAAAAACTAAAAAGAAGTTTTGGCTTCATATACCCGGTAACACTCAGCCAGTACTGAAAAAAATATATCAGTACTCGATACCGAAAAACCAGTACCCTATTTCACCAGGGAGCATGGAGCTGGCTTCCCGGCCAATCAGGAAGCCGGGGGGCGGGTAATGACTTGGAGGGGAAGCCAGCTCCATGCTCCCTCGCCACCTGGGGACAAAGGAGCATGGAGTCAGCTTCCTGGCCAATCAGGAAGCCGGGCGGCAAGTCGTTACCTGTCCCCCGGCTTCTTAATTGACCAGAAAGCCAGCTCCATGCTTTTTCATCACCTGGTGATGAGGAAGTATGGAGACTGCTTCCCGGCTAATCAGGAAGCTGGGCGGTGAGTCATTACACGACGCCCAGCTTCCTTAATAGGACTTGCGGTATCGGTATTCGGCATCGGCAAGTACCAGAAAAATATTGGTACTCGTACTCGATACCGGAAAACCGGTATCGTTGCATCCCTAATTTTTATTATTTACCTAGGTAGGATAATTTGGAAAATAAATATGAAAATGTGCAGAGGTGTACATTGTGTCGACAAGTGCGTTGTGTTTATATCACACGGTAATTCTGCTCTCTTCATATTATCCCCTTTCCACTTGTACTAGATCCAAGGACGCATATGCAAAAGGATCGGCTTTGTTTTGTTCTTCACTTATTATTTGCCTGGACAAAGAAGGAGAAGAGAGGAAGATTTAAACAACCCTCACCTGATGTAATAGTCATTGCGGATCAGAAGGAAGTGCTGCAGGATGGAGAGGAGGTAAGACTCCGAAGGGGTGTCCTTCATCATATTGTACAGGAGATGGTAGACTTCGCCAATATCAGTGAAAAGAGTTAAGGAACATTAACACATGAATGAGATGTAAACACCTTTTATACCATTAAATCTGCTTTCAAACCACACAAAGCAAAACAAAAGAAAGTATTGTGAAGGCTTCTCTTGAAGCACAATTATAGAAAAACATCTAGATACATTGTTCAAATGCATAGACCTTCCACAACATTTGTAATTCTTTCTATCCATTTTTCATTCTTTCAGCCTTGCTATATGGCATGGCCAGGCTCCTGGCCTCACTTTTCTGCTGTGCAGGTAAAGCAACATATACTGGTTAATGACCTGCCCCAGCCTGTGATTGGATAGTGTAGGAGCTCGACAATGAGGTCATCCATGTGCTCTACTCCCACCAGCAAGGTCTGTGTGGTAGAGTTGGAATGGCTGAGAAGCAGGATATTACAGCAGTAGGACATAAAGAGTGACTGAAGGGTTATCTTCATAGCAGTGCTGGTCTCTTCACCTAAATTACATAGTTCAAATGCATATGGACCTTCCAAAGCATTTGCAATACTTTTTTGCAATGTTTTAGCTTCCATCGCCCTTGCCAGATGAAACAGCCAAGCCCCTGACCTCACTTTTCTGCTGTGCAGTTAAAGCAACATAGCCTGCAAGGACCTGCCTCGACCTATCAATGAGGTAATCCATGCGCTCTACTGCTATCAGCAAGCTCTGTGTGACAGCACGGTGCAATGTGGTAGAGAAGGAATGGCTAGTAAGCAGAATCTTAAAATAATGATATTTCAGACCAAGGGTAGGCAACCTCCATACTCCAGCTGTGGTGAAACTACCAATCCCATTATGGGAGTCATGCCTGTGGCAGTCTGATTCTTACAATGCCTCATGGGATTTGTAATTTTACCAGAGTTGGAGTGCCGAGGTTGTCCATCTCTGTTTTAGACAAAGGTGGAGTTTAACTGTGTAAAGCCAGCCATACACCTATAGATTATCTGCAGATTTTCTATGGCCAGGTGGGAAAAGTCCAACAGATTCCTCCATCTTTGCTAAACTGTGTGGATGGAAAAATCTCCCGCTGGGCCAAGCTTCAGTATCTTGGTAGTCAGCCCCTCTGGCTTTCAAAATACCTGAATAATCTGATTGGATGCAGGCATTGTTCAGATAATCTATAGGTGTATGGCCAGCTTTAGTCACCCATGGGCTGCTTACGGTTTTGGCAACTCCACATGACAGAAATCTTCCATTTTGGGTTCTGGGTTCTCTTACTGAACACCATGGAGTTGTGGCTGGTCCCACCCACCTTGGGGTGTTTCCACTTTTTATTTAGATCTGTGGGATCAGCACTGTCCAGCCCTCACTACTCTGCCAATGAGCAGAGCATCTGATGGACATAGGAAGAAAAGAGGTTTCACAATGGCACATGCAATGAGCTTTCCAATAAGCTATAGCAAAGGTGATCACTACTACGTGCCAGGTATGACTTCAATCTTTGCAACAAGTATTGTCCTTAAAGTGAACCTATCTGTTATCATCTTGTCCAACATTGTTGTCCACAGCCAGTATAAAAGGATGCATAGCCAATGGTGAGGCCATGAAAATCCAAAATGAAGAGTTAGAGTTAGGAGCCATGCCATACAGCGGGGCATTGGCAGGGCAGTATGGCTTCCACATAGATTTGCAAATATATGCCATCAACACCACCATGTTTCATACAAAGTGTTTAAGAACTGCTAGCTTTTTCTTTCATTTTGGTTCTGGCAGCTGAACAACGGGTGCTTGCAGGTTACCAATGATGGTAGACATGACCGGTTACTTTTAAGACAACCATTGTTTTGTTGTAGGATCACAAATCTCTTACTCCTCAATCAGTAAAACAATAGCACCTGTTGTCTGTCATTTTCTGTTTCCCGATACAACACACAATTTTATTAAAAACCAGGTGGTGTTCTCCCTTCAAATTCTCTGCATTGTGAGATCAGTAATAGCTCTATTGCCAGGATTACCAGGCCCACCCTTGTCTACATAGTGCAGATACGATAGCTCCTCACTCCCCATTCATTAAGCCAAAGTGGATAACGCTGCGGCTTTATTTCCTATCCCCGTTTTCCCGCTGAGCCGGTCGGCAGTGAACACAATGTAAAGTTGTGGATGTATGTTCATGCATAGTCTGATCCACACTTATCAGCTCTTCCTGTTGACACAGACAGGATACAATCTAAATTGATTTCTTTCTCAGCTGTGTGCCCGCCTGTGATGGCGCTGCTTAGATTATTCCTCGTGCTGGGCTTTTGTTTTCTGATTTTCAAAGGAGAAACATCATTCGGTTGTGAAAACAACTGTTTACTCAGGAGGTTTTTAGCCTGGTGCAATTCTTCCTACCGACCATGAAAAAGGATTGCTTCTAATGATGCTTTGTCTTTTACAGTGTTACAATGTATACTTAACTGCAGCTCAGATCAGGAGGAAAATCAGAGAGAAAGAGGTTGTAGAGAAAGGCCCTAAAGGTACTTCACAATGCTTTTTGGTGTCCACCCTGAGTTACATATCAAACAGGTTCATCTGGGATACCAGGAACAACTGGAATACAAAATAAGACCCAAAAGAATGGGGTACCAGACTACTGAGAATGATTATTGATGCTTGGAGGGGAGTTCCAGAACAATTACACACTAACACTAAGGATCCCAAGAACAATGATTCACTGAAATGTAGGGGTCCCAGATCAGAAACACACTGGTCACTTAGGGTCCTAGAACAATGACTGACACTTGGCATCCTAGAAGAAGAAAACACTGACCCTTGGAGTACTAGAACAATGACACACTGAATCTTGGGGTCCTAGATCAATGACATTTGGCGTCCTAGAACAATTGACACTTGGGTTCCTAGAACAATGAAACATTTTCACTTGGGATCCTAGAACAATGACACACTGACACTCGGGTCCCTAGAACAAAGACACAATGACACTTAGGGTCCTAGAATAATGACACACTGACACTTGGGATTCTATAACAATGACACACTGACATGTGGGGTCCTAGAATAATGTGACAACTACACTTGGGGTCCTAGAACAATGACACACTGACACTCTGGGCCTCAGAACAAAGACACAATGACACTTAGGGTCCTAGAACAATGGCACACTGACATTTGGGTTCCTAGAACAATTAAACATTTTCATTTGGGGTCCTAGAACAAAAATATTTTCACTTGGGGTCCTAGAATAATGAAACAATGACACTTAGGGTCCAGAACAATGACACACCAACTCTCGAGGTCCTAGAACAATAGCACACTGACACTTGGGGTCCTAGAACAATGACACGCTGCCACTTGGGGTCCTAGAATAATGAAACACTGACACTTGTAATTCTAGAAGAATGACACTGACACATGGGGTTCTAGAACATTGACACACAGACCCTTGGGGTCCTAGAACATTGACACACAGACCCTTGGGGTCCTAGAACAATGACACACAGACCCTTGGGGTCCTAGAACATTGACACACAGACCCTTGGGGTCCTAGAACAATGACACACAGACCCTTGGGGTCCTCAAAACAAAGGTGCACTGACACTTGAAGTCCCAGAACAAAGACTGATCAATTGACATCCACGTTTTGTAAATCAGTCCATAGCAATAAAACATTTACAGTGTATGTAATTTAGGTCCTGAATTAACTGTCACAAGAGGAGATCCTTCCACCAGTTATACGGCTGTACGGGTTTGTTCTTTGTGGGTTGACGTCAGAGTGTTCTACCAGTTAAAAGCCAGACAGCACCGGTCCCACCCACCAGTATAAACTGATGAAGCAGTCGGCATCTACCTGACAATCATCTTTTTTTTTTTCATTTTCCACAATGAAGTAATAAAAGTTTTATCTCTTGTTTTTAGAGCGTCTTTAGGGTGCAGAGAACGCTTAAAACTATGATTACTTAACCGCTTCCCAAGATGAAAGGCTGACCTGCTCGTCTCCGACAAAATGGATCACAAAACAAATATATGACACAGGTAAAATGTTATGAGAAGGATATTCCATCTCAGCCCGAATGTCCCTGAGGCGATGGGAGAGTTCCAGCAGGTCATCTTCTTTATTCTCATCAAACACTTTCAGCTGAATATCAAGCTCATCGTTCTCCTTTTCTTTTAGGTGCTGAAGAAAGTTAGAATGAAATATCAAAACACAGAGGACAAATCACAAACTCACAGATCTGGCATGAGGAAAGAAAGAAAGAAGGAAAGAAGGATAGATAAGGAAAGGAAAAGGGATAGAAGGAAAGGGAAAGGGAAAGGAAAAGGAGGAAAGGGAAAAGAAAAAGGAGGAAAGGGAAAAGGAAAAGGAGGAAAGGGAAAAGAAAAAGGAGGAAAGGGAAAAGGAAAAGGAGGAAAGGGAAAGGAAAAGGAGGAAAGGGAAAGGAAAAGGAGGAAAGGAAAAGGGGGAAAGGGAAATGAAAAGGAGGAAAGGGAAAGGAAAAGGAGGAAAGGGAAAGGAAAAGGAGGAAAGGGAAAGGAGGAAAGGGAAAGAAGAAAGGAGCGAAGGGAAAGGAAAAGGAGGAAAGGAAAAGGAAAAAAGGGAAAATAAAAGGACAAAAGGAGGAAAGGGAAAGGAAAAAGAGGAAAGGGAAAGGGGGAAAGGGAAATGAAAAGGAGGAAAGGGAAAGGAAAAGGAGGAAAGGGAAAGGAAAAGGAGGAAAGGGAAAAGAAAAAGGAGGAAAGGGAAAAGGAAAAGGAGGAAAGGGAAAGGAAAAGGAGGAAAGGGAAAGGAAAAGGAGGAAAGGGAAAGGAGGAAAGGGAAAGGAGGAAAGGGAAAGAAGAAAGGAGCGAAGGGAAAGGAAAAGGAGGAAAGGAAAAGGAAAAAAGGGAAAATAAAAGGACAAAAGGAGGAAAGGGAAAGGAAAAGGAGGAAAGGGAAAGGAAAAGGAGGAAAGGGAAAGGAAAAGGAGGAAAGGGAAAGAAGAAAGGAGGACACACCCTGGAAGTGGAGTGAGATACTTGTTTACTTGTTTAATTGTTTAATTGTTTATTTGTTACTTCTTAAATTGTTTAAGTCTTAAAATAATGGTTTAGACATGCGTATGTATACGTTTCACCCTAGGGATACATATGCCCATGACTAAACCCCGTGTGAGCTTTCTATCGATACATACAGTTTAGTCACTAAAATAAGTGTGCAGAAAACGGGGTGAAAAATTAGATGGACAGGCAATTCTCTTTACTGAAGGTTTGTGTACTGCCCACCTTGAGGAATCTACCAGTAGTAAAATGGAGTCCTGGAGGGACTGCGAATGCTCTTAACAAACCTTTGTCCTGATGATCCGAGGTTGTGGTACTTTAACCCCCTAACAATAGAAGCTAACATGGGAAAATGTTTTGATTATTGACCTGTTTCCTTCTCTGTATATTTCACTCTTGATGTCCATTTGATATATATGATTCAATATGTTGTAAATCCTATACTACTTGTATGAAAAATAAAAAAGTTTATTCATAAAAAAAAAAAAAGAATTTTGCAATGCGGGACAGACCTTTGTCTTGCCACCAATGGAA